>NC_081413.1:626051697-626369822 GCF_030272615.1 Cryptomeria japonica
GAATAGGAATCCCAATTTAACGAGAAATCAAAATGCCAAACTAAGAAACTTACTAAGCTCATATTTTCATATAAACTCAAATCTTATCATATAGAAATCAAATAAGATTACAAATTCGTCTCTAGAAAAACAACAAAAAGCACTTCTAATCTGCTCATTTGAGATTAATTTCAGATTTTGCACTCCAACTGTTTCCTTTCCCTCCAACTCACTCCTTAATTCTGCTCTTTGTCTTCAATTTTTCTCTGTATAAATTATTCTTTTGTTCACTCTTTCTTATTCAACTCAAACCTTTTGTATTCCATCTTCTTTTCTCAGGCACACACTATTCCTTCTCATTTTTGCAAGCTTAACACTGTCCATTTTTGTGTCCATTTAATATACTTACGCGCCCACTCCTTATTTCTCCTGCTCCGCCTTCAATTCCTCTTTCCTGAGCTATAAACTTACCAGTTGTTACTTTTTCTTGCATTTCTTGCGCTAAGAAGAGGCTTGTTTCTTGCCCAATTTAATCTCCTCTGCCTTAATTTTCTGCTCTGACCACTGCCTTGTGTATGAGTCCTCCAGCTGACATGGTTTTATCTTGTGTATCTTGATTATCTTGATTATGGTGAGAATTCATAAAGTGTGATCTGTAACGTGATACATATAAAAATACATAATCAAATCTGGAAACAGCATTCAAAGAAGGAAAAAATACCACTTAAAATAGAAGTTACAGTAAAGAAAAAGAAAACATGAAAAAAAATAGATAATAGTGAAGATTACGAGGAAATAAACTATCCAAACACAGTTTTTTCTTTTTTAAAAGCAAGAAACATTCATCATAAACACTATAGAACATATTTCTTCTCTACTGTTCCGGAACCCTAATTTTGACTTCAATCTGAATCAGGTATAGAGGCTCCAATTTCAACACCAAATAATCTAACACTATTGGAACCACCATTAGCTGCAAGACCCATTCCATTATCTTCAGCTACACTTCTTCCATGCACAGGGAAGAATCTCTGTTCTCTGAAATCCCTGGCAGTGTCATTAGTTGAAACGATTCCTCCTGCATTTGAAATGCCATGCAGGCCTCTTGAAGAGTAACCCATATGAAGTGGAACATAATTAACTAGCCCTGGATTGTTATTATAAAATTGCATTGGCCTACCATTCACAAGAACCCAAAATTCTGACCGGCCAAAAGCTGCAGAAGGATAAGGAAAGTTGGCTGGTCTTCCAATGATCTGTTGGTAGCTGATGTCTGCAGAAACAGTATCTCTTCTGTAACGATGGCTGACACTAATATAGAGCCTGCCAGTGGCATTACACCTCTGAAAGGAAACAATATCTCCTGCTTCAAGTCTTTTTTCTTTGACAAATTTGCTCCATCCTCTGGTGAGAACATAGCTCTGGCTGCTCTTCCAGAAGGAGTATCTAAACTCCCATTCTTTGTTGTTCTCAACATCTAGAAAAACCAGACTTTCATCCTTGTCCTTGATCTGTGATTCCCGAGGGAAGTTTCTCTCTGCATGCTGCTTGGGAATCACTAATCTGTTAAGCTTCCCTACATCACTAGGAGTCACCTCTTTGTCAAACAGATGCTGTGGAATGGTGTTATCATGATGCAGATGAAGCTTTGATTGATTTTGAAGAAATTTATCTCTGCCCATCTTGGCCATGAATTCATTCAGATGTTCTTCATAGGTGTGTTCCCTGATCATCTGCACCACATTCTCCTCCTTGTACTCCTGTTGAAACATAATCTCTATCTGACAGTCTTCTTTGCTGAGAAAGTTTCTTTGACAGTCAAGACCCCTGAACTTGATACAAGCCCTGTCATAGGCCAGTGCAGCTGCTTGTTGACTGATGAAGGTGCCAAGCCAAACTCTACCATGACTTACATAGATCTGAGCTCCCCATTTCTTATTATGCTGAGGGACAACACCTTTGAATTGACAAGCAAAATTCTCTGATAACTCTGCTGTATTCTCTAGCTGACCCAATGGTGCATTCAAACCTGCGGGTGCCGCTACAATTGCATGTCCAGATTTGCTTGACCCTGAAGAAGGATTAGAATCTGCACTTGATTTAGTTTCCTCCATCGTTGATGCTTTGGAATCCAACCCACAACATGGAAATATCAGAACATCATATAAAAAATATTACAAAACATAAGATCATATAAAAAATGAAGAAAAATGTTACAAAACATCATATAAAAAATACAACAGTTTTTTTGATAAACACAAGAAAAAGGCACCGCAAAGAGAAAGAACGCCACAAAACTCTCATATGATTCTCTTATGATGGTTTTAAACTGATATACCTGTGAAACCAATCACCCTGGTTTCGGTCTCCCACTGTTCTGATATTATTAATTATACATATTGATTGTCATTAGGCGTAACAAACTACAATATAAAAGTTTAAAACTGAGCTTGTGATACTTACAAAAGCCCTCTTGACCTGAACAGAGCTATTATCACTGAAATCTTTACTTGTAAGAATAAAATGCCACCCTGAAAGAACAATCTGACAGTTACTATAAGCATCGTTCCATGTGCTGTCAATTCCTTAAAACCAAAAAACTAAATTATAAAAGATCAGACAAAAATTAAGTTAAAAAAACAAGGAAATTCTTACAAATACATGATAGAATGAATTGTAGAGCAAATTTTAAATCCAAAACCCCCAGAGAGTACCTTGAAAATTTTGTTGAACAGAGAACTAAAATAATACCAGAGAGCAACAAGAAGCATGAGCAACGAAGAAGGAGAAAATCAAGTGAAAGGCAGAAGTTTAAAGCAGATCAAAGCTACCATTATGCTTATATATATAATATAGCATAAGTTGTTATGATCAACGTGCTTTTCTGCTCTATTTTAGGGTTTGACAGCACATGAAATGCTACTGCAGGTTGTAAGACTGTCAAGAGTAAGTCCCATCTCATTGTTTTCCATGGAAACATACTATTTGTAGTGCCCGCATACATGCTGCCAACTAATGAATTCAAACTTTGCTATGTTGGCTTCTTCAATCCTTTTGTCGGATATTTTGTAAACTGCAGGAGTCTCTGATTTTTTACAGGTGGTTTGTTGCATGGCTATACTAGAACGTAGCCAAAGGATTTTTCGAAAAGCATAATCTGTCCTTTTTAGTTGGATATATAAAAAATCATTTGCATTGAGGAAAATTTCAGTTCAATGCTTTCCAATTTTGAGTTTCCATGGCTTAAACATTAATTTTTTTTAATAATTATTAAACATATCTCATATCTGATTAGTACATTCCTTCATAATTTCAATTGCTCAAAAGAATGTAATTGTTCTTATTAAAAAAAATATTATCCATTGCAGTTTAAACTTGAGGAAAACAAGGATTCTATAATTCATACTTGGAAGATTATAAAAACTACTTATGTTTTTAATTTGAAAAAATAGAAACGTCTGCATGAAAAATATCTTTCATTTCATATAACGCCTTAATTGCCCAGTTTAAACAGCTTACTTTCAAAATCCAGGATTGGAGTAGTGGGAAAGCAACGATTTTCAATATCAATGAAGGAATGTACAATCGTTGAGTTTTAATGTTTATGTCATGGAAATTCAAAATTAGAAAGCATTAATTAAGATTTTTCTGATTTTATCCAACCAACTAAAAAGGGACAGATTATGCTTTTTGAATTAAAATGGTACAATTGAATTAGAAAGCATTGAATTAAGATTTTTCTGATTTTATCTATCCAATTAAAAATAGGCTTGTTTATTGCCCAAAAATATCTATGGGCCACCAGCTATATAAATTGTTCCTAAAAATATTGAGCAGTGACTACTAGCATACATAAGCTTAGCAGCTGCATGGAAACCTGCCCTTAGAGATTGTAGATATTATGTGCATACAGAAGGTTTTAGACAAGATAGGTTAGTCAGGGGATGGTTGGGATTATTTCCAACAACCATTCTTTTCATTTTTGCAATTTTATTGTGTTCTTACTTGGCAGCCCCATTCTTTTGTTCATAGCGCAGTTTTCTCTGCCTTAGCATGGCGCAGTTAGATAACAATGCAGTACAAAATCAAGGTGTTTAGGGCTAAATGAAGGCTTCCAGCAAAGGCTTATCATAAATCAGACATCATTTCTGAAGGAAAATGGGGTCACATATTAAGATAAAATTTTTCACACAGTGAACGATGCTACAGCACACGCTGAATGCTTATTTAGGAAGTTTCTGTCACAAATTGTGAAGTTTGAACATGGAATTGGTATGCATCTGCTATTTTCTACAAAAAGAAAACAGAAACCCTATCAGAAAAATATTTCACTCGTAGTTTAAGATTAAGCCGTGCCAAACTTCTAACTGATTAACTGTTTAATTATGTTTAATTAAAATTATGATATTTTCACAATTCTATTTTTTGGTCAATAAACTAAACGGTTAAGCCACATCATTATATTAATTAAGTCCATATACATAAACAAAGTTTAATTTTCTTCCAAATTGAAAAAAACCAAATAGAGTCTCCTTAAGAGACTGAATTCTAACACAGTGCTAATTAGATGGACGAGAGTTCATGAAAATGTATAAAAAGGAGACTTCTATAAATCTTTGCATACTACTGATGATGGCCATTACCATCTATCACCATCGAGATTATATGTTTACAAAAAATAAGTCCTATAATATCCAAAGGAGCAAAGCATTTTCAAAATCAACCATAAAATCCTCTCTATGATTTGAAGGTAGCGGGCCTTGAGAAGAAGTTGTTGCCTCAGCGTGACCACCGCCACATGGGCGACCCCTCCATCTACCTGGAGCTGCCTGCCTTTTGCGACCATGAGCCCTTCTACGGCCAACAAAACTAGTCACTGCATATCTATGCACCTCCTATTCAATTTTGGGAGGGAGAAAACCATTTAACCTTAAGAAATCCACAAATTCAAATCGTTTGACAGTATCCTCCAGTTTAGAAACCTGACTATCATTGCCGCAAGAGCCATGTGCTAATTTAAGGTAGGACCTTTGAGGTCTAGCGGAAATGGATAATAATTAATGACTTCCCTGGGAATAGAAAAGAGAATCAAATCTCCTTGACATGGCATTCTAGAATTAAGGAGGACTCTGTTAGAATTAGACATGGTCATCTAAAAAAAGACTGTTGGTCCCAGAAAAACATAGAAGGAGACAAAAATGAAAATGATAGTAAGGAAGCTAATATTGCAAGTAATATTTTACAAGATGTTTTAATCTTATGTTTGGATAATGTTAATGATTCCTGGGTAATAGATTCTGGGGCTTCATTTCATGCTACACCCCATAGAAAATATTTTCTAGATTATGTTCAAGGTGATTTTGGAGCGGTATATTTGGGTGATGATGAACCCTGTCAAATTGTTGGAAAAGCAAAGATAAAGATCAAGTTGCAGAATGGAAATGACTGGTTTTTGCAGGAGGTAAGACATGTTCCTAATTTAAGAAGAAATTTAATTTCTGCAAAGCAACTGGGTAGTGAAGGTTGCATAGTTACCTTCTCAGATAGTATCTGGAAGGTCAGTAAAGGATCATTAGTAGTAGCTAAAGGTGTGAAGGTAGGCACATTATATCTGTGTAATGGTAACACTTACTCTACCCTAGCTGCTATAGATAAAGTTACTGCAGGGACAACAACAATAGATGTTGCAAGAACAGATTCGATAATGTGGCACCATAGGCTTGGGCACATAAGTGAGAAAGGGATGAAAATCATTCACTCCAAAAATTTATTGCGAGGATTAAAGAAGATTGATTTGGAGTTCTGTGAAAACTGTGTTTATGGTAAACAGAAAAGAGTCAGATTTCTCAAGGTTGGGAAAGAGAAGAAGAGTGAGAAGTTAGAGCTTGTGCATTAAGATGTATGGGGACCGGCTCAAGTATCATCTCTTGGTGGCTCTTGTTATTATCTTATTTTTATTGATGACTCAACCAAAAAAACATGCGTATCTTTCCTAAAACAAAAATCAGATGTTTTTTAAACTTTTAAGAAATGGAAAGCTTTAATTGAGAATGAGACAAGAAAAAAGTTGAAGTGTCTTAGATCAGATAATGGAGGTGAGTATTGCAGCAAAAACATTGAAGACTGTTGCTCCTTAAATGGGATTCGAAAGTAGAAGACAGTTCCAGGAACTCCACAGGAAAATGGTGTGTCAGAGAGAATGAATAGGACTATCATAGAATGCACGAGGAGCGTGAGATTGCATGCTGGATTGCCCTTACATTTTTTCAGCAAATGTTGTACATATTGTTGTCTATTTGATAAATAGATGACCTTCAACCCCTTTGGATGGTGGTATTCCAAAGGAGGCATGAACTGGTAAAAAGGTAAATTATTCTTTTCTAAAAACCTTTAGTTGTAAAGTTTTTGTCTATATTGATAAAGAAAACAGAACCAAGCTTCATGCTAAATCTCAGAAATGTACCTTCATTGGATATGGGATAGATGAATATGGCTATCGGTTATAGGATTTTGAAAATAAGAAAATAATTAGAAGTAAAGATATTATATTCAATGAGAAGGTTATTGTTAGGGTTTCAAGTAGATCCGAAGCAAATATGAACTAACAATTACATGCAGATTTAAATACAAAAGATAAAGAAATAAAACAGGACATAGATAACACAAAGATTTAACGTGGTTCACCTAGAATGGGTTACATCCACCATACACAGCCGTCCAATCCTTCTTATTATCCAGAAAAAATAGTACATCAACCTTACAATGCCTTAAGCATCCCAGCTGCTTATAACATGTGTTTTTAGGGCAACAAACAAAGTCGGCCTTTTTTAGGGTTTTATTACAATGTCGGTTTTCATCAACAAAAACGGCAAAAGAAATTTCAACAATCTCCCACTTGGAGACTGATCAGGCTCCACACCGAACAATCTCCCACTTGGAGACTGATACTACATGACACCACTGTACATGCAACATCTGCTGGATAAAACACTAGGACTTGACTGGTATAAATTCCACAATTATTAATCAAGAAGACCAACAGAAACTGATGAAGAAATCAACTTCTCCTGTGGAACTGCCTTTGTGAACATATCGGTAGGATTCTCAATTGTGTGAATCTTCTCAAGCCATAACTGACCCTCCTCCAAAATAGTCCAAATGCAGTGGTACCTGAGCTAAATGTGCTTTGTCCTTGAATGAAAAGCAAAGTTCTTTGCAAGATGAATGGCACTCTGGCTATCAGTATACAATGGGCTATCCTCTGGTGTCTGACCCAATTCCTTTAGAAAACATTGCAACCAAATTATCTCTTTGCTGGCTTCTGTAGCAGCAACATATTCAGCTTCAGTGGTTGAAAGTGCAACAACCTTTTGCAGCCTAGAAATCCAACTGATTGCAGTTCCCCCTATAGTAAAAACATACCCTGTAGTACTCCTCCGTGAATCAATATCACCCGCCAGATCAGAGTCAACAAATCCACTTAGAGCAGCATTAGATCCTTTGAAACATAATGCCTTCGTAGTAGTTTCTTTCAAATACCGAAGAATCCATTTCACAGCATTCCAATGTTCCATACCCGGATTACTCATAAACCTGCTCACAACTCCCATTGCATGTGCAATATCTGGCCTTGTGCATACCATTGCATACATCAGACTGCCAACAGCTGATGAATACGGGATGTTAGACATTTTATTAACCTCTTCCTGTGCCTTTGGACACATCTCCTTAGTCAATTTGAAATGACTAGCCAAAGGTGTACTAACTGCTTTTGCATCCTGCATGTTAAATCTTTTCAACACCTTCTTTATATACTCACTTTGGGACAAATTTAAGGTTCTATTTTTCCTGTCCCGTGTAATCCTCATATCGAGAATTTGCTTAGCTGCACCCAAATCCTTCATAGCAAATGACCTAGCTAATTTCTGTTTAAGATCATTTATATGTTGCATGTTAGACCCAGCAACAAGCATGTCATCAACATAAAGCAACAGGATAATATAACTGCCATTATCAAATCTCTTAAAGTATACACAATGATCAGAATGACATCTATGATAACCATGTTCAGCCATGAAACTATCAAATTTTAAACACCATTGTCTGGGTGCTTGCTTTAGGCCATACAGACTTTTCTTCAACCTGCACACCAAGTTCTCCTTACCTTTGACCTCATATCCCTATGGTTGCAACATGTAAATTTCCTCCTCCAAATCTCCATGGAGAAAAGCTATTTTGACATCTAATTGTTCAAGATGTAAATCATCTGCAGCCACAAGACTAAGCACAGTTCTAATTGAAGTCATTTTTATAACTCGAGAAAATATTTCATCATAATCTATACCCTTTTTCTGTGAAAAATGTTTTACCACAAGTCTGGCCTTATATCTTTTCTGACCTCCTTCCTCCTCCTTCAGTCGATAAACCCATTTGTTAGGCAAGGCTCTTTTTTCTGCAAGTAAAGGAACTAAGTCCCAAGTCTTATTTTTCATCAGGAAGTCCATCTCCTCTTTCATGCCTAGCTGCCACTATTGTTTGGCATCCACCTGCATTGCTTCTTCATATTCTTCTGGTTCACCAGAATCTGTTAATAAAATAGAATACAAAAAAGGAGAAAATCTTTCAGGGGGTCTACTTGTCCTCATAGAACGTCTAACACTTGCAGGAGTTTGTGGGACAATCTGTTGTTGCTGAGCATCAGGTACCTGTGGCATTTCATTTTCAGGAATCTCATCTAACACCACATATTCTTGTTTGTCCTGTTCATGCTTCTTTTCCTGCATCTGTTCTTTATACATAACCTTCTCATTGAATATAACATCTCTACTTCTAATTATTTTCTTATTTTCAAAATTCCATAACCGATAGCCATATTCATCTATCCCATATCCAATGAAGGTACATTTATGAGATTTAGCATCAATCTTGGTTCTGTTTTCTTTATCAACGTGGACAAAAGCTTCGCAACCAAAAGTTTTTAGAAAAGAATAATTTACCTTTTTACCAGTCCATTCCTCCTCTGGAATACCACCATCCAAAGGGTTTGAAGGTCCTCTATTTATCAAATAGATAACAGTATGTACAACATCTGCCCAAAAATGTAAGGGCAATCCAACATGCAATCTCATGCTCCTCGCACGTTCCATGATGGTCCTATTCATTCTCTCTAACACACCATTTTCCTATGGAGTTCTTGGAATTGTCTTCTGCTTTCGAATCCCATTTAAGGAACAATAATCTTTAAATGCTTTGCTGCAATACTCACCTCCATTATCCAATCTGAGACACTTCAACTTTTTTCCTGTCTCATTCTCAACCAAAGCTTTCAATTTCTTAAAAGTTTCAAAAACATCTGATTTTTGTTTTAGGAAATATACCCATGTTTTTCTGGTTGAGTCATCAATAAAATAACATAATAATAAGAGCCACCAAGAGATGATACCTAAGCCAGTCCCCATACATCTGAATGTACAAGCTCTAACTTCTCACTCTTCTTCTCTTTCCCAACCTTGAGAAATCTGACTCTTTTCTGTTTACCATAAACATAGTTTTCACAGAACTCTAAATCAATCTTCTTTAGTCCTGGCAATAGATTTTTGGAGTGAAGGATTTTCATCCCTTTCTCACTCATGTGCCCAAGCCTATGGTGCCACATTATCGAATCTGTTCTTGCAACATTTATTGTTGTTGTCCCTACAGTAACTTTATCTGTAGCAGCTAAGGTAGAGTAAGTGTTACCAGTACACAGATATAATGTGCCTACCTTCGCACCTTTAGCTACTACTAATGATCTTTTAGTGACCCTCCACATACTATCTAAGAAGGTAACTATGCAACCTTCACTACCTAGTTGCCCTACAGAAATTAAATTTCTTCTTAAATTAGGAACATGTCTTATCTCCTGCAGAAACCAGTCATTACCATTCTGCAACTTGATCTTTATCTTTCCTTTTCCAACAATTTGACAGGGCTCATCATCACCCAAATATACCTGTCCAAAATCACCTTGAACATAATCTAGAAAATATTTTCTGTGGGGTGTAGCATGAAATGAAGCCCCAGAATCTATTACCCAGGAATCATTAACATTATCCAAACATAAGATTAAAGCATCTTGTAAAGTATTACTTGGAATATTAGCTTGCTTACTGTCATTTTCATTTTTGTCTCCTTCTTTGTTTTTCCAAGACCAACAGTCTTTCTTTAGATGACCAGGCTTTCCGCAGTACCAGTAATCTTTCTTTCCTCTAGATTGAGAGCGTCCTTTCTTTGACTTCCCTCATGACTTCTCATTCCCAGGGCCTTTTCCTCTTTCCTTTGATCTTCCTTTGTTCTCCACATTCAAAACACTACCCGATGATGTTGGAGTCTCACCTGTGCTTTTCCTTCGCATTTCCTCACTTAGGATAACACCAACAATATCATCAAATACCGAAGTATTTTTACCAGAGACAGAGTTACTTACAGCCATAACCAAGCTATTCCAGCTTTTTGGCAAAGAACATAAAATCAAGAGAGCCCTAACCTCTTCTGCAAAGGTAATTTTTACCGAAGACAATTGACTGGTAATTGTATTAAATTCATTTAAGTGCTCTACTACAGATCCTCCCTCACTCATTTTCAAATTAAACAAACGCTTCATAAGAAATACCTTATTCGAAGCCGAGGGTTTCTCATACAACTTAGCCAATGTTGTCATCAAATCTACAGTCATTTTTGCTTCTGTTATATTGAATGCTATAGATGATGCAAGGCACAATTGAATGGATCCTAGTGCCTTTCTATCTAAAATGTCCCACTCTTCATCTAATATTGTGGTCAGTTTCTTTGCCTTTCCTTCCAATGGCCGCCACAAATCCTTTTGATACAAGTAATCCTCCATCTGCATTTTCCATAACTAATAATTCTGGCCGTTAAACTTTTCGACCTTGAATTTGGAATCCTCCATTGCTCCCACTCAAATCTAAAAGTCCTGCCAATTTACAGAAAACCTCGCTCTGATACCAATTGTTAGGGTTTCAAGCAGATCCGAAGCAAATATGAACTAACAATTATATGCAGATTTAAATACAAGAGATAAAGAAATAAAATAGGACACAGATAACACAAAGATTTAACATGGTTCACCCAGAATGGGTTACGTCCACCATACACAGCCATCCAATCTTTCTTATTATCCAACAAAAATAGTACATCAACCTTACAATGCCTCAAGCATCCCAGCCGCTTATAACATGCATTTTTAGGGCAACAAACAATGTTGGCCTTTTTTAGGCTTTTATTACAATGTCAGTTTTCATCAGTCGCCAATACTTTGCTGATCAGTTGCCACATTTCAACAGTTATGTATAAAGAACAGATGCAGGAAAAGAAGCATGAACAGGACAAACAAGAATATGTGGTGTTGGATGAGATTCCTGAAAATGAAATGCCATAGGTACCTGATGCTTAGCAACAACAGATTGTCCCACAAACTCCCACAAGTGTTAGACATTCTACGAGGTCAAGTAGACCCCCTGAAAGATTTTCTCCTTCTTTTTATTCTATTTTATTAACTGATTCTGGTGAACCAGAAGAATATGAAGAAGCAATGCAGGTGGATGTCAAACAACAGTGGGAGCTAGGCATGAAAGATGAGATGGACTCCTTGATGAAAAATAAGACTTAGGACTTAGTCCCTTTACCTGCAGAAAAAAGAGTCTTGCCTAACAAATGGATTTATCAGTTGAAAGAGGAGGAAGGAGGTCAGAAATGATATAAGGCCAGACTTGTGGTAAAAGGTTTTGCACAGAAAAAGGGTATAGATTATGATGAAATATTTTTTTCAATTGTAAAAATGACTTCAATTAGAACTATACTTAGTCTTGTGGCTGCAGATGATTTACATCTTGAACAATTAGATGTCAAAACAACTCTTCTCCATGGAGATTTGGAGGAGAAAATCTACATGTTGCAACCACAGGGATATGAGGTCAAAGGTAAGGAGAACTTGGTGTGTAGGCTGAAGAAAAGTTTGTATGGCCTAAAGCAAGCACCTCGACAATGGTATTTAAAATTTGATAGTTTCATGGCTGAACACAGTTATCGTAGATGTCATTCTGATCATTGTGTATATTTTAAGAGATTGGATAATGGCAGTTATATTATTGTAGACACCTAAAATTGTCATATCTAATTAAATAAATATTTTATTTATTTAATTATCTAAGTCTCATTCTTCTATTAATTAAATAAATCTTTATTTATTTAATTAATTCATTTATCCTCTTCTAGCCTTATTTCTAATTTAAATAAATACATTTATTTATTTAAATGATCCTTTTCCTAAATTAAATAAATATCTTATTTATTTAATTGATCCCACTTCTTCTATTAATTAAATAAATCTTTATTTATTTAATTAATTCATTAACCTTTTCTACCCATGACACTTTATTCATCTCTTAATTCATACACTACCTACCCCTTTCATTATTTTATTATTTCTTTTACCTACCCTCTTATCATAGCCGACCTCTTTTTACACCTCTCAATCTTATCCATCCATTTTATATTGTGTCTTCTATATAAGGAGATACTTCCTTCATTATCAAACCCTAATCAATCATTCTAATTACTTGATCAATTGACTACTTAGCATATGCGATCCTACTTGCAACCACATTTTGTTCTTTGTTGAGCTCTTGTGCACATAAAATCTGAGAGCAAATACATCAAACAAGATTAATGGAGATAGGAAGAATGGAGATCCAAACCCTATTGGACATGTGATGGTATAATCTTTGTGATTTCGTTTGATTTGCATTGTCTTAGGTAATCTTCATATGTTATGGTGGATCTTTGTTGTTGTTAGGCTAGGGTTTTGTGGTTGAATTCATTTAGCCTTTCAATATCATTATTATTGTTATCCATTTTCACCATATACAATTATCTTGTTGCTTTATGTTGATGACATGCTTGTTGCTGGGTCTAACATGCAACATATAAATAATCTTAAACAAAAATTAGCTAAGTCATTTGCTATGAAGGATTTAGGTGCAGCTAAGCAAATTCTTGGTATGAGGATTACACTGGACAAGAAAAATAGAACTTTGAATTTGTTTCAAAGCAAATATATAAAGAAGGTGTTGAAAAGATTTAACATGCAGGATGCAAAAGTAGTTAGTACACCTTTGGCTAGTCATTGCAAAATGACTAAGGAGATGTGCCCAAAGGCACAAGAAGAGGTAAACAAAATGTCTAACATCCCATATTCATCAGCTATTGGCAGTCTGATGTATGCAATGTTTTGCACAAGGCCAGATATTGCACATGCAGTGGGAGTTGTGAGCAGGTTTATGAGTAATCCGGGTATGGAACATTGGAATGTTGTGAAATGGATTCTTTTGTATTTGAAAGGAACTACTACGAAGGAATTAAGTTTCAAAGGATCTAATGCTGGTTTGAGTGGATTCATTGAATCTGATCTGACAGGGGATATTGATTCATAGAGGAGTACTACAAGGTATGTTTTTACTATAGGGGGAACTGCAGTCAGTTGGATTTCTAGGCTGCAAAAGGTTGTTGCACTTTCAACCACTGAAGCTGAGCAAGGAGATGATTTGGCTACAATATTTTCTGGAGGAATTGGGTCACACACAAGAGGATTGCCCACTATATACCAATAGCTAGAGTGTCATTCATCTTGCAAAGAACTCTACTTTTCATTCAATCACAAAGCACATTCAGCTCAGGTACCACTTCATCCGTACTGTTTTGGAGGAGGGTTAGTTATAGCTTGAGAAGATTCACACAAGTGAGAATCCTGTTGATATGTTCATGAAGGCAGTTCCACATAAGAAGTTGAATTCTTCATCAGTTTCTATTGGTCTTCTTGATTGATAAGTGTGGAATTTATACCAGTCAAGTTCAAGTGTTTTATCCAGTGGATGCTGCAAGTATAGTGGTGTTGTTTAGTATCAGTCTCCAAGTGGGATATTATTTGGTCTGGAGCTTGATCAGTCTCCAAGTAGGAGATTATTGAGAAAATGGGTGAAGCCCGCTATGGGGGTTCGGGGGCGGCAGCCCTCCAGAATTTTTTTTATGCCATTTTTTGTTGATGAAAACCAACATTGTAATAAAACCTTAAAAAGGTCGACTTTGTTTGTTGCTCTAAAAATGCATGTTACAAGCAGATGGGATTCTTAAGGCATTGTAAGGTTGATGTACTATTTTTACTAGATAATAAGAAAGATTGGACGGCTGTGTATGGTGGACGTAACCCATTTTGGGTGAACCACGTTAAATCTCTGTGTTATCCGTGTCTTGTTTTATTTCTTTATCTTTTATATTTAAATTTGCATATAATTGTTAATTCATATTTGCTTTAGATTTTCTTGGAACCCTAACAGAGAGGACATAAACACAAGAATGAATTGCCAGAAATAACTGTCCTTCAAATACGCCACTGTACTTGCAACCTTTAATGCAAGTTAACTCAAGTAGGATAACCCTAGAACGGAAGGTGGCGAGATAAGAATTTCCAAGTAAGAGAAATTAAAGGCTCAACATTAGATTTCATTCCGTCGAGATAGCTCATCATGTATGGGTCCTTTAGACAACGTCCTTTCAGTTTTGCAGGGGATGTGGTGCAGATTTTGATAACATCATAAGTCTCCCAAGAGGTACGCCAAAATACTTCTCATTAAATGATTTCTTACAACAGGCGAAAGAATTTAAAATGTCTTTCTGAAAAAAATAAAAAATTCTTCCTCCAAAAGCTTTGTCCAAGTTGGGCGTGACATGGCAGAGGAGGTGCTGATTGCCACCTTAGCCTTTGAAAAGGCACTTAAATTTCTAGTAGGAACATTTGATTCAAGAAAAATAACCATTGAGAGAAGCAGCGAGTCCCCTGTTTCTGATTAAAAGTACTTTGTTTCAAACTTTGCATACCAACAAAGAGAGAAATGGTCTAGTCAAAGTATCAATCACTAAGCTAATTTATTACCTCAAACTACCACCGAAGTAGGATGAGACTAAGAACTATAGAATATAATTTGGAAGCTACTTTTGAGATTACTATTATAGGCATGTCCCTATTATTGGTATGAAAACTTATCATTAAAGTCTACTGAATCTACTTAATCTGAATCTAGGTCTCTTTATCAAACCAGGCCGCGCATCAATCACTAAGATAGGTTACTTTAAATTGTTCTGCCTAGAAGGAAAAATTGGTTCCATGCCCTGCAATCTTAGAGAGGGGACCTACCTCTAAATTTTCTTTTTATAGACATGCTTGCAGGGGAAATCATCAAATCTAGACAATTCATTCAAAATACTTTCCAACAGAGCTTGTAGTCTCCAGTTTGGTAATATCATGGTTTTAACTACATTAATTGCTATAGCTAAATCTCCCTCCACAACTAGATATTTAATCCCTCTACTTGAGCACTCTAAGAGTCCTAGCAATAAGGCCTTGAATTCTGCTATATTATTGGTATCCAAGGAAATTGACCAAGCCATCTTTCCTATGAAGAATTCATTATGGTCCCTCAACACACATCATATACCGAAAGCACCTGGGTTTCCTTTTGAAGCCTTGTTAAAGTCCAACTTTAACCATCTGCGTTTGGGAGGGGTCCAAACTACACTATCTCTACCATTACATTTTTTCCCAACATTAGGGGAAATTTTTAGACTATTCCACTTTAATCTAGTTTTGTGATCCCAAGCTGTAAAATTATTGCTTTTAAGCTTGTAGATAGGGCTAGATTGTTGTTGGGATTTTGTACAGTTGAATCTTCCAATGAAGAAAGAACTAACTCTAAACTTGTTGCTTTGCCATCAGAAATCCTTCTATTACATTCTTTTCCAGATCTCCCAGACAAGGTAAAAAGGAGAGATTTCCCAAAGTGAGTTGAGAGAACCATCCTTTGGTCTTATTGGCCATCTTTAAAAAACTGAGTCTATGTCATTTGGAAGAGCTATTATACAACCTAATTTGGCACATAGCCACCTCCAACACTTTGCCGAAAAGGGATAGTTGAGTAGGAGGTGGTCAACTATTTCTTCTTGAGCTTTACAAAGAATGCATCTAGATGGACCCTCAAAACCCATCTTTCTGAACCTATCTGTTGTTAGAATTTTCTTTTTCCTTTCTATCCACCTAAAGATGCCTTCCTTAGGGATAATTCTATTATTCCAAAATAGTATTTGAGGGATTCCTTGATCCTCTGAAACCCCTTGACTTGCTAGAGTTTTGTAACCATCCTTAGCACTATAGTTATCTGATTTAGATAGGATCCATATCAGGGAATTTTCTCCTTCTCTAAAGAACAATTATCTCTCTTTGATTGACTCAATGAATTGTCTTAACTCAATAGGGCCCAAAGAGGCAACCCCTCTAAATTCTTCTACTATAGGGTTCTCCTTCTTAAAATTGACATAGTTGTTAACAGTTTTCCCCTAATATTGTTGTAACCACTTTTTAGTAGTTGGAATGGATAATAAACTATCTAAACTCAGATACCCCCCCAAGAGTCTTCCAAAAAAAGACTAGAAGAACCATCATGGACATCCTTGGAGACATAGTCAGCTATCATATTTTTGCATTTGTTAATGAAGTTCCATATATGAGAACATTTGGGGTGATTAGTAGACCTTAAAAGATTAAGGGTTTTACCTGCTTCTACATATTTGGAATTCATCATTCTTACCCATCTTGCTTTGGGTTCATTAAGCATCTTCCAAACCAGTTTGACTCCCAATGCCATATTTTGAATCTGAAGGTTGTGGACTCCCAATCCCCTTGAAGATTTCAGTTTGCAATTTTTTTTCCAAGCTATTAAAGCATTTTTGTGTTTCTCTTCAATTTTTTGCCAAAAATAATTCCTCATCCTTTGAATGACATAATTATTCATTCCTACAGTTGGAGCTAAGTAAGACATTAAATATATTGGAAGAGATGAGATGACAACTTGAAGTATAACCAATCTACCCACCTAGGATAACCGCTTCCCTTTCCATGAGTTAACATTATGGTCCAATGGTGCAGGAGCACCTAGTTGATTAAAAACTCTCCTTTTTGAATATTTCATGCTTTAATTTTTGTAATGTCTTGGGTTATGTTTGTGTTGTTGTTTTAGGTTGTTGTGTGTCTTTTCTAGTGGTTTTGATCTCATTTTGGGCTCAAGAGGTCAAGTTTTGCCTTTGAGGCTTTGAGTTGACATTTTTGGCAAAAATGTGCAAAATTGCCTAAAGGGTCTCCAAATTATTTCCAAAGCATTGAAACATGTTTACTAAGTGGTTTTAAGCATGTCTTAGGTGTTTAGATAAGCTGATGAGGTTAGGTTGTCAAAAATGTCTTTTGGAGCAAGAAATATTGTCATTTGGGCTTGAAAATGTTGTCAAAGTTGTCATTTTTGGATTTTTCTAATACAATGCAATTATGGAAGCCTCATGTCCATATAGGGATTTATAATTAATTGGAAGTACTATAAAAAGGCCTCCCTTTTCCTTGAGAAAGGTTGGTGATTGTATTAACAAGAGAACCCTAATAGAAATCATGAAATTTTGGTTTTTCTCACCGTTTTTTCCTTCCTTGGAGTAATAATCTATATTGTAGCACTCTTTGTCCATACTGTACCTTTAGGGAAGTGTGCCCATTGATTATTCAAGGCTCCTCAAGTGATTATTGCACTATTTTTTCTTTTGCAAGTTGGTGAAATAAAATTTCTTCCATTCTATGTGCTCACTGCCCTATTAAGGGTTTGGGTTGCAAAATGCCACAACTTGACTAATCCATGCTTGGGCTCCCACCAAAATGGATTGGGTCAAGTTGATTTATGCATGTAAATTGTGTATATATTTCCTTTGGAGTCATAACTATAGTTGGAGGATAAATTTGAGTGAATATTAGACAAGTTTTGGAACTTGACTAATATCCTTCTTGAAAACTCAAATTCTTGTAATCAAAATGCATTGAAGTGTTAAAGTTTCCAAGGAAGGAGTCTGAGAAGTGTTACAAGTTAGCTTGATTCAACTTCAATAGTTGACAAGTTTTTAATTTGCAAGTTCTATCAATTTTTGTAACTGGCAGCAAGTTCACTGTTTTGTGATTTGCATTGTCAAATATCTCAAGGAATGCTTCAAGAGCATTAACCAAGCCTTATAACTGTGAAGAAAATGTAATAGTAAAATTCATTAATTTTTTGCAAACCTCATTGAGGTATATTTCCAGTTCAAACTCCTTGTTATGTAGGTCCAAAGGTGTAGTAACAGTTGACTGGTAAAGTGCAGTGTTTCGATAGTGACAGTGGCATTTTCACTTCTTTTCTTAGTTTGTTGCCAAGTGTTTGGCATAATGTTTGTGTGGCAGAGGTAGGGGACACATGTTGAAGACATGAAAGAGGTTCTATGAAGATCTAGGCACTTGTATTGGTGAAAAAAGATGCAAACACAGTGGTTATGCTCCAAAACCCTCCAAAACCCTACGTTCATGCATAAAAATGAGGTTAGTAACTAAGACCACTTCTCTAAGCCCAAAACTACAAAAATCTCTTTTCTATGAGTTATTACTCACTGTCCAAATCATCTCCCATGGTCAAGAAGCCCATCATTGGGCAAGGTGAGAAAAACTAGGCCAATTAGGCCTCCACAGGCTAGTAGCCCTTTTTTACTGTTTTAACCAAAAAGCATGAACCCGATTACATAGAGGAGTTTGGAACATATGAAAATTTGTGAGATCTTACTAAAAAAGTAAAACAAGTGGCAATTTGGACCTTGGATAGTGTATAGTCTCATTTGGAGGTTTTGAACCTTGGTTGGTGAGTTGAGTAAGCCAAAGGCTATGGGCCTTAAACTAAGTTTTGGTTGTCAAACCTTGAGTAAACCTTGTTGCTTCTACATGACCATGTTGGAGTTTCCTAATGCACTCTAAAATAGTAAGGTGAATGTCAAAAGGACCAAAATTGAGAAATGTGTAGATGGGTGGAGTGAGGAATTGAAGTTTGAGCAAGGGTGTGAGCTTTCGCCAAAAAGGGAGGTTGATGGTGAAGACTTCTAGAGAGATCTGACAATTGTAACTAATATTGATATTTCAAACATAAGGAGTAGATATAAATAATACTTTTTGTTTCCTATTGTAACTTGTGACCAAAACTAGCCTTTTGAGCACTTACCTAGTAACCTCCCTATGATAGTGGTATCAGAGCCAACAAAAGATTCAAGAGAAAAGGATCATTAGGAAAACATGGTGACTAATGCTGAGTTAGCCAAGAAGGTTGAAGACCAAGAAGAAAAAAAAAGAGCACTCAGAGAAAGATTGGATCAACTAGCAATGAAACTAGCTGAAGTACAAGTCAAAACTAAAGAATTCCATGATAAGGTTGGAGATTAGGGTAAAATGGTGGCCATAGAAGATGAGGTTACTATACCTAACCTTGTTATTGAGAAAGAACCATTCTTGAGAGCTTTGAGAGCTATGAGTGGTAAAACCTTAGAGGGAGTGGCTCTTTTCAGTGGAAAGATGGATCCAGATGCTCTTATAGAGTGGATTGAAGGTCTAGAAAACCCTTTTGAATGTGATGGAATAACTAAAGCACCAAAGGTTCAGGTAGAAAAATCAAGGTTGAGAGGGGCATCCTTAACTTGGTGGAAGTTCATCCAAGAGGAAAGGGTGAAAGAAGGTAAGCAACCAATAGCCACCTCGAAAGAAATGGTAGCTAAAATAAAAGAAACCTACCTTCCTGAAGACTATGAAGTACAACTTCACAAGAAAAGACAAAATTTGAGACAAAAAGACTTAGATGTCAGTAGCTACACTGAGGAGTTTCAAAAAATGTGCATGAGATCCAGAGTAGTAGATGATGAGAGCATAAAAGTGGCAAGATATCTGAATGGGTTAAGATGGAACATCCAGGAAGAGATGAGTTTGTTATGCCCACAAATAGTACATAAGTGTTATCAACTAGCACTCAAAGTGGAAGAGAAAACTAGGAGGAAGCAAGAACAAAGCAGCAGAGGAAGAGGTAGGGGAAGAGATGGTAGAGGCCATAGAGGCAGTTTTGGGGGAAGGAGCATAGATCAACGATCCCAGGGAGAGTCTAAACTTATAGAGAAAAGTGGGGATTCTCAGAGAAAACTCAACTATAGGGGTAGGGGATCAAGCAACCCAAGTAGAGGTAGATCTAATGGACCAGGGAGAGGGTCCTACTTCTCAACCATGAAGTGATATAACTATCAAAAGTTGGGCCACCCTTCCTATAGATGCCCAGAGAAGCCTAGTTCATCCTATGGTGGTGAGAAGAGGGTAAATTATTTTCAGGAAGATGGAGGTAATACCAAAAACTTCAGCATTGAACCTAGATTCAGAAGATGGTGAGAGTTTAATGATCAAGAGAGTGTTAATGAAGAAGCCACATAGTATAGAGGTCTCACAGAGAAGAGCATTCTTCAGGATTAAGTGTAAAATCATGGGAAAGGTGTGTAAGGTGATCATAGATTCAGGATCCATAGATAACATCATATCATCGAAAGCAGTAAGTAAATTGAAACTACCTAGGATACAACACAAGGAGCCATACAAGGTCACATGGTTAAATAAGGGACAACATGTGTTAGTAAATGAGTAAGCCTGGGTAGATTTCCACATAGGTTGATACACAGATAGGATTCTATGTGACATCCTTCCTATGGATGCTTGCCACCTGCTGTTGGGTAGACTATGGCAGTTTGACATGAAAGCACAACATGATGGGGAAAGAAACTCCTACTCATTTTAGAAAGATGAAGTAACCTATCAGATTCAATCACTCAACGAAGAAGGAGAGAGAAGAAAAAAAGTGCCTAATATCTTATTAGTGAATGAGAAAGAATTCATAAAAACACTAGAAGAAGGTGAAGGAGTGGGATTTGCACTCATAGTGAAACCTAAGGAAGAAAAGGTAGCAAAGAAAGTTTAGATACCATATGAGGTCCAGAAAATCCTTGATAACTTCAAAGCAATAATCAGTGATGGTACACCTGCAACTTTACCACCTCCTAGAGCCATTAGCCATCAGATTGATTTCATACCAGGAGCCTCCTTACCCAATAAGGAAGCCTATAAGATGACCCCTAAACAAAATGAAGAAGTAGCAAGACAAATACAAGAACTCTTAAACCAAGGCATAATTAGGAAAAGCATTAGTCCTTGTGCAATACCTACAGTGTTGGCACCTAAGAAGCGTGGAACATGGAGACTTTGTACAAATTCTAGAGCCATAAACAAGATCACCATCAGATACAGATTTCCCATACCCAGGATAGAGGATTTGATGGATTGTTTGGGGGGTGCACAATATTTCAGTAAGATTGACTTGAAGAGTGGTTACCGTCAAATAAGAATCAAGGAGGGTGATGAATGGAAGACAGCTTTCAAAATGAATGAGGGTCTCTATGAGTGGCTTGTCATGCCATTTGGACTCTCTAATGCTCCCAGCACATTCATGAGACTCATGAATGAATTTTTACATTATTTTATTGACAAGTTTGTTGTTGTGTATCTAGATGATATCTTATTTTTAGTAAAAGTAATGAAGAGCATCTGAAGCATTTAGCTATTGTTTTGAGAAAGTTATCTGATGAACAGCTAACCATTAATCTAGAAAATTGTGATTTTATGAAGCAAGAATTGGTCTATCTTGGTTTTCTTGTATCAGGAGGCAATTTGAAAATGGATCAATCTAAGGTTGCAACAATAACTAGTTGGCCAACTCCTAAGACAGTCGGTGATGTCAGAAGTTTCCATGGTTTAGCACAATTTTACAAGAAATTCATCAGGGGATTCAGTGAGATTTGTGCCCCTATGTTGGACACAATCAAAGGGGGTGTAAAGGTAAAGTTTTTGTGGATAGATGCAGCCAATAAGGGGTTTGAGTTATTGAAAATTAAAGTAGCTTCTCAACCAATGCTCATTTTACCCAGCTTTGATAAACTTTTTACTATTGAATGTGATACTAGCAATATTGCAATAGGAGTTGTTTTAAGTCAAGACAATAGACCAGTTGCATTCTTTAGTGAGAAGTTAAATGATGCCAAGAAAAAGTACTCTTTCTATGATTTAGAACTCTATGCATTAGAATATGCACTTAGGAAATGGAGACATTATCTTCTTCCTATAGAATTTGTTGTATACACAGATAATGAGGCATCAAGTTTCTTGAAGTCACAGGATAAACTAAATCATAAGCATGTTAAATGGGTAGAGTACTTGCAAGCTTACACTTTTACTCTTAAGAATAAGAAGGGCCATTTGAATAAAGTAGTAGATGCTTTGGGTAGGAGGTTGTTAACTGTTCATGAGATTCAACTACAGAGCATTGGTATTGATATTCTTAAAGATATGTATCCTACTGATGATGATTTTGCTGAAGCTTATAAAGTTTGTCAAGATTTTGAGAATCATTTCCATGGTACATATGTTGATTTCACTTTGCAGGATGATTTGTTATTCAGGGGTACATAGTTATGTGTTCCAAAGGGTTCTATGAGAGAGAACCTCATTCAGGAGAAGCACAATGGGTGCTTAAGTGGGGATTTCAGTCTCAACAAGACCTTAGAGTTGGTTCAAAGGTTCTACTATTGGCCTAAGATGTAGAGAGACATAAGGAGGTAGGTTGAGTAGTGTTTGGCATGTCAAAAAGAAAAAGGTAATTCCTCCAATGCTTGTTTATATCAGCCTCTTCCCATTCCACATAGGCCTTGGGATTGCATTAGTATAGATTTTGTGGTAGGATTACCTAAAACTCAAGCATGATTTGATAGCATCTTTGTAGTATTTGACAGATTTAGTAAAATGGTTCATTTTATTTCTTGTAGGACAACACATGATGCAAGTCATATTGCTTACTTGTTTTTCAAAGAAACTGTTAGAATACATGGTTTGCCTACTAGCATTATTTCAGATAGAGATGTGAAATTTCTTGGTCATTTCTGGAACACATTATGGAAGGGACTAGGTACTAATCTCTCTTTTGGTTTAGCTTATCATGCACAAGATGATGGCCAAATTGAAGTTGTGAACAGGTCCCTTGGAAACTTGCTTAGGTGTTTGACAAAGGAATATGGACAGAGTTGGGATCAGCTCATTCATCAAGCAGAATATGCCTACAATGATAGTGTCAACCGGTCTACAAGTAAAAGCCCTTTTGAAGTTGTTTATGGTATGCATCCAAGGGGTATAATAGAGTTGAGGGATATCACTAACTTGTAGCCTAAGAGTGGAACAACAGATGACATGGCTTAATCCATGAAGGAGGTTCATGAGCAAGTGAGACAGGCTCTTCAAGATACCTCCCAAAAAGTCAAGGCAAGAGTGGATGCTACAGAGAGAGAGGTTCAGTTTTCTATAGGAGATTATGTGATGGTTCATTTGAATAAGGAAAGGCTATATAAAGGATTACCAAGCAAACTTCACATGAGGAGAATAGGCCCTTGCAAAATCTTGGCTTAGTATGGGTCTAATGCTAACAAAGTTGATTTGCCTACTGATGTTTCTTTGTCTCCCATTTTTAATGTTGCAGATTTAATTGCTTTCAAGGGGTAGCCACCTAAGGAGATTCAAAGAGTTTCAAATGTTGTGCAATCCCTTTCTGATCTATCTCTCCCTTCTCTTTCTATTCCCCAAGCAAAAAAGGTTCTCAACTCCAGGATTCTCAAGAAGACAAGGAAACACACCTATATGGAGCACCTAGTCAAATGGAAGGATAAGCCTATCTCAAAGGCCACATGGATACCTAAAGCTGACTTTTAGAAGTGTGGAATTCCTTCTTCTTTTCTGCCTCAAGGAGTCACATGACTTCTTTGTTTTTGGGGAAGTATGGTGCCGGAGCACCTAGTTGAGTAAAAACTCTCCATTTTGAATATTTCATGCTTTCATGTTTGTAATGTATTGGGTTAGGTTTTTGTTATTTTTTAGGTTTTTGTGTGTCTTATCTAGTGGTTTTGATCTCATTTTGGGCTCAAGAGGTCAATTTTTGCCTTTCAGGCTTTGAGTTGGCAATTTTGGCAAAAATGTGCAAAATTGCCTAAAGGGTCTCCAAATGCTTTTTGAAGCACTGAAAAATGTTTAATAAGTAGTTTTAAGAATTTCTTAGGTTTTTAGTTAAGTTGATGAGGTTAGGTTGTCAAAAATGTCTTTTGGAACAAGAAATGTTGTCATTTGGGCTTGAAAAAGTTGTCAAAGTTGTCATTTTTGGATTTTTCCAATACAATGCAGTTGTGGAAGCCTTATGTCCATATAGGGCTTGATAACTAATTGTAAGTACTATAAAAATGCCTCACTTTTCCTTGAGAAAGGTTGGTGATTGTATTAACAAGGGAATCCTAATAGAAATCATGAAATTTTGGTTTTCTCATTATTTTTTCCTTCCTTGGAGTAACAGTCTCTACTATAGCACACTTTGTTTGTATTGTACCTTCTAGGAAGAATGCCTATTGATTATTAAATTCTCCTCAAGTGATCATTGCACAAGTTTTTAATTTTGCAAGTTGGTGAAATAAAATTTTGTCCATTTTGTGTGCTCACTGCCCTGTCAAGGGTTTGGGGTTGGAAAATGCCACAACTTGACTAATCTAGGCCTTGGCTCCCACCAAAATGGATTGGGTAAAGTTTATTTATTCATTTACATTATGTATATATTTAATTTTGAGTTGGAACTATGGTTGGAGGACAAATTTGAGTGAAGATTAGACAAGTTTTGGAACTTGACTAATATCCTTCTTGAAAACTCAAATTCTTGTAATCAAAATGCATTGAAGTGTTAAAGTTGCCAAGTTTGTAATCTTCAATAGTTGACAAGTTTGTAATTTGGAAGTTTTATCAATTTTTATAACTGGCAGCAAGTTCACTGTTTTGTGATTTGCATTGTCAAATATCTCAAGGAATGCTTCAAGAGCATTAACCAAGCTTTGTAACTATGAAGGAAATGTAATAGGAAAATTAATTAATATTTTTTAGACCTCATTGAGGTATATTTCCAATTCAAACTCCTTGTTATGTAGGTCCAAAGGTGTAGCAACAGTTGACTGGTAAAGGGCAGTGCTTTGAAAGTGACAGTGGCATTTTCACTTCTTTTCTCAGTTTGTTGCCAAGTGTTTGGCATAATATTTGTGTGGTAGAGGTAGGGGACACATGTTGAAGACATGAAAGTGGTTCTAGGAAGATCTAGGCACTTGTATTGGTGAACAAGGATGAAAACACAGTGGTTATGCTCCATAACCCTACATTCATGCCTAAAAATGAGGTTAGACAATAAGACCACTTCTCTGAGCTCAAAATGACAAAAATATCTTTGCTATGACTTATTCCTCAGTATCCAAATCATCTCCCATGGTCAAGAATCTCATCATTGGGCAGGGTGAGCAAAACTAGGCCAATTAGGCCTCCACGTGCTAGTAGCCCTTTTTGACTATTTTAACCAAAAAGCATGAACCCGATTACATAGAGGAGTTTGGAACTTATGAAACTTTGTGAGATCTTCCTAAAATAGTAAAATAAGTGGCATTTTGGACCTTGGATAGTGTATAGTCTCATTTGGAGGTTTTGACCCTTGGTTGGTGAGTTGAGTAAGCCAAAGGCTATGGGCCTTAAACTAAGTTTTAGTTGTCAAACCTTGAGTAAACCTTGTTGCTTCTACATGACCATGTTGGAGTTTCCTAATGCACTCTAAAACAGTAAGTTGAATGTCAAAAGAACCAGAATAAAGAAATGTGTAGATGGGTGGAGTGAGGAATTGGAGTAAGTTTGAACAAGGGTGTGAGCTTTCACCAGAAAGGGAGGTTGATGGTGAAGACTTGTAGAGAGATCTAAAAATTGTAACTAATCTTGATATTACAAACATAAGGAGCAGATATAAACAATACTTTTTGTTTCCTATTGTAACTTGTGACCAAAATTGGCCTTTTGAGTACTTACCTAGAAATCTCCCTATCATCCAACTTTATCTTTAAAGGATCCCACAAGTTTGAGTTCCTCAGGCCCGTATCTATGGGTATGCCCAAGTAGATGCAAGGTAGAACACCCTTTTTGCAATTGAGAATCCTTAAGATCATGTGCTCCAAAAGGCAGTGGCATGGAGAAGAAGAAAATCTCTAACTTATATTTTCTTACTAACTAGCCGAATGCTTTGCCATATCACTCCAAGAGTGTTTAGAATTGGTGCGCTTCTTTGGCTTTAGCTGTTCCCAGTAGAAAGTCATCATCAACATATTGTTGATGTGTTGCTATAAAGTTGGAAGTTATCTTGATTCCTTCTAGCTCTCTGTTAGAGTGCTTTTGTTTAATGGCTCTTCCTAAGGCTTCAACCATAATTATGAAAAGGTAATGAGAGATTGTATCTCCTTTTCAAATACCTTTTGAGGATGAAAAGAAGCCTTTTGGTGTTCCATTAATAAGGATTGAGAATCAAGGTGTAGAGATGCAGTCAAAGACCCAATTAATTCATTGATTACTAAAACCAAAATCCTGCAAAACATTGCATAAGAAGCACCAATCCACATTGTCATAAGCTCTGGATGTGTCCATCTTAACTATCGTACCTGGCCTTTTTGTGTCTTGAAGAGTGTGAATTTCTTCTTGAGCCACTTTCACTCCATCTAGAATTGAATGCTCTTGAACCAAACATGTCTACTCTTCTAAGATAATATTGTCTAGCAACTTAGGTTTCAATCTATTTGTCATTGCTTTAAAGAGGATTTTGAAGACAATATTGTAGAGGGAGAATGGTCTAAAGTCTCCTAGACAGATTTATTTTTCCTTTTTTGGGTTGAGCGCAATAAAGGTGTTATTAATTTCCTTGAGAAGATTTCCAGACCTTCTAGCATACTCCTGTGCCTCCACCAATTCTAGCCCAAAAAGGTGCCAACATTTCTTGAAGAAGCCAGTTGGAAATCCATCTAGGCCTAGTGCTTTATTAGAAGGGAGTTGGTTAAGAGTAGTTGTGATCTCCTCCAGTGAAAAAAATTCATTTAACTTCTTATTTTTCTCTTCCGTAATAATTTCTCAGATGCAAGATAGGAGCTTCCTCTACTCCATTAGATCTGAGTCTTCCTCATTGTTGAGGAGCTTTTAGAAGAAGCTGATGATTTATTTCCTAATGGCCTTAGGATCTTCAATAAAACCATTTCCTTGGAGTTACAGCCTAGTGATCTTATTGATGCTTGTCCAGACTTTTGTTACATTATGGAAGTACTTAGTATTATTATCCCCAACTTGCAACTAGTTCTCTCTAGAATTTTGCTTCCAAAAGGTTTCTTCTTTGGATAGAATATCTTCATACTCTTCCAACATTTTCTTTTCTTCTAAGAAGGAAGCATGTGATATACCTTCCTTAAGATTACAGTTACAATTTGAGAGTGTTGTAGTTGGTTTCTGGTCTTGTTTTTCAGATATATTAGCTTATGAAGGGTGGCAAGTTGGTTGGTGGACTCTCCATGAGCTAGAAGTGGAGGTAATTGAGTATTTTATGGGATTTTTTTTTGCATTTTGAACTACCTTAATAGACGTAATATCTATACATTGCTTTAGTCATTCGAAAGAAAATCTGGCAAATGAAAAAGTAAAATGGAAAAGATTACATTGGTTCAGTTTCGAACAAATTTCTTTAACTTAGTTTTGTATTGAATGAAATTACAAAGTAAAAATGAAAGAAGAATTACTTCATTTTTGGTTATTGTTTTCAGTTTTGAAAAGAATTAGTTCTCTAGATTTTTGTTTTCGAAAAAGGAAAGAGTTAGAAATTGTAGTTAAAAAGGAAATATGGTTTTATTTGCAACTATAATTTGGTATTTTTATGTGCAAACCCTAACTCAAGTGTTGGCCCTGAACTCGAGTTTTACAGTTTGGTTCAAGGGTTTCACTTTTACTTGCTCTATAAATTCATGAATTTAAGTCGTTGTTCAGTTGGAATGAAAAAGAGAGAATAGAGCAATATTGAGGCTTTATTGTTCCACTCGAAAATTTTGTAAAAGTTTGAAAAAGACTCTATTGTCTCTAGTTTTTACAACAGAGAATTCTATTTTAGTTTGAAAAAGATTTTGTGGTACTATTATATATAATACATATTGGAATTAGCAACATTTAAAATCATATATGTTTGTTGTACTCATTAATAATTTTAGCATTGCAACTTTGATGCAATTGTAAGGTCACTATTGACTACATTTGAGGGGGTGCTCCTATGAAGTTGGTATTTCAGAAAAGGTGTTGAGTTGTTGCTCAACCATTTTTACAAAGTTGGTTCTCTTTGATCAATGAAAAAGAAATTTTAGCGAGTGGTTTTTTATACCCCATGAGGGTTTTTCCACTCAGGAACTATTTGTGTTATATGATGTTATTTGTCTCTCATTTCGTTACATTTTAATGTGTCCATTGAGTCAATGCTTTGATACATTCAATTTTGTTAAAAAAGGGTTCATATTTCAAAGTGTTCAAGTCTTTAATGCAAAGTTGAATTGTTCAAATCTGCAAAGCTGAATTGTTTAATTCTAATTATAAAAATCTTCCATAAAGCATTTCAAAACTTTCATTGTGCAAAGTTGATGTTTTGTTTCAAAATCATACACAAGATTGTTCATACATTAAAGGAACAATGTTACTTTATGCTTCTAATATGAGTTGTCAATTTTATTCACTTGCATAAACAAATCTTTCACATTGGTTCAAGGTCAAAATTTTAATTGTGCATTCAAGACAAAATTTTAAAAATATCATTCTAATTCACCCTCCCCCCCCCTCTTAGAGTTAATCCACTTCAAACAGAAATGGCTCCCAAAACCACCAGCATGAAACCAGTAACCTCAAAGCATCTCATAGTTGTACCTCTAATAGTAAAATGCCTTTCCACCTCAATAGGATATAGACCCACCTCAATAGGGACTGAAAAGATGGAAACCATCAATAGGGAGAACAAAGCTTCAAACCACGAACCAAAGTCCAACAACAAGGAGATGGAAACACAATGCTTTGCTGAACAAATGGGTTTTAATAAGGCTCCCAGAGCTAGAAAAAAGGCCTGAACCAGTCCAACTCCAAATAGATAAGCTTGACCTTTTAATTATATTGGTTGAAAACATAAAGGATAATTGTTTCATGAAAATGAAAATCTGCCTATATAATAATGAAAACCTAAACTTACACAAATCTATTTCAACATAAAGGATGCACACTCTCTAGGTGGTAATAGAGTTCATTAATTCCAGTCTACAATTTCAAACCAACTTTGTGTTATGGTATATAGAATTTGTTTATAAATTTAAAATAAATTATAATAGTTTTTAAATAATACTTTATCTTTTCTTCATTTTTAGATTTATTTCTAGTTTTTTTTACTTTTCTATTATTCAATATTTTCTATTATTTAATGATGTAGTTATTTGCAAGGAATGGGGTTACATTTGGAATTGATTGTTCCACTTTCACAAGTTGTTCCATTTTCATGAGAAAATTAAAATACAAAAAGACAAAAAGACAAGTATGTGCAAACTTGTAGGCAATAATTGTATATGTCGAACCTAGCAAATTTTAGATAGATTGTGGGATCTATTTCAAGTTGCAATTTTTTTGAATAGGAAAGTTTTGAAATAATATAAAAATTGATTTTTATCAATTTAAAATAATTAGAAGGAAAGGTTTCCCATTTTATCTTTATCTTAAATTTATTTATATTTTTTATTTAATTTTAATTGTAATATTAATGTGATATTTTTTTCATTTGTAACTAGCACAACTATTAATCTCTCTTAAAAAGATGATTTTGAAAATAACATAATATCAAAGAGTTTCAAACTTTATCTCATAATTTTTATCTCATGAAATGATTTTTAAATGCTAGTGTAAAGCAAAGGTAATGCTTATTTCTCTAAACTAGATTTTTCTTTGATTTGGGAATGATGTCTTAAGCATAAATCAACTACTAGAACTTTAAATATTGTAAATCTCAACTAGATTGTAATAGCTAGAGTTGCATTTACATTGGCTTCTTTGGTGAGAATATTGTAATTTGCACTTTGTCAATCTCAGCTGATTGCAATAACTGATGTTACATTTACATTAGCTTTTGTGCTAAGAACATTAAAATTAGTACTAGTTGTTAAGCATCTTTGAGAGGAAATCTCCTATTTGCCAATTGAAAATATAAATAAAGCTACATGTGAATTTTCCAATATAGTAGTTGTGTTATAATTTACTCTATAATATGCCTTTTATCATGCATTTAGTAAGCATAACAAAATTTAATAATTTTTATTATATCTTACATTTGATGGTTGTATATCTTTAGTTTAATGTTTATGCTATTAAATACTATGATTTGTACATTACTATAGTCAATTTGTCTTAAATGTGTAATTACAATTATATATAGGTGGAGAATTTTTTTTAATAAGTTATATGTGTGTGTGTTTGTCTTAGACTATAATTTTTCATTAACTTTTCATTCATTACAATCAATAGAGTATATATCATTTTACATAATAAATATGTACAACAATATTTTTAATGCCAAATAATTGTAGAGTTGTATTCTTTTCATTTCATTTATTTTCTTAGTATCACCATACTACAAGTATAGTGTGTATACATTAACCACCATTAAATTGTGATTCACATTCATTCAATTTCAAATTATCAAACATATCTTATATTTCAATCTTAGCTTTAAGAACAATTGAACTAAACTCATTTCATGTCTTGCTAGCAACAAATATTTCTTCAAATCAATATTTTGTGGATCACAACCAATAATTCAATAATTTAACTATTGATAAAGAGATCCGTCATTGGAGTGCAAAAAGTTCATAGGGCTAGGATGACCACCGCTATGATTCTGAAAAATCAGGAGCCCCTTCTGGAAATAGACCTAAATCCATTTACATTGCTCATATCCAGGCTATTGGATCGACGTAGAAACTCTAGATCACTATTTTCATATATTTATCTCCTTTCCAATACATTTAACCTAATTTTAGTATCTTCAATAATCCAATTCAACTCAAGAAAAAGAAGAAGCATCTAAACCCCTAGAATAAAAATAGATTCTAGATCTATTAGACTTAGATCTATCTAATTTTTATCTTTCCCTAATGTAATTTGTTCCTAAGTACAATTAGTGGTTTTACTACACCTTGTGGTTGACACCCTAATTTACACATTATAGGCTTTTTAGTTTCTATTTTTGAAGGGTACGATGAAAGGTTTAAATTTATTTTTGAGGAATTTAGAGGCTCCAAAATGACCGAAATAGTGGGTGTAAATCATGTATCAAGTTATGAGGTGATAGAGAACATTGTAAGCTTTTTTGCACTTCAAACAGTTCATCAATCAGACACTCGATTCACAAGTTATGGCCACTGAAAGTTTGGACTCTTGAAATGGAAATATAAAAATGCATCATACACATACATGAGCTGTAAAAGGGAGGTACATATGGTGATTTGTGTGTGTGTGTTGATACATCATAGGGTATCTATATTGGAGTTAAGGTTGGCTCTTCTTTGCTAGGTGGTTTTAGCCCATGGTTTTCTAATATTGTTTGATGGTTTCTTGTATTATATCTCCTATATATGAGGTGCACGAGATAGAGGTTGTGTGTAAGAGTCTTATGTCTATTGAGTTACCTCTCAATCTCTGATTGGTGGTACTCCTATGAAGAGATTTCTCAACAAGTATATTGTAATCTATTATTGGTTTTTAAATAATATATTGGGCAGCTTTTGGAGTGTGAGTTTTTTCTCCTTGAAGGGTTTTTCGCACAAATCATTGTGTTGTGGTATGCATACTATTATATCTACTTTTGTTAATTTTATGTAATTATTATAATGATCTATAAAAGCTATTTTATTATCCTCCTCTCAAGGTTAGTGTAGGAAGTTGTTCCACTACTTAAACTCTTTACAAGTGGTATCAAACCCTGATATCCTTTGGTTTAAGTTGTGGGTTGTTGGGTTTTTTGTACTAATCCAAAATTGAGTGGGAGATTGTGCAAAATATAATTTTTGATCTTGTTGCAAGAATTTTTAGATGGCAAGATCATTAGGGTGAATAGAGGTAGAAAATTTTTTTGGATGTAATTTTGAGACGTGGAAGCTGAAGATGGAGGATTTTCTAATAGATCAATATCTATGGGATGTTGTTGATGCAAATGTCCAAGACCCTCAAATTGTACTACAGTTGCTCAATATGATGTAATGGATTGTAAATCCAAGGGTCTAGTTACATTGTGCTTGGAATAAATTGTTCTAATCAATGTCCATGAAGAGACTTCTATAAGGAAGCTATGGACTAAGCTTGGCGATATGTCTCAAGCCAAATCTTTATTGAATTAGATTTTCTTGAGGAAGAAATTGTACTTATTCCTTGAGAATGGAAGAGGGTGGATAGATAATTGACCACCTAGAAGCATTGAATATGTTGGTGGTTCAATTGGCATTTGTTGGTGTTAAGATGGATGAGGAGGAGAAATGCAAGATGTTACTTTGTTCTTTGCCTGATTCATTGGATTCTCTTGTTATGGCTATCAATAGTAATTTTGTTGTTTTGAAGTTTGAAGATGTAATGGGTTCCCTTCTTGGTGAAGAGATGTGGAGGAAGGTATCCATCATTTTGAAGGAACCCCTAACTGTCCATGGAAGAGCTAAGGAAAAAGGCAAGAAGAATGAGAAGTGTAATAAATCCAAGTCCAGACGGAGATCAAAATCTCCTACAAAGTCCAAACTCATGTACTATAAATAGTGGTAAATCAAGATGCATATGTAAGGACTTCAAAGAAGAAAAGAAGAAGAAAAAGAAGTTCAATTTTGATTCTAAGTCTAAGAAGGAAGATGGTGACATATTCATTGGAGCTTTAGCTACTCATGTAGGTAATCATGGATGGTTAATTGACTCAAGTGCATCTTTTTATATGACTTCTAATAGAGATTGGTTTTCTGAATATGATGAATTTAATTGAGGTAAGGTGTACATGGGTGATGATTTACATTTAGATGTTTTTGGTAGGGGTAAACTTAGAATCAAGTTTCTTGATTGTAGGATAAAAATGATGTGCAATGTGTTGCATATCCCTAGCAGGAAAAAATTTAAGAAACCCCCTCATAAATGGTGGAAATTAATGGCAAATTTTTTGTTAGTTGGAGCTCCATTTTTTTTATTGGGGATTTTACCTATTTTGTTAGATTGTAATATAAATTTGGTTGGCGAATTTCTTAAAATCAAGAAATATTAGTACCAAATTTTGATAAATATTTATCTTTATTTTCAAATATAATATATTTTTTTTTTATGAAACAAACATTGGGAATAAACAAAAAATTATTTTTACGGATGAATAAAACAACTAAAATAATTTTAATGGTGAATTAGATTACTATTTTTGGTCATGCTTTGTCCAGTTTTTGTTGTTTTATATTTTATGCCCAAAATTGAACCTTCATCATTGATATTTATACATATGACAGTGGACATGATTCCTACTTTGTAGTCGACAAAATATTTAGTTTACAGATTTGTATGTTCCGGTACGACTATTGGTGTGACATAATAGCACAAGTTGTGTATGTTTCGGTATGTGAAAGGTAATAGGACAACCTACATGAGAAGATTTAGAATTATTTCTCATGACTCATCACTATTGCTCTCGTGATACTAAACAAAAATGACCTTGTCTCATTTTCGGACATGCTTTGTATACATTTTGTTCTTCTAGATCTTACTTCTGGAATTGAACCTTCATGGTTGATATTTGATGATGTGATAGTGGACGTGACTCATAACTCCTAGTTCATAATATGATAAAAGAGAACAAATAATAATGGAAAAAATTAAAATATAAAAACTTCAAATTTGGTTGATTTTTCTATATAAAGAATTTCAATAGGAAATTATTTTTTTTGATCGGTAAAACTTTGCATTATATTGATTCTTAAAAATATATGTACACCCATTTCTTACATTCTCCACAATAGGCCTTATCCAGTCATATCGACATGCAGACACAAAAAAAAGTTACAATGTCAAAGGTCATCAAACAAAATTTGACCTTATCTATAAATAAAATTTGCCTTCACCATACAAAACAAAGATCTACTCTATTGTAATTATCAACCTATTGCTACCATTGCCATGTCCATGCCATCTGCATTGATTTCCCTCATCTCCTTCTACATTGCTTCTTGCATTTCGATGTCTCCACTCAATTTCTCACCCAACAGTAGAAGTTGTTGTCCCTGCTTGGATCTTCCACCACGTGTTGATCGACCATGCTTCCTTCTAGTAGGAATGGCATAGTCTGATGAGTCTTGTAGCACGTAGAGTTCTCCCCATTGTACCCATTTTGCCACTTCAAGTCAGGCTTCCCAATTGTCTACTATTGCCAAGTATTGCAAGATGCCTTGAAACCCAATCTTCTTGAAGCTCTGTGTACCTCCTTGTTGTTTGTCACACTCCACATAAGGAATGGGTGCAGTGTGGGGGAAAATTTCATCACATGGACCCATGTACCACTGGGACTATCAAAACCTTCCATGTCTCAAACTAGCTCCAGTAATTCATCCATATCACTGAACCATTCATTGTTTATGCACTTGCTCATGATCTCCCTCACATTTCGCTTGGGTTGGAGCTCTAGACACTAGGCCATGAACACTGACACGATGTCAGAGTTGGTGTGGTATCTTGGCCCTCCTTCTAGGTATTTTTCCCCTAGGCCTAGCTTCACCCATGAATTCAAATATTTTTCCTTAAACATGAATAGGTTCATCAAGATGTCATCTTTGATACCGTGCCAAAATCCCACCCATGTTTCATTGGTTTGAAGTGTAAATTTGGCTTCCATATTAGATTCTCTGTAATTATCCAAACTTCTTTAATATGCCAAAAGAAGATAACCCCATCTGTCCCTCTACATTCTTAAAAGGGATGTGGTTATGTGGAGACAAAAATGGTCATACCCTTTCGGTACTAAGCATTTATTAGTATCAAACCTAGAGGAACTTGATTAAATCTCAAGTGAAGATTTCTCATACTTTGAATTCAATGCAGTGTCATGATGTCATCATTAAAATGAGTTTGGTGCAATTTGATTTTCTCACTCAAATCCTTCGTTCCTCCCATCTCCCATATGTATATGTATAGGAGTCTCCACACAAGTGGCCAACTCCCTGTCTTAAATTCTTAATATCATTCAAATGTGAAATATTAATGTTATTCTCTATTAACTATAGTCTAGGGGGATTAAATTCTATTCCATTTTCACTACGTCTTTATTGCCCCTCCAACTTGGCATTCCTCACTTAATTTTAGCAACATCTTTGTATGCATATCAAGCTCAACTTTCAGATATTATTCCTTTTGGTTTTTTTCAGCTAATTAAATGTTGGCAATTGACACTCAATTGGTTGGTTTCACTATGTTGCCATTGATGGCAACATGGTATTTTGGTTCAGTTGTATACTAGTAGACACTTCACCAACACCCACACCGACACCAACAGGATGGAATAATTTCTTTTGATTACCAGCAATACAGGCCGACATGCTTTAGAATAAGGTTATCGGTATTAGAGGTCGACATCTCTTGGATCTGGCATTGGAAATTGATTTTGATATTCATATATTAATGTTATCTAGTTGACATGTAATTTGTTATTGTAAATATCTTTGTAAGCCGACATAAGGCATGATAAATTGTATAGGGTATATAGGTCAGTTGGATTATATCATTTTGGGAATAGAAGATGTGGTAATGGTTATGTGAATGCGATATCATGTGAATATGTATTAGGAAGGAGATGCAAAATATATCTAAGAGATCATGTATGTGAGGATATTTATGTAAGGGTTCTTCTAGTAGAAGGTTTAGGGTTTCAGACCAGAACAAACAGAGCTTAACCGGAACTATATTCTGGCATAGAAGATGCTATCTTAGAAGTTCACTCATTTATTCAGATTGAAGTCTAGATTTATATGTAGTCAATGAAGCTCCTTTTGTGATTGAGCAGTGTTCTCTAGGCTGTAAGCCTTCCTGCAAGTGCAAGCCCCTATATTTTGTAATATCTCTTCATATGGAAAGTGAATTGATATTGTAGGTCATAAATCCCATCGTATTTTTCCCTCTTTGAGGTTTTCCACGTATAGATTGGCTTATTGGTTGCTTTATGTCTTTCAATTCTGTATGTATTAGTATACCAATTGGTGTATACATGTTTTAGTAAGGCTGATATTAATCAAACTAGTAGAACACTAATTCACCTACCCCTCTCAGTATTCTTGGATTCCAACAATTGGTATCAGAGCCTTGTGCCTTAGAGGAAGTTTAACAGCTTGAGGAGGATCCTGAATCCCGAATCCATGGATATGGGTTTGGGAAAGCAACTTGAGATGGCACTTCAAGATTATGATGCTGAAAGGCTAAAGAACTTAAAGCTACAAGATGAATTGAATTCTTCTAAGGAATTTATTCTTGTCCTACAAGAGAGGTTGTCATTTGTTCAAGCTAGAAGGAATGAACTTTTTCCAAATGAAGATGATGAAGAGAAAGATGTACTTAAGGAGCAATGTCAAAAATTGAGTCAGGAGAACATGGTTTTGAGAAATGAAATGTAAGATATATGTATGAGAATGTCTAAAGAGATTGAAGACCAAAAGAAAAAGGAAGAAAATCTTGTTGTATCTCTAAAGAACAAATTTGAAGAATGTGGTAGGTTGGTTCATGAGAATGATTTGTTGAGAACTGACTTACTACAATCCCAGAGCAATGAACAAGAGCTTGAGAGATAAATGATAATTCTAATAGATGATCTGACTAGTGCAAGTGAGTGTAGAAAAATTCAAGATTAGTTCAACACAACTAGATGAATTATTGAAAAGACAAAGGCAGATTGGAGATTCTAGTGGACTTGGATTTGAGCAAGGATAGAGTTTTGGTACTGTTAATAAAGATCAAAACCATAAGGTACGAGTAAGGCAGTTTAATGCTTATAAATTTAATGGTAGATTTTTTATTTGCAATAAGTATGGTCACATGGCTAGGCAATGTAGAAATACAGCAAATTAGAACCATGATTATGCTCTCGGTCAATGTTCTAATGCAATAAGTAGGGTCTTAAGATAAACAATTGTAGATCAAATGTTAAATACTATCCATGTGGACAATTTAGACATATGGCTAATCAGTGCAGGCCAAGCAATTATACCGATTTTAGCAAAGAAATTCAAAGGAACAATGTTACATGTTATGCATGCAATGAGGTTGGAGATATTGCTAAATTATGTAGAAGTAGAAATCCACCGGTTGGTAATGGAGGATCAAATGAGAAAGGGAAAGAAAAGGTAATTAATGAAATCTGACAAGATCATACCTAGAGATGGGTCAGGAAGACTAAAGAAAAATCAGTAGATGGAAATGCATCGATTACTTATCCAATAGAGGAGGTTGCTCCTGCACCGGCAAGTAGCTCAACCAGTAGATGAGACAGATGCCTTAGGGGTAGGCAAAATTCATGAATATGTTGCATATGCCTTGGGAAGAGGTTTTGGAATATGTTCCAGACATTGGAGATGCCTATCTGGCATGTATATATTTTGTTCGAGATCCTATATCTTTCACCGGAAGTCATTGATATCAATGAAAGATTAGGGTTTTTCTTGGAGGATAAAAGGTCGAATTCACTTAATTTTTTATCACCTTGCATTCAAAGTGATTTAGTGTGATTAAGAGCGAATTAGAGTGATCAAAGGCTATTCAGTGCGATCAGATATCTTGTTCAACGATTGCACTGGCGACTGAAAGAGTTTATTAGGTTTTCATCGACATCAATTATCAAGTACTTAACTTTAATCGTGGAAGTAGGCTCATTATCTATTCTTATCTTTGCTACAAATCCAACTATTGTAGAGGTCAAGTACCAACCAAGGCCAATTTTTAAGAGGTATCCACATGTGGCTACCCTGGATGATTCAATTGGAGCATTTTCTCATGTTCAAGAAGGTGTAGTTTATGTCAAAGATGTTAGGGCATACATACATTGTCACTTTGAGAATTTTGGGACATCTAATATAAAGGGCATGTACATGAGAGAGCTTATGGGATTCTCTGAAAGATCAAACATGCATACAAACACATTGAAGACCTAGGATTTACCAAAATTCTAGACATTTCAAAATTTGAAGATGAAATTATTAGGTATGTTTGAAGTAGAGTACATGGGGAGTTTATCTAGCTAGATAGACCTTATAAGATCACCAAGGAATCCATCAGGCCACTCACCAGTTTGCCACAAGTTGGGAAATGTCCAACAAGGAAGGTTTCTAATGAGTATATCAACAAAATCACAACATCAGATAGACAATCAACAGTATTACCAACACAGACATCAGATTTCATAGCATGGTCATCGGTTATAAGGTAACTCAGTCAAACCAACTAAATTTTGTTTTTACTTCCTACATTTTCACAGATTATAAGATGAGAGAAAATGACAAATTAGATCTATTTGGTTGGATGTTGGATGAACTATTAGTAAACCTAGGAAATATTAAAGGAGAAAAGAAAGGGACTTTCTGATATGATAACTTAATTGTCTGCTTGATGTTATTTTTCATGAATGACACTCCCAGTTTTGGGAAGAGACAATGGGAATTTGATATCTCGATAGGGAGACAATTGAAATAGTGAATTGCTACATTGGGCAGTCAAAGAAATGACAAGGTACGGGGATATTTCAAAGCATTCTAGAAGTGTATGAAATCTAGGGAAAGGGTTCCTAAGAATATTGTTGAAAAATACTCAACTGATATATGCTTGATGGTGAAGAAAGATGTAACACTTATGGAAGTGGTTAAGCGTCCAAAGATCTAGATTGAGGAACTGGGCTACGAAGTTCATCCACATATCCTTGATACTTATGCAAAGATGTTGATTGATGTACCAGCTGATGAAGCTGAGAAGAACTGTGGTACTGCTAAGAAAAAGACATAAGAGGTTGAAACAAAGTTCAACTGGAAGAAGAGAGAGAAGCAGGAAGGAAAGGCAAGCAAGTTTGTAGAGAAGGTCTCATGGGAAATTAAAGCATTGATTGATGTTGTCCTAGAAAAAGGTAAGAAGAGGAAGGATCCAAAAGTACACATTGAGCCTAATATATCAGAGTCTAAATCTAAGGATGACACACCCCTAGCTTTCAAGAGGGTTATAAGGAAGAAAATAGAGGAAACCAAGGTAGAGGCCAAAAAGAAACTGGTTAGGAGAGTTATATTCAAATTATTGGCACAAAAAAAAACCATCAAAAGTAACAACTTTAGCTCCATCCGATACTGCAAAAAGGAAGAAGGCTAACATTGATATGGAAATTGAATCTGGTAATATAACTATTATTCCACCAAAAACATATGCAGAATTACTTGATGAAATAACTAAGGATGGCATGTTAAATAATGCATAGTTTTACTATGATCGTTTAGATAATGTTGAACAAAGAGAGGTAGAGGAGGTAGTTTTGTTATATTTGGATATTTATAAAAAATCCTTGATAGAAATTAAAAACAAATAATGATAGAATTGTATGATAAGTTAGATGCTAGACAACTATCATCAATACAAGAAGACACGCATATTTAAATTCAAGAGTTGTTATATTTCTTTGTTTCTATTACTCTAGAGGAAATGGATAAGACACTTGAGGTTGCAGATAGAAAAATCTTTAATAGAAAACATAGAATAACTAGTCTTATGCTAGGAAGGGTAAATGAGATAATAAAGGAAACTGAAAAGGCATGCGTTAAGTTCTTTGAAGAGAAGAAAAGTTTCTTTACTTCACTAAAATCTGAAAGAGACACTGCAGACACCCCGGTGGAAGGGAAAGGAAAGCGTATTATGGGTGCTTCACCCTCAATTTTTAGGAACATTAAGATAATGGAAATTAATCCCCCGGTATACACACATGTACAGACAATATTGAGACACCGACAAATATAGAGAGTGAAAAGGATGATATTGTATAGGATACAAATGTTAACAATCCTTCAGATACAAATGTATAGGTTGAGGTTGTAGTTCCTATAGCAGAACTGACAATTATAGTGACTGCACCAAGTGGTGAAGCCACTGGTGCAAGTGAGGAAGCTATTGAGGATCAATCATCAGAAGAGAACAAAAGGGAATTCGATAGGGAACTGGTAGTAGGTCCATCATTTTTGTCAATTGACACCTCAAAGGCTGCAAAGGAAAACATAACTGAGATGAGTCCTACTAAACTCATGATGATGGTTGCATAGAAATTAATGAAGGAGGAATCTATGAATAAAGGGATTATTGATTAGTCTATCACTGTCTTTCATAGACTAGTCTTAGAGTGCAAGATTGATAGAGAAGAGATCCCATCCAATAAGATTAAGACAATTACTGAGCACATTTCAAAGGATTTTCAATCGTTGCAACAAATTTCAAATTAGCAAGCACTTGAGAGGTTTACATAGGCAAAAAGAGCTACATTTGATCAAGTAATTGAGTCTTAGAAGAAGAGGATTGATGAGAAATTGAAATTGATAGATAATTCTTTGAAGAAATGTACAAATATTTATATGGTATGTTTTTAATACTAATGTTCTTACCGCTAATGTGGATAAGAAGATTAAGGAATTTCAAGAGAAAATTGCAGGCATAGCTAATTATTTTGATAGATTGAATTCATTGACTACATCCATTGATGGTCAAATTTTGGTCTTCAAAGCCCAAATTTTTGTTCTTGATAAGGAAAAAGACAAAATCATAAGAAGAGATAGAAGTCTTAGAGGCTTGGTGAGTCCTCGGTTGGATTCACTCAGTGTACATAAGGAGTGTATGGATATGGTTGGGAAGCCCACAATGATAGAGTTAAGTGAGAAAGAATCATTTGCACATATGTTAAATGGACTCATAACTATTTCCGGTACTTTCAAATTTGGTTGCGATACTTATCTTTAGCTATTGGAGAAGGCATATCTGGAAATTTTCAAATTTTTTAAGCTCCGGTAAGATATTTTTGGGATATTCATTGTACAATATCTTTCATTCCTTGTCCCAATTTTGGATCTTTGGAATTATTTTTGGAAATTTTAATAGCATTGATATTAAAGGGGGAGTGATATAGATGTGAAAAAAAGGGATTTGTATACATTAGGGGGAGATATGGATTCATAGAAATATGGAGTATAATCATAGATGAATATTCAGCTCAAAGTGAGTAGGCAAGATGGAACCGACAGATGAAACCATCATCATTTTTCACATGAGTGTTGCCATCAAAGCCAACGGGGGAGATTGTTGGCAATTGACACTCAATTGGTTGGTCTCACTATGTTGTCATTGATGGCAACATGGTATTTTAGTTCAATTGTGTATTGGTAGAGTTATTTTGCTAGAGGGTTTAGGGTTTTAGACCAAACTAGACAGAGCTTAACCAAAACTGTATTCGGGCATAGAAGATTCTATCTTAGTAGTTCACTTGTTTCTCTAGATTGAAGTCTGGATTTATATGTATTCAGTGATGCTCCTTTTGTGATTGAGCAGTGTGCTCTAGGCTATAAGGCTTCCTGCAAGTGCAGGCCCCTATATTTTTTAATATCTCTTCATATGGCCAATGAATTCATATTGTGGGTCATAAATCACACCATGGTTTTTCCTCTTTGATGTTTTATACGTATAATTTTGTGCATTATGGTGTTAATTTATGTGATTGGATTATTTGTTGCTTTACTTCTTTCAATTTTGTATGTACTGGTATACCGCTAGGTGTATGCATATTTTAATAAGCCTAAAATTAATCAAACGGGTAGAACACTGATTCACCCCCCTCTCAATGTTCTTGGATTCCAACATTAAATACATAAATTCCTTTTGAATGATATTAACTAATAATAATTTATCTCTATTACACTTGCAATACAATAAAAAAATGCCACTTGTCTACAAAGTACAAAATCTTTTTTTATAAAATCTAAATACAAATTCGCTAGTAATTATCAAAATGCATCATTTGATCGCAATGGTGTGTGTTGGAAAATAGAGATTTCACAAATTTAAAGTCACTAGTAAATATGTATCTATAACGTGTCAATAGTTAATGTGCACCTCTGCCAAGATCAACAGTTGTGATTATTGCATGATTGTATGATTGAGTCAAGTTGCCCGACCATGGTAATTCCACAGGGCCATTGTAGACATGGCATCGACTGACATAACATTGACATGGTAGGCTAGGCATGAGTGATTGGTCCATGTTACAAATTTCATGGCACATGAGAGCCACTCAAATAAGTAGTATCCTGAGCAGACCTGATGCACTTATAATATGACCACTTTTCATGATCAATGACTAGGGTGATTGTGTGATTGATCAAAGGTGCATCCAAAGTCTAACTCTATAATGTTGGTGCAGATGTGACATGTATGACCCACAAAGGTTAACATGGGCTCTTTAATAATTGTGCAACTCCACCAAGATCAATGGTGGTGATTGTTGCACATTTATGTGATTGAGTCTAGTTGCGTGACCAAGCTAACTCCGCAGTGCCGCTATGGATGTGGCATCAACTGACCTAACACTGACATGCTAGGATGGGTGCCAATGATTGGTCTGTGTTTCATCTTTTGAATTAAATTAATTAATAATAAGACATCACTATTGCATTCACTATACAATAAAAAAATGCCACTTGTCTCAATTCTGGTCATGCTTTGAACAAATATTATTTTGTCAAATCTTAGCCTAGAATTGAACGTTTGTCATTGATATTTGATGATTTGGCAGTGGATGTGCATTGTTATTTGGAGTATGCAAAATACTTCTAGTAGAAATAATGAATATAGATTCTCTAGTCACTATAAAAATCCATCATTTCATCACAATGGCATGTCTTGGAAAATCGATATCATATCAATTATTCACACATTTAAAGTGGGTAGTTAATATGTACAATTATTGTGGCACAAGTGCTAAGAACAACTCACTCCCAAAGCATACAAAGGGAAAGATGGTAATAATCGAGAAGAGATAGTATTGGGCATTAAAATGGTTATCTAAAAGTTAAAAGAAATGATTCAAGGATAATCTTGTTTCAATAATTTCTTATGGATTTGATTGTGAATTTGTGTATGCCAATTTTTTATCATCACACATTGCCAAATTGGGATGGTTAATAGAAAGGATGCCAGGATAATAATGGATTTTATCACATGTTTCCCAATTAGGACACTTGATAGGATGGTGAGTGCAAGTTAGTCGAGGCTCAGGTGGCCCGTGGCAAACTGTCAGTTGCAATACTTATTCCTCAACCTTGAAAGAGTGCCAAAATTTATAGTTACAAACTAGTAGCCTCTATTTCCTAGTATTAGCACCAAAAAAATGAGCAAGATACATTAACTTCTATAAAAGGAAGATAGGTGTCCAAGGTTTGTACACATCATCTCTTTCACTATTTTCAGAATTGTAGAAATTGAGAAGAATAGGACTCATAAGTTTGTTGGTATGGAGTCGTCAATGCGCCTTATTGCCAACAAGAGATAGACAACATTCTTACATGAAATTACGGACATAAGGCTCTTAAACATTCTGAATTATTCTCCCTGCTTGATCATTAGGGAAGTAAGAAGGATACTTAGAGAGGAGTTCTTCTTCACAAAGCATAAATATAGACTGAATACAGAGATATGAGTGGTTTTTATGGCCACCCTAGTGCATGTAGATGTCCCTAAGGACAACATTCTGATGTTGTCTCAAAAATTGTTCAAGAAAGCTTTTTTGAGGGAACTTGAGAAGGATATGGAAAACATTTATGAGGATATCACTATCCCATACCCTAAAGACTACAACATCATCACTAGGGGTTGGAAAACCAGTGCCTCAACTTCCAATTCTGGTTATTAAGGACCTAAACATTTTTTCATGCTAAAATATTTGGTATTATGCAGAATTCTTGCTTCCTATTGAAACTTTTATGTATAATGTGGAACGAAGGGGGTGAATGGATCTATGGTTACATGTGGGCTTATGGAATTGAAACCAGTGATGAAGAGGATATGGAATCCATGAGTCTGGAGGGTTTGAAGGACATAATGAAAGAAGGAGATCTAGGTCCTAGTAGTAGCACTCAAGCTAGAAGGAGCAACATTCCTCATTTGGAAGTCAAAGGGAAAAGAATTGTCTCTGGGCAACTAGCAACACCACAGAGACTTGCCTACCTATTTTTATTTTTCAATTGTGTCCATAGAGACTCCTTTATTTCTAGTGGTTCAATTTTTTTTTGTGTTAATATCTAGGTTTTTGAAATTTTGGGTATGGGCGAACTGGTAGTGACACAGTCATTATGCCATAAGGGAAATTTTGATATCAATGCATTTACAACATGCTACTATGGAATCTATGGATAAATGGTCTGGATCTCTAGTTCGACTATTCTACAAATTATGCAAACATTATTCTTTTAACATAATATTTTTGGTTTTGACCTTTTGTTAAAATAATTTGCATGGAAAAAGAATAATTTTTCTCACTAAATTCATTTACTTTCATAAACCACCATAAGCGCTTGGTTTATTAAAATTAAATCCTTTCTCAACTAATAATGATTCATCACATGACATGCAATCTCGAGTCTTTAATTATTGTGTACCTCCATGAAGATCAACGGTTGTGATTGTTGTGCGATTATGCAATTGAGTCAAGTTGCGTGACCAAGATAACTCCATAGTGTCATTGTGGATGTGGCATTGGATGACATAACAATGACATGCTAGGATGGGCACCAGTGATTAGTCTGTGTTACAACTTACTTGGCATATGGGCCCCACTCAAATGAGTGATAGCTTTGGTGGACTTGGTGCAATTATAATGTGATCACTTTTCATGAGATCAATGACTAGGGTGATTGTGTGATTCCATGATTGATCGAAGGTGAATCCAATGTCTAACTCTGCAATGCTGTTATGGATGTGGCATGTAGGACCCACAAAGGTTGACACAGGTTCTTTAATTACCATGAACCTCTGCCAAGATCAATGGTTGTGATTGTTGTGCATTTGCATGATTGATTCAAGCTACATGATCAAGATAATAAATCTATTAACGTGTTGAATTTTGGATTAAAATATGAATTGTAATGGCTTTCTCTCGCTAATGTCATCACATTAGCATATGTACGTGCACAAAATAAGCCCAATTTGCCAATTATGAACCACATTTTCAGCTATTTTAGCATCGATCGTGCTCTAATTTGCATTTACAACACTTTGTATATTTTCTGCATTATTTAGTATATTCACACTTTCACGGGTAGTGTTTTATATGGTTGTGCTTTCATAGTTATGGTTTTTGAGAAATGATTGTCGACTATATTTTCATTGCATTCTCCCTAGATTTTTGATTTTTTATCCAAAATTCTCAATCGATTATTAATTGTTTGAGTATAGAGAGATTAGCCTTTGCTTAATTTTGAATCTTTTCATCATTGTTTCATTGATTTTGCTTGTAAAAACCTAACCCTAGAATTGGCGGAGTCCTCTAGTCTAGGAAAGAGAAATTTTTCTAAGGAGATCATTAGCCAACTCCCTAGATCAACACAAACATAGACAAGGTCAAAGCCTAGGTCTAAGCTAGATTAATTCATCATGGACCAAACTATAGGTATTAGGGATACATGGATCCCACCAAGGGGTTTCAGTCTTTTGAGGAGAGGCTATACCAAGAAGTAAAGAGTTACAATATCCAATATCTAGAAATATAATTTAGGCAAACTTCTTGTGCCAAATATTTACGTTAACACTGAATTGGATGCTTCTATCATAGTAAATTATAAACCTGACACTAGGGAGATTGTATCTAGTGAAGGTGGCAGACTAACAAAGATTACCAGAGATGTAATCAATGAAGTGTTTATAATCAATCCTAACAGTGATTAGGATATTAATCCATGGGAGCTAGACTTGGAATACAAGAAGAATGAAGACATAAATAGAAGGAAATTAGCAACATTCTTACATCCAAAAATTAAAGGGAATGATAGGAAGCTAAGGCTAAAGCAGGAAACCACTTACAGTGTAGACATGTTTGCCAGTTATTTTATAGACCCATACTTTTCTTTATGCCAAGTATGTGTTGTCGATGCCAAGGACCTGATTGCAACTTGGATGTTGATGATTTGAATGGATATCCATATAGAGATATCAACAGACCTTTTGATTATGCTTCTATGGTGGTCGAGGGTTTGCACAATGCTTTATCAGATTTAAAAATTGGGACTTCAAATATTTTTTAAGTATTATTCTCTATTAATGCATATATTCTTATACAAAGGTCTTAAGGTGTGGCATCCTGATTTGAAAATTATTACTGTGGCTAGAGGAGAACCCCTCTCGGTTTAGGAATGGACCTATAGTTGGAACTCACACATGAATGAATCTAATTATTTGACTTTGAGAATATTTTTGTTAGAAATATTCTTAGTATTTTGAAGAAGAAGGTTAGGTGGGATCTAACCCAAGAGGCCGAATAATTTCTCAGGCCTAAGGACTTTAAGAATGAATTAGGAATCACTCACAATTGGGGGTCATGGTTTTATTTTATGGACCACGCCATCATAAGAATTTTGGTATCCTTGTTACTCCTAGAAGCTTTCCTATAATTATTCAAGACAAAGTGGCTTTCTTAGAGATCATGTATCAGTTGGTTGAAGAAGATAAAGATTTGGTAGGGGGGTCACACAAGAAAGGGTTAAAGATTCCATCATAAGTAGTGATTGGGATGTATCATTTTCTGAATAAGAAAGCATATGAAATCCTCAACTCTATGCTAAATAGCCATAGGCTTGCCCGAGCTAAATATAGGTTCTATGGTTTTGACTGGATTTTCAAGAATCTTGGCAAGGACAAGATACAGGAGCATCAATTGTATGAAGAGAATGATGAAGACCTCATAAGAAATGGAGCAGATTATGAGGAATTCTAGAAAAGAAAGGAAAGATGGTACAAGATCCAATATGAGTAGAATAGAACCTGAGAGAGGACAACTCATATTCTTATTCTTTGGAAGCACTACTAATTCCAAAGGCTAGAATGAGACAAATTTTTGCCACTTATATAGATGTTGATAGAATGTCTTTTCCTCAAGAAAGGCCCCACTTGGATGTTATACCTCTAGTACAAGTAGTGGATGAAGAAAGACCATAATCCCCTCAATCAATTGGTTCCCCCATTGGCCCTGCTTCCCCTCCATTGAGTTCTCAAGAACCTCCTCCCATAGCTTCTCTTGACCTTGAGCCATCACTATCACATCCCTCCCCTTCAAAGAGGTTGCTTGCAAAAGCAACCAAGAAGCCCATGGTTGCATCATCTTCTAGTGGCCCTCTTTTCCAAGTACCAGAGAGCCCAAGGGTTGCCACTCCATTGCACATGCTTTCCTCAAGATGGGAATTTTTATTCCAATCTTATAGAGGATTTTAATTACAAGGGGATGAGCCTCCACCCCCTCACAGATTTGACACAAGGATGGGGGTCACCATTCAAAAGCCTCCTAGGGAGTGGGCCCTTGGTGCATTCAAACTCAGAGGGGACCTAAGTGAAGATATAAGATTGAATGTTTGTCACCAATTCATGAATGATGATGATTTCATACACACCAGGGAGTTCAAGAATTTTGTCATCTCAAATTTGACAAATGAAATGGAGATGAATAAAGGCATTAATTTTGATGATCTGGGGAATGAAGAAAGGTTAAGGATGAAGGATGAAGTCCTAAAATATGCAAATGAGTAGTTTGTTGCTATGACTCCACAAATAGGATAGGAGATGGTGAAGAGAAGTGGAATACTCTTGTTAGAAGGGTGGGATATTTCCTTTGCCATTGTTTTTTATGAGTTGAGCAAGAGACATGACATAAATTTAGATTTTATGGATCCAACACAAAGAGATAAGGTACTTTAAGGGGTACAATTTGATGATCATCTTGAACAATTAGGTATTTGGTGCTTGTATAGAGCTACAAAGAGACCAAGCATGAGTTAGGAGGTTGACCAATTGTTCAAAAGTTTGTTAGTCAAGAAAATAGATGACACTTCCATAACAAAAACAATAGGCATAAACCTAAATGTGGCAAAATTTTCCCATAAAGTTGCTTTGAAGATAGAAGAGGAAGTCACTATTCTAAGAGAAAGGTTGATGCCCTTGTAGCAATAAGTATATACAAGGCCCACATACATACCCCCAAACATGATCTAGCATACTTCTGATGAAATAATAGGACTGGGGAATGATCTAGCTTAGGCTAGATTGGAGATTGTTGATCTGAGTAATGAGAGGGATATACTAAAGGTGGTTGTCCTATAGATTGAGAGGGGAGTAAAGATAAAAAAGGAAGGATCACAGTTGGAATTAAAAAATCATGAAATATTAAAGCATGCAGATACATTATGGGATAAGCATGAAGAGTTGTTAAAAAAAAATTATGAGCATTTGAAATGGAAGTGTTTTGTAGCTTTCTCATTATCTCACATGAGAAAAATAATTGTTGTATTAGGGATTTCATTGGTTAAGCCTCTCCCAATTTTTATATATGTCATGAGGGAGAGCTTTAAAGCCAAGCTTGAGATGACAAAACAACTCTTTACTATTCATAGAATGTATACATAGAGCATTAACAGTGAGCTTAGAGGCTTCCATTGCTTGGTCAACTACTACATACCTACTCTGTTTGATAGAAAGAGAAGCATAGCAAAGGGAGAAAAGGGATTAAGGTCCAAGATAGTGTTGATAGCTAACATCAGGACGATCCAAAGCCACATATTTTCTAATATTTCTATAGATGATTCACTACTCAATAAGAAGCTAGGGTCATACATGGATGCACTATCAAGACTTGATAGTGGTATGACTAGAATAAAGGTGGTTAGATCAAAGATTGAAGATAAAGAGTACCAACAACGTCTTAAGGTTTTCAAGGACTTCAAGCAAATGGATTGGATCACCAAGGGTGAATAGTATGTAATAGTTTTTGTAATTAAGTGTTGTAGTACAATACTATGATTCAAGTATATGTAATATGTCCTACATGTAGTGCATCTTGTAAAGGGTTATGTACACATTTTCTGCAAATATAAAACACTTGGAAATCTAATGCAATAATTTCTAATTTATTTCTCTTTACTTGTCATCTAGAATGTCATATCAATTAATAAAATCAAAGGGTTTGAATTCATATCTTCTCACTGTGTTGTTGAGTTTGAATGAATTTTAGCTTCTTCTAAAGTAGGAAATTAAATTTGTTGATCTTTATTCAAAGAATTCTATGTAGAGAGAAAGTATTGAGTTGCGATTAAGACTTCATCTTATTCTATGATTGATATTTGGATTGAAGTCCCCTGAAAGAGTTAAGAAAATAAATACTTTAAAAATTGCACTTCACAATTATAACCAACAAAAATAACTATTTACTATAAATGAATAAAAAAGGACAACAGTAGCACAACTATTAATTGTATTTGTATTGATAATGGATTAAAATTTGCAGTTTGTTAAATGGTTCAATAACTTGATTCATCCCTAAAGTTATAGATGAAAAAAAAATTGATATAATTGATATCAATCAGCTACAAATGTTATACTAGAAGAAGAATCGATCTAGTTCATAGAAGAATTGAAAGCCATTTTCAATAGAAAATTTGCTAACTGCTTCCACTATCTTCGATTTGAATCAAGAAATCATGATAGAAAAGGATGGAATTATAGTCAATGAAGTAGATAAAGGAAACTTTGGAAAGTGGGTAGCAATTCCAAAGTTCCTATTAGAGGGCCCCTCTCATGCCTTATTCCATTCATCCCAAACTTTCCAATTCCACCCATCCTTAGTATGTGCAGTATTTGTCACTTTTATCCTCAAAAAGTACATAGCTAGAGGGAGGAGAATTAGTCATGTATCAGTCATGTACAATAAAAATCAAAATTAATTATGTAAGTAGATAAACTTTGGATCAGTCATGTACAGTAAAAATCAAAATCACCTAAAAAAATACAATCAACTATCATGATCTATTGTTTACAATGAAAATCACATCACTAATAAAAGTTACTCTTACCAAGAAAATAAGAACAAAACAACTCCGCAGAGACCTTGACTAATAGAATAAGGTCATAGAGACCTCACAAGATTCTTAATACAAAGCTCTCTAAGTTACATAAAATCCCCATAGTTCCTATTTTACTAAGAGTGGATTCTATTGTGGATATCTTTATCACGTGTACAAGTTTCTCTAGTGATCTACCACATGTTGTACCATTCACTTCTACTAGTACCAATACTTCTAAAGAGAGCAATGTGGCATTAATATTCCATTGCCAGTTTTTGAGAGCCTCTCTCCTACCTTATTCTACCCATTGAATTATTTCCAATTTCTCCCATCCTAAATCCAAATGAAATTTATCATCCTTATTAACCTCAAAAACCTCATATCAGAACTAAAATCACTCAATACTGCATTGAACACCATTATATGGTTAATTCCAATCCAACTTCACATCCCTATTTATAGAAAGTTTCAACGATTGTTGTTAAGTAAATTAAGGCAGTGGTTTTGTATTGGAAATATATCGAATGTGATGTCTTACTCTTTAAATCCTTGAAGATATTAAATGTTAGAAATCACACTCGAAAATACATTGATCATTAAATGAAGGTGTTGGTTTTTTCTTCAAAATATATCAGATGTGATGTCTTCCAATCCTTGAAGATCTAAAATGTTAGAAATCATTCGCACAAGATCACCTCTATATAAGACAATCATAAATTTTTGTCTGGTTGATGCAAGAAAATTAAAATGATGGCATATGAATTTAATGAGTAGAAAATAAGAAGATCATGACAAATCATTCACACAAGATCACCTCCACATAGGACAATCAGAAAACTATGTGGTAGATGCAAGAAAATCAAAAGGAAGGCATGAAAAGCTACATGGGAATTGGGTATGGATATTGGATTGTCATTGAATAATACTGAACTAGTGGTTAAGTGATTATTGAGGTGAAAAAAACATATTTTACATGTTTTGAATTTTTTGATGTTCGCAATGTATTGTCATAAATTGTACACCATTGCTCGGTTGGTACAATTTCACACTTAGTTTATCATTTGCCTTAGTGTGTTTGCATCTTGCATTATTATTTCCCTTTAAGCATTTAATTAATTGATTTAACTAAATCTAAAGTCATATTTCATCACTTAATACATTATTAAATTGGGCCCTTTACCCAAAGTGTGCCCCTTTTTATTTTTTCCTCCAATAAATCATTTAATCATAAACCCTAATTATGTCCCATTTCAACCTTTAAGGTCTGATTTTGCATATCAAAACACCTCAAAATCATCTCTAACTTTGGTATTCTCTCTAATATCATCATATCTAATGACCTTGAAAACTTGGTGAAAGGTTGGTCAGACCATGGTGAGAGTGCACATGGTCCTCGACTTTTTTCCTGAAATTTCGGGAGCATAATTTTATGATATTATAATACTTAACCCCAAAAATATTGGTGGGAAATTCAATTCCTAGGTTGGCCTAAAGGTGGAATTAGGTCTAAATTAAGATATAGGGTTTCATACATAAGAGTTCTCTTTCTTCATTTAAAGGGATGGGGATCAAAGAATATAAGAGAAGGTTTTTGGAGCACTCGAAGCCTTATATGTAGTGAAAGAGAAGCCTATGTGGAGTCTTCAACAATATTAAACAACATTCATCAAGCATTTATCAATCATTCATCAATAATTAGGAGCCTTGAAGACATTGAAGAGTATTAAGAGATCTAGTGCCAATATCTCTCCCTTGGGGATTGGTATGATTTCATGTTATTTTAATATCTTTGTATAAGCTTCTTTACATCAATTTGAATATTTACATTCATGATTTATATCATGTAGTATATTTGGTTTGAAGCATTTTCATTTACATTCACATTTACATTTAGGGTTTACTCTCATGCATAGGGTAGCTCTAGTTTCGTTCATTTAGGATCTTGCATATAGACAAGGCTCTAGCACACACATTTTCAATACATTATCAAATATTTGTGGAGGTTAAAATAACTAAAAATGGGGTTTGATTAAGGAAAAAACCTATATAGCCACCAAAACCTTCCCTTTTTAGCTATAGATACAAAACAGGCATCCGGAGGGACTTTCAACTCAAGAAGAGACATCAATACTGCTCAGAAGTCTCATAAGTGAAAAAAAAATGTCAAGGACAGGGGTGTGGCACCCTGATCCTACCTAAGATAGGGGTGTCGCACCCTAATCCACTTTTTTGTGATTTTTGGCAGATTACAACATTAGGGTCTCTTGTTTGTAGTCTTTCTATTGCAACTCTCTATTAGATTCTCAGGGATAGTGGCATGGCACCTTGGTCCTAGTTAGTTTGGCTTAGTTTGTAGCATCAAGTACACATCTTAAATCCTCCCCCTTTCATTCTTTCATTATCTCAGTTTCAGATTTGCAAGTTTGTGCAATTCCGAGTTCATTTGTGTTGCACTCTTTATCTCCTAGTCTAGTTGATCATTCAAACCCTAGTTTTTCTCATCATTTGCAATAAGAGGAATATAAATCTTCATAGATAATCCTTGGCTCTCTCTTTCTCACAATAATTATCCAAAGTGAGATATCCACCTAGGCTCTTTCATATTCCCAATGTGCTGGCAAAAGTAGGATTAGGTCCTAGTCACCCGATCTTGCTTTTCCCACCCCCACATTTCAGTGAATGTGTTGTGAATCCAACCTTATTTAATTCTGATTTATGTTCTTAGATCTGAGTTTGTTTTTTATTTCAAATTCAAATTTACATTTACAAGTTTCAATTCCTTGCAAATTTTAAAATTTAGAGGTTACTTTTGTTCAAACCCTAATTTTTCAATTCAAGATTGAACTTGTGGATAGCTTAATTTGGATCATTAATTTCAGATCTGATTTAGGAACACATTCCACTCATAAATTTCATTTTTAAAATAAACATTTAGAGTGTTTTCATTGGTTAAAATTGAACATTTCTTTCTATTTTGCATGTTATCATTTGAAAGAGAAATTTTTTTATCATGATGCATTCATTTCATTAATGTATGGGTTAGCTTCCCTTGTTTCAATTTTTCCTTCTCCTAAAGAACCTCATCCTATCTATAGAAAAAATTTAGTGCCTAAAAGATTCCTTACCAGTCCCTTCAAATCTCTCCTATGCTCTAACGATGAAGATTTGAAGAGTGATCTTGATAATTCTCCTAAAATATGCCCTTCTCATCTAGCCATCTTAGAGGAAGAAGATGATATCATAAACACCTTTCTTAATGTTACTTCACCTTATTTTCATGATGCCTCTCTAAGTGAAAAGGTATTTATGGACATTGACTTATCTTGTCATAAATTTGATCTTACCAATGGGGGCATGTTAGTACAACAAGAGGTTATAAGTGCTTCTTCCAAAGATCTTCTTCCTAAGCATGAATCTTTCAAGAAAGATGTTCATCTCACTCCTAAAGAATACTCCCCTCATGAGGTTAATTTTTTTCTAGAAGATGGTATTGTCCCTACTTTTCCTAGTGATGGCATCTCCTCTTTTGATTCCAACAAAATTCCCACTAGAGATGATGCATTAATGAGAAATGCTTCTCCTTTCCCTGAAGCTTGTCTTACCCATAAAAATGCCAATTTCCTTAATTCTCTCTCCCCTAAAGATCCTATTGAATATATTTTTAAGGAAAGAAGATGATTTGGAAATGTGTAGTGATTCTCTCCCTCCTAAGGATGAAGAGTTGATAAACAATGTTATCCCTTCTCTCAAAATTGGCAATAAAAATAAGGACATCTTTGTTCATGGTATTTATTTCAATAACCTCACTATTAGGGATGAACTATTAGAAGAAGGTGTTGATTATTCTCTCCCTCATGAGAGAACCCTAGCCAAAGGGGATAAAATCATGATTGATAACTCCCTTGATAGCATGTCAACTTCCATGAATCCCAATCATTCTCCCTCTAAAAATAAAGCATATCCCTCTCCTCAACTTGGTTCTACTCATAAGGATACTCTAGTTCAAAGAAAGTTGTTTAACATCTCTTTCAAAGATCTCCCTTTCCAAGGTGATACTTTAGAGAGTAATTTTGATACTTCTCCTAGAGAGTCTATTCCCCATGCACATCCTTTGATGATATAGGATGATATGATCCTTCCTACTAATCTTCTTCCTTCTAAAACATCAATGCCTACTTATAGTCTACCTCCTAAAATTGGTCTTATCCATGATAATATATTAGTGCAAGAAGAGTCTATCAACAATTCTTCCAACAATCTTGTTCATTCTTCTTTTAAGGACACCTTTGATATTCCTAAAAAATATTCAATAAATTTGATACATGTGAATGAAACACCTAATAAACCCCTCTTCACAGTTCAAGGTGCTTGTCCTTCTCAAAATTCCCAATGTAAGCCTATCTTAGTTGTTCAAGGTGGTTATGCTAATCATTCTTTTTGCACTCCTAAGAAACCTATTATTACTATGAAATGAGGTTATCCTACTAAGAACCCTTATGAGTATGCTAAGGAAATCACTAGAGAGAGTTATAATACAGTTTCTCATACCTACAACACAAGAAACAATATGCAACCTAGTCCTCCTCCAGTTATCCCAACTTCACTTCCTCTCTCAACCTATTCTTCCACAAGAACCTCGAATATCAACCCTTAGTAAGGAGTGTGATGTCATTGAACTTAAGGCCACTCCTGCTAAGATTTCTATTTGGTATTTATTTCAAACTTCACCCGCTTATCGTGGGATGTTACAAGATGCTTTGAAAAACTTAGATGTCCCACTTGCAGTGACACCTAATAACATGGTTTCTTTGATTGATCCTACAAATAAAGCTAAAGCTCAAATTGTATTCAAACAAGATAAGTTACCTTCTCTTGAAATTCAAAATCAATATGATCCTCTTATGATTGTGGTTATTATACATGATAGTGCTATAAGACAAACCCTTGTGGACAATGGATCCAACCTTAATGTTTTGATGATATGATGAGTCAATAAGGTTTTGGTCAACTACTGAGAGGGGGGGAGGGTGAATTAGTAGACAAAAAGATAAATAAACTTTCAACAAAGTTAATCCCAACTCATAAACCATTCATTGAACTAACCAGCTTAAACATTGTAACAAAAATTTAAACTGCACTGTCAAGCTTATTGGTTGACTAAAACAATAATATAACAGTATAACAGATTTGAATCTCACATAACATTTAATAAAAACATTAAACCACTTTACTAAAATTATTAATAGCTCATTTCAGATCACTTCTGATCATCTTAACATATTTAAGTGGCTTTACCAGTTAAACTTATTAACTATATTAAAAACATACACAATATCATTCACCACTTGACACAATGATTTTCGACGTGGAAGCCCAAATGGGAAAAACCATGGTGGGGATGAATACTGACAAGTATTCTAAACTCTTCTGAAGTTCACCCTAATAGGAGCCAAGCCTTGTTAGAAGCTTTACAAAAAATCTTGTGAGGAATAGATCCAATTAAGGACCACACTATTAAGGGATTGACAATAATACCTTGTTAAAGGAAATACCGTGTTAGGAGTAACCTCAGTAGGCAATTTCAAATGCAAACTAATGGATCACCTGGTTAGAGGATTTAGAAAGCACTAAGCCTATTAAAGCTTACCCGGTTAGGGGATTTAACTATTGAAATAGTTAGAGAACAATAGGGTCTTTGTTGATCTGGTAATAGCACAATCTTGCTTATATAGATCCTTTTATGCTCCTATCCACCTTCAAAACATTTTGTAGATACCCCTTCTGGTTTGGGAATAGTCTCACTACCACACTTAACAAAATTTCCAAAACTATTACAAAACAACTCATCAACCTTTAAAGAAATATAATAGGTCGGTAACACATCTAAAAACCTAAGATCTCACAGAGATTACAAACATATCAGTTCAAACATGACCATTGGATTACATAGAAATGAGCTACATATTATTATAGACAACTTCAACCTCTCCTGGATCACTGCTCATCAAATCCTGTAACTCATCACACAGTTTCACTTCATGCTATGCATATGCTCATTCCCAAGATAAAACTATTATCTATATGTGCCAAAACCACTTTGAAACTCATCACGTGCATCATGCATATGTGGCATTGTCATCTCCAATCACCATTCAATCATAAATCATCATAACCAGTTCACCAAGCTCCATCAGTTAGGGTTTGGCATATCAACAGGTTAGGGTTACCGATTGATCACTCTGCTTGAATAACAATACTAGTTTCCTTCACTGCTCAACTACCAGTTGCATTACTACATCACTATAGGTTGCATTACTGCATCTCTACCAGTTACAATACAACTTCATTACTGGTTACTATTGACATCAATGACAACAATCTAGTTCATCAATGCAATCTTCATGCAATGCCAACATGTTTGTGGTATGGACTTATTGGATAAGATTAAAGTGAATCATTCTCTCATTGAACCTATTTCCATGACTATTCAAGGATTTGATAATGTTCCTAAATAATGTTTAGGTGTCATAACCTTGCCTATTAAGGTAGGTCCTATTGTGTTACCTACACCTATTCATGTTATGCCTGGTAATTTAACATATAACCTATTGGTATTATGTGAACCGGTATGTGGATATAATGACATTGTATGTTGTCATTGATGTCAATATGTTGAAGAGGTGTGAACCGGCATATGTGAAGAACTGGCATAACACTAGGAACCGACATTTGTGCCAAAGTGAAGTAGTGTGCTTTCTCAAGGTGAACTGGCATATGGTTATGGAAACTGGCACATGGAAGCATTGTATGACTACCGGTTGGTAGTCTCAACTTTAGGGTTTCTGGTTGAAGTGCTTCAAGCCTGTGTGGCTCAATTGGCGACTCTGTGCGATGAGTTAGCATGATAACAAAGAATAGATCATGTTGCCACATAAGCCCTCTGTGCGTGAAGGATCCTGCATGAAAAAGATCTTGCCTATCTACCTCGGGAATATGCAAAGACTATAAAATGGTGATAATGTGTGATGGGTTATCAGCCACCATGAAACTGGTGGAAAACGAATGATGAAGAATAATGTAGTATGCTCAATGGTCAGGATTGAACCGTTTGAATTCCTTAACCTATTAGGTTTAAGGTTTAGGGTTTATGCTACCAACCTAGCTATTTTTCCTATAAGGTCGATGTTGTGACTCTTTCTAGGGTTGTTGGTAAAAGTTGTGTGTGAGTATCCAAGAGAAGGGATACGTGACTCTTGCCAGACCAAAAGGATAAAAGTGATACCTGCAGAGTGTAAGTGCAGAAAGTAAAGAGGAGCTTAAGTGGATCTGCATTGGCATTGAGTGCTGTTACTAGATCATTGTAATACCTGTTGATCTCTAACCACCTCAATAGTTGCAAAATCCCTTAACTGGGTAGCCTTAACTGGCTTGCTGTAAATCCTTTAACAAGGTAACTCAAAGCTACTGAGTTCAAAGTCCTTTAGCTATTGAGTTCTTGAAATCCTCTAACAAGGTAACCCTTAACCAGATATTGTAGCCGTCCCTTAACCGGGTGATCTCTAATAGGATCGGTTCCTAGCATAACCTATTGTAATGTCTCTAACTGGACAAGGCTCCTAACAGAGAAAACTTCCAAAGAGTTCAAAAATAACTTGTGGGTATTCATCCCCACCGTGGTTTTTCCCAGTTGGGTTTCCACATGAAAAACATATGTGTCATGTGTGATGCTTTTATCTTGTGATGCTTTGCTATTGTTTGTCAAGCATATGATGGTTTTGTGTTTTATGCCTATCAAAAAAACATGTTGAACTAGCTGTTATTATGATCTAATGATAGATCACCTATTTATGCATAAGGGTGAAATGGTAGTGTAGTCTCAAGTTGAGTGAAAATCTAAGTGAGTAACTAGTAAATGCTTGTCTCTAACATTCTTAGCTTTACTAGTTGCACTATGTTTCAAACCGGTATCACTATCTGCCAGTCTTTTGAAGTGTTTGCTATCAAATTGGTTTTGGACTATATTTTTGTTCGTACTGATTCACCCCCCCCCTCTTAGTACAGGTTTGGTACTATTCACTCATCATTGAGTTATCAATTGGTATTAGAGCATCCTCCAGGTCCTCTATGTTATAAGCTTAATTGCTTGAGGTAAAGATCCCAATCAAATGATGAAGAGCGAAGGTCCAAAGTTTAATAGGGAAAATTTCAATATATGGAAAGACAGGATGAAGATATACATCAGAAGCATGGGTGCTCAACACTAGAGCTATGTTGAGAATGTCTATGTTTCCCCTATCGGTACTCTCACCAATGACCAAAAGAGAGAGATACAAGAAAATGGGCAAGTCATGGAAGCCCTAATTAGTAGTTTATCTGACATTGAGTTTATTGATGTTCAGGACAAGGTAAATCCCAAGGAGGTATGGGATACTCTTGAAAATATCTATGGCGGTGATGAGCATGTAAAATAGGCTAAGGAAGAAAGCCTGAGAGGGAAGTTTGAAGATATGTAGATGGTTGAAGGTGAGACCATTCAATAGTTTGGAATAAGAATCAAAATCATTGTTGAAGATATCAAGAGTGTAGGTGGTAAAATAGAAGACTCCAGTGTGGTAAGAAAAGTCCTGAGATCCCTATTGCCAGTCTATGCAATAAGGGTTGCTGCTATTCAGGAGCTGAGATCAATATACAAGACTAAGGTATCCTTGGACTCCATCATAGAAAAGTTGACAACCTATGAGCTAAATAGTTTTGATGGCAATGTTCAAAAGACTAAATCAGTTTTTAAAGCTTCTGCTATACCATCCAAAAAAGGAAAAGAAGTTAGCACTAGTGGTGAACCAAGATAGAGTAGAGAAATGGATGATGAGGAGATTTTGATGGCATTTGAAGCTCTCCTTTCCAAAAAACTTCCTAAAGGAACCGACAAATACAAAGGTAAGCTACCTTTGAAATGCTTTTCTTGCAACTGGATAGGACATATTGATGTAAACTATCCTAATGGCAACAACAAGGACAAACTAGAAAGGTTCAAGAAATTCAAAGGAGGAAACCAGAGAAACTATTTTGTGGTAGTTGATGAAGGTGTCATAGATGAAGAATCAAAGGATGAAGAAAATGAAGATATTGTGTTTGTTGCTGTCAAAGAAGATGTGTCAGACAAGAAGGCTCTTGTCTCCCAGTTTGATAATTCTAATGAGTGGATCATTGACAGTGGTTGTTCTCACCATATGACTGGTGACCGAAGAAAGTTTGTATCCTTGGAGGAGTATGATGGTGGTGTGGTTCTCTTGGGCAATGATGCACCATGCATGGTCAAAGATAGAGGGTCCATCTCTTTGAATGGAAAGAGTAGTGCTAACAATGTGTTCTGGGTTGATGGTCTCAGACATAACCTTCTGAGTGTTGCCCAACTCAATGATAGTGGCCTCACTCTAGAATTCAAGAATGGAGTTTTTAGAATCAAAGGAAAAGATGGTGAATTGGTGGCCACCAGCATGCAAACCAAAGGTAACCTATTTCATCTGAATGCAAATATAAGTACATGTCTTATGGGTAAATTTTATGATAGATAGATATGGCATAGGAGACTCTGCCATGTAAACTTTGATAACATTGTAAAGGCCAGTAAGATCAAGGCAGTTAGAGGGTTGTTGATGCTAACCAAACCAGATAATACCTTGTGCAAAGAGTGTCAATTGGGGAAAATGTCTTTGTCAACCTTTAAAGGTAAATCTTTCACTGCTGACAACTTGCTTGATCTTGTGCATACTGATTTGTGTGGTCCTATGAAAACTAGGAGATTGTAGGGTGATAAGTACTTCATGATTCTCACTAATGACTACTCAAGAATGATGTGGGTCACATTCTTGAAAGACAAGTCTAAAGCCTTTGTAAAGTTTAAAGCTTTTAGAGCATTAGTGGAGAAGGAAAGCAGTAAAAGGATCAAATGCCTGAGAACTGATCAAGAAGGGGAATTCACTTTTGGTGAATTCAACAAGTACTATGAAGAACATGGCATCAAGAGGAAATTGTCTACCCCCTGGACTCCACAATAGAATGGCCTAGTAGAAAGGAATAACCAGACTATGGTTGAAGCTGCTAGAACCATGTTGATTCAAGGAAAGGTAGCTCACACCTTTTGGAGAGAAGCAGTGAGCACTGCAGTCTACACAATGAACCAGGTACTCATCAAGAAAGGTAAGGATAAAACTCCTTATGAGTATTGGACCAGTAAGACACCTATGGTTAGCTACTTTAGAGTCTTTGGTAGAAAATGTTACATCAAGAGGAGTGAACAGCAAAGCAAATTTGATGTGAAATGTGATGAGGGAATATTCCTAGGATATTCCACCAAGAGAAAAGCTCTTAAGTGTTTCAACAATAGGAATCAAAGAATTGTGGAAAGCATTAATGTAAGAGTTGATGAAACCTCTGAGAAAACTGAGGAAACCGGTAGTGAGAAAGCGATAAGTGAACTAGTTGCAACCTTCTGGGAATCAGTTGTCAGTCAACCAAGTACTAGTAACAGTGTTCCTACACTAGCAGATGTAGATGCTGATACTGATGGAGATGAGGATGAAGAAGAAAAGCAAGAGGAGTCTATCAAGACCATTCCTCAGTATGTCAAGCTGAATCATGATCCTAAGTAGATCATAGGAGATAAGGATGTAGGAATCCTTACAAGAAGAAAAGTCAGAGAAAACTCATGTATGATCTCTGAATTCAAGCCTAAAACATTCAAAGAGACACATAAAGATGAAGACTAGATCAAGGCAATGGAAGAGGAACTTGACCAGATAGAGAAAAATGGTACATGGTCCTTGGTACCTAGACTAGAGCACAAAAATGTCATTGGTACCAAATGGGTCTTCAGAAATAAGTTGAATGAGGATGGCACAGTGATCAGAAACAAAGCCAAACTGGTGTGCAAAGGATATGCCTACGAAGAAGGAGAAGACTATGGAGAAACCTTTGCTCCTGTAGCTAGATTGGAAGGAGTTTGTATGCTTCTTGCATATGAAGCTTTCAAAGGCTTCAAAGTATATCAAATTGATGTAAAATATGCATTCCTAAATGGTGTACTTGAAGAGGAGGTGTATATAGAGCAACCATATGGGTTTTCCCTATCTGAAGACAATGACATGGTGTGTAGGCTACATAAAGCCTTATATGGTCTAAAACAAGCACCTAGAGCATGGTATGAATGTCTACATTCCCATCTTGTGAAGATTCAATTTGAGAGAACAAGTGAAGATAGAAATATCTACTTGAAGTCTGAAGGAGATTAGATCCTAATCTATGAGGTATTTGTTGATTACATCATCTTTGGTGGAGATGACAAGATGAGTCATGAGTTTGCAGATGATATGAAGAAAGAGTTTGAGATGTCACTCATAGGGGAGATTAAGTTCTTCATTGGACTACAGATCTAGCAGATGAGAGATGGAGTATTTATCACTCAGGCCAAGTATGTCAAAGAGGTGTTGAAGACCTTTGGCATGGAAGATAGCAATCCAGTTGGTACACCGATGGTGACCGATTGTAAACTATCCAAAGAGGATGACTCAGCATTGGTTGATGAGAAGGAATACCGATCAATGATTGGTAAATTGCATTATGTAGTGCATAGCAGACTGGATATTTCCCATGCAATTGGCATTACTACAAGGTTCTAGAAAAGTCCAAGTGAATCCCACTTGGTTGCAGTCAAGCGGATTCTTAGGTATCTGAAAGGAACTATTGACTATGGGTTATGGTATCCATACAATAATGATTTTAACCTAAAAGTGTTCACAGATGCTAATTGGGTTGGTAATGTAGATGACCGAAAGAGCACAACCGATGGTACATTTTTCCTTGGTGGTAGACTAGTCTCATGGATGAGTAAAAAGAAGAGTTGTATCTCTCAATCTACAATGGAAGCAGAGTATGTTGCAGCTTTCATGAACTGCACTCAGACAATTTGGATGAAGCATGTTTTGAATGGCTTCAAAGTTCCTATATCTGAACCGGTAAGTATATTTTGTGACAATACTAGTGCAATTAATATCTCCAAGAATCTAGTTTTACATTCTAGAACCAAGCACTTTGAGCTTAAGTATCATTTCTTGAGGGAAAAGGTTCAAAAGAAAGAGATTGCACTGGAACATGTTTCCAGTAAGGAGCAGTTAGTAGACATATTCTCCAAGCCTCAACCAAAGACTACATTTATATACTTAAGAGGTGAATTAGGGATACTGCCCCTTCAGGAGGTGAACTAAAAGCATATGCTCCACATCACTCTGGTATTGCATAGTCAAATTTATTTTAGACTGATGTGTTGAAGGATGCTACTCCTCAGGGGGAGCAGCATAATGGAACAAGGAAGCTTGTGCCTCCACTTTGGCATTATTGTCAAAGGGGGAGAAGATGTGAAGAGGAGAAGATATCTATAGAAATTGGGGAAGATGTGAAGCAGAGAGATATCTTTGTATATTGCCATCAATGCCAAAGGGGGAGATTGTTGGCATTATGTGAACCGATATGTGGACATAATGACATTGTATGTTGTCATTGATGTCAGTATGTTGAAGAGGTGTGAACTGACATATGTGAAGAACCGACTTAACACTGGGAACCAACATTTGTGCCAAAGTGAAGTGGTGTGCTTGTTCAAAGTGAACCGGCATATGGTTATGGGAACTAGCACATGGAAGCGTTGTATGACTACCGGTTGGTAGTCTCAACTTTAGGGTTTTTAGATGAAGTGCTTCAAGCTTGTGTGGCTCAACCCGTGACTTTGTGCAATGAGTTAGCATGATAACAAAGAATAGATTGTGTTGCCACGTAAGCCCTGTGTCTATGAAGGATCTTGCATGAAAAAGATCTTGCCTATCTACCTCGAGAATATGTAAAGATTGTAAAATGATGATAATGTGTGATGGGTTATCAACTGCCATGAAATCGATGGAAAATGAACAATGGAGATTAATGCAGTATGCTCAATGGTCAGGATTGAACCGTTTGAATTCCTTAACCTATTAGGTTTAGGGTTTAGGGTTTATGCTACTGACCTAACTATTTTTCCTATAAGGTCAATGTTGTGACTCTTTTTAGGGTTGTTCACAAAAGTTGTGTGTGAGTATCCAAGAGAAGGGATACATGATTTTTGCCAGACCAAAAGGAGAAAAGTGATACCTACAGAGTGTAAGTGCAGAAGGTAAAGAGGAGCTTAAGTGGATCTGCATTGGCATTGAGTGCTATTACTAGATATTGTAATACCTATTGATCTCTAACCACCTCAACAGTTGGAAAATCCCTTAACAGGGTAGCCTTAACTGGCTTGTTGTAAATCCTTTAACAAGGTAACTCAAAGATATTGAGTTCAAAGTCCTTTAGATATTGAGTTCTTGAAATCCTCTAACAAGGTAACATTTAATAGCGTTTAACACTTAACTGGGTATTGTAGCCATCCCTTAATCGGGTGATTTCTAATAGGATCGGTTCCTAGGAGAACCTATTGTAATGTCTCTAATCGAACAAGGCTCCTAATAGAGCAGACTTTCAAAGAGTTCAAAAATAGCTTGTGGGTTTTCATCCCCACCGTGGTTTTTCCTAATTGGGTTTCCACATGAAAAACATGTGTGTCATGTGTGATGCTTTTATCTTGTGATGCTTTGCTATTGTTTGTCAAGCATATGATGGTTCTTTGTTTTATGCTTGTTAATAAAACATGTTGAACTAGCTATTATTATGATCTGATGATAGATCACCTATTTATGCATAAGGGTGAAATGGTAGTGTAGTCTCGAGTTGAGTGAAAAGCTAAGTGAGTAACCAATTAATGCTTGTCTCAGACATTCTTAGCTTTACCAGTTGTACTCTATTTCAAACCAGTATCACTGTCTGCTAGTCTTTTGAAGTGTTTGCTATCAAACTGGTTTTGGACTATATTTTTGTCTATACTGATTCACCCCCACCTCTCAGTACCAGTTTGGTACTATTCGCTCATCATTGAATTATCATAACCATCTGTTAGGAAGACCTTGGATTCATAGCATGCAAGTTGTCCCCTCAACTTTGCATAGGCAAGTCAAGTTCATTTATAACAATACAACCTGTGCCTTTTTTATTGTTACCAAACCTCAAGAACCATTAAAATCTTGATCTTATTGTTCAGTTGCTTCCCATTCTTCTCCTAATCCTTCTACTTCTTCAAACACATCTACTTCCTTTCATGATTTTGTTCCTTCTAGTACTCTTGATTCATCTACTTAATTAGAATCTCCTCCCAAGGATATATTTTCTCCCAAAGGAGTGCTCTCAGATGATGATTGGGGATCTATAGACTTTACCCCTACTTTAATAGGAGAGTATAGAGTATCTTGGAAAGGATCTATGATTGAGAAGGATGAATCTAAAGAAGAACTAAAAGAGCAACCCATTTTGTCTAAACAACTAAGTAACCACTTTGTGGTTGCTTCTAACTCAAATAATTCTTCAAATCATTCCTTTAATTCATAAATCACTGAGACCTATGAGGCACAATGATCTCTTTATGATTTATGGTCCTTCTTTTCATATTTTAGCTAATAGTGGCTATGATGACAATGGTTGTGGCACAAATGAACAAGGTGTTAGACAGTTCAAATAACTGGAAGACAACTAAGAGGGGGGGGGGTGAATCAGTTGTCACCAGATTACCAAAACCTTATGAAATCAAAAATTTAATCTTGAAACACCTAAGATCAATACCATAATGCATAAACCAAATACCAAAATACCACATATACGAATTAAGAATAAGCAATAATTAGAGAATAAATACCTTACACATGACACCAATACTTCAATAGTAAGTATGTGATTACAAATTGAGGGGCATACACTTGTAGGAAGGCCAACAGCCTAGAGCACACTTTTCATTACAAAAGGAGTCTCACTGACTACAAAAAAATCCTAACTATAATCCCGAAGGAAGAATGAACTACAATAATAGCATCTCCTATGCATGAGTACAATTTTGGTTAAGCTCAATACCAAAGGACTTAATCCTCTTTCATAAAACCAACTCTATCACCAATGATCAACCAAATCCTCTGCATGAATGATTATTAAATTACTCGCTTGTATACCCATACCATGATCTACAATGAGATCATACAATATATATACAAACCCTAAACCTCAAACCATAAGGTTAGCCACTAGACAATAAACCAATTACATTATTACAAAACATGTTAGCCTAAGGCCAAACAAATAACATCTAACCCATAAGACATCCTAAAAACATATCAAGAAGATGGAACGACACATTATATTAAGCTAGTCCATAACCTAGATAGACCCAGACCCAATTTAGGTCCACACATGCTAAAGAAATGATCCCAATTATTTAAGTCTCTAACACGATGACCATTAATATCCTAAAACTCTACTAGAAGCTACACCAACACCACTTATCCAAAACATCAAAAGATCTTTAACAAAGTTCTATCGATGGAACCCTCACCAGATCATCTAACCAAGCTTATCAGCACATAGGATAACATCCTATCACTAAATCAATACCAACTGAATGAAAATGTATTTGAGTAGCATGAATCAAAGATCTAATCAAATTCCATAAACCAAAGCATACCAGAGTATACTAGATCATCATGATCTAACCAACCAAAAACCAAACAACCTATCGGGACCAAAAAGGATACCGATAAAGAAACCAATGCAGCTAGTGTTGACATCAATGACCAAACATCAATGTAACACATAATAAATTCCTCCAAATGAAAAACAATCTCCCCCTTTGGCATTGATGGCAACTCTAGTTATGAAAAATATCAAAGTGCCAAGAAACGCCAAACAAATCTCCCATACAAGAATATACCAATGAAGTTATGATCCATAATCTCCTTGTAGATGATATCACAATTAAGTTTTAAAAATTTCTCTCCCTAGCGTATATAACCCTTAAGTTTTATACATGAATATCTCTCCCTCTTTGACATCAATGCTAGAGATTTGACATTAATATCAAAGAAAAATTAAAAACCACTAAATCATAAGACTAATTACTCCTTCTAAGTAGCAACATCACCACATCAATCTAGAATGAATAATAGCTCTAATAATGCACATGAGAGTGATGCCAAATAGCATCAATCAGTTTTCTGTTAGAGGGATAGAAACCCCTAATCTGTATGTAAGGTAGTCAAATTATTCTTTAGGCAAAGGTTTAGTGAAGATATCTACAATATTCTCTTTAGTGTTCACATAAACCAATCTAACTTCATTTTCTTCCACCTTCTCCCTAGAAAAGTTATACTTGATAGATATGTTCTTTGTCTTAGAGTGAAATAACTAATTCTTTGATATGTCTATAGCAGTAGAGTTATCATAGTGAATATCTATCAGGTCCCTTACAATACATTTTTATGTCCTTAAACATTTGATTCATCCATAGAACTTGTGTACAGTTAGTAGCATCATCAACATACTCTGCTTCAATAGTAGATAAAGAAGTACATGACTATTTCTTGTTGATCCATGAAATAAGTTTCTTTCCAAGAAAGAAAGCTCCATCGGAAGTACTTTTCTGGTCATCAACATCACCTGCCCAATCTACATTTGTATATGAACACAAAGTAAAGTCATCATCTTTAGGGTACCACAAACCATATTCAAATGTTCCTTGTAAGTATCTAAAAATCCTTTTCATTGCACTCTCACTATTTTCTCTAGTATCACTTTGATATATTGATGCAATGCAATTTACATTCATTATATCCAGTCTAGTCTGAGTCAAATATAGAAGACCTTCAATCATAGACTTGTATCTTGTAGGATTTATTGGTGTAAATTCATCTTTCTTTGTCAATTTTTCACTTGTAACCATAGGAGTACTAATCAGTTTAGAATTTTCCATACCAAATTTCTTCAACATCTCCCTAGCATACTTAGTTTGATAGATGAAAATAAATTTATCAGTCTAAGAATTCTACAAACCTAAGAAATTTTTTATTTCCCCAATCATAGACATTTCAAATTCTTTCCATATTGTTAGAAAATTCCATGCACAACTTATCTTTACCTCCAAAAATGATGTCATCAACAAAGACCTCAATAATTAGTATATCATCATCAATGACTTTATAATATAGATTACTATTAGCATTACCTTTAGTGAAACCAATCTTCAAAAGATATTTATCCAGTCTTGCCTACAAAGCTCTAGGTGCTTGTTTGAATCTATATAAGGCTTTCTTTAACCTGTAAACCATGGTTTTATCATCTGAAAGTGAAAAACCATTAGGTTCCACAATATAAACCTCCTCATCAGTATCCCCATTCAGAAAAGCATACTTAACATCCATCTAATAAACCTTGTATTTTTTATGTGCAACATATGCAACAATTAATATTATAGCTTGAATCCTAGCTACAGGTGCAAAATTTTCACCATAATCAATTCCTTCCTTCTAAGAATATACTTTACAAACCAATCTCGATTTATTCCTCACAACTTTTCCATCTTCATTTAATTTACTCCTAAAAATTTATTTAGCTCCAATAAAATTCTTATTTTTAGGTCAAGGAGCTAAAATCCATGTGTTATTCTTTTCTATCTCATCTAATTCTAATTTCATAGCTTTCATCCAATATTCATCTTTACATGCTTCAATTACTGATACTAGTTCAACTTCAGAAATTAAACATACCTCATTAGCTACCAATCTTTTTCTTCTCATCACTCCATTGTTTTTATTGCCAATGATCTGATCTTGTGAATGATTCAACCTTACATACCTAGGAGTCTTCTAATTCTTTATTCCTCTTTCATCTTCTTCAGTTACTATTGAATTTTTTGATATTGTTGGAGTAACTAGTTCAGCATTTTGTTCCGATAAAAGGTGTTACCGGTTTAGTTATGATCATTTCCACTGCCACTTCTTGCTCATAAATTCTTATTTGACTTCTATTTTTGTCATCCATCCTGACATTAGTGCTCTCCATAATTCTCTGTAATCTCTTGTTATAACATCTCTATGCTTTTCTTTCATTAGAATAACCAAGAAATATTCCTTCATCACTTCTAGGATCAAACTTGCCAATGATATCATCTCTCCTGCTATAATATTTACTACCAAAGATTCTGTAGTACTTAACTATACATGTGTTATTCTCAAAATCTAATTCACTTTAAAATCCTTATAGTGATACGATAACTCTATTTACAGAAGAGATATTAAAGAGAAGGAAACTTCCAGGACAACATATGACAAGGTTTGATTAACCTTATACACTTCGACCTTATCTAAAGTTCAAGCAGGTATACCTTTGTGAACTAAATTCACACTTTTAAAAGATAAATCCACAGCAAACCAGTCCAAAAACCAATGCATCTTATCACCTTAAAACTAACTGAAACAAAGGAATGAAACTTGTACTCATGTTTATTATTGATCTACAAGATGTATAGAAAATAACCTTAATAGATATTAGCGCCTTATCCAAGGTCACAGAGTCATCTAAGTTCAAACAATACTTCAACAATCAAACATCTCTACATATTCCATCAGTTTGGCTTCTACAGATCCCTATATATGCCTGACACACATAAAAATTTATTCATACCAAACTAAACTATGTTCATCAAAATTTAAAGTATCCCACAAAGAATTTACTGGTAGAAATGATTCCTGCATATTTAATTCCCCTCCTAAAGAGAAAAGCTAAGAAGCATATCTACTAAAAGTTGCCTTACAACCCAAATTCAAAATAAATAACCCTAGATTATACATAATGAAATAGTAAACATTTTCAAACATACTTGAAGACAACACAAAGTTTAACTCAAAACCAATGGTCTATGTATTAATATTTCTTCTAAAAGTATTACAAAAACATTTGCATATTCTCCATCAAAAACTTGAAAAAAGCTCAGATAAATTTCTACAACGTTTTCTTACAATTCCTTGTGATCATTTTTTACTAGTCCTGGTATCCATTTATTACAATATGGATGCATACAAAGCTTCAAACTTTCCTAGGAGAGTTTGTTACAATCATTACTTCTCAAGAAGAAGTTACAAAACCTTTTCCAAATACGGTTACAAGTCTCTTTCAACATCTACGACTTCTTCCTCTTGTTGTTCTGTTGCATCATTTTCTAACTGCTCCACATCAAGCACTGCATATTTTCTTGTCTATTTTGATACACATCATCAATAGGCCACTAGAAGTTAATTAATTTTGCTTTTGTCTTGGCTAATCTTTTCCAAGAATTCCTCATTTTATTGACCTCTGAATTCAATAAACCATAATGAGATTTGATTTTCTCAATCTCCTCAATTGTTTCGACAAATACAGAGGCATCCTCTAATTTAACAATTCCTTTTATTCGAAGTGACAATTTGGCTTCCAATTCCATGAGCCATATCTGTTTGTCCTCTAATTGGGTTGGGCTAACAAAACCTCCTGGGAGTAAATCAAAAACTTGATCAGTGTACTCTTTCTTGTACAAGTTGATCTTTCTATCTGCATTATCCACTCCTTCTGACAACTTTACTAAATCCTTTGTTATATCATTGGTGGATTTAATAATGGGGTCAGCCCTTGCGTCATCAGATGATACACAAATCAGCTCTATATCCTGCTCTCTAGGTCTCCATTTGTCAAAAATAGGCATTAATACAGCCTTCTCCCCATTTAACTCATTCCACATTTCCAAGATCTTACTCATGTTGTTGTACATTAGTGAGGACCCTATAGTATCAACAAAACTTAAAATTGTAGCTTTTACTCTCTCTTCATATTTATTTGCATATAGGGCCTAAACCTAATTTAAATTATCCAATTCATGGGGAGTGATCTCAATCAGCTGAGAACTAGAAGATGCTGGAGATGGTGAGAACTTAATAATTGGGGTGGTAGGTGGAGGTCTTGCAGGAGAAGAGGAGATCATCAATGTTCAGGACTCACCTTGATGGTCTTGTCCTGCCAACTGACTTTGTAGCTCGGCAATGATTCTATCTTTACCTCTTACCTCTTCCTTGGCATTGTTGTAAGCTTTTAAAATTGTCTCCAACTTAAATTGGAGATCTACCTTTTCCTTAGCCTCTCTTTCTACTATGACAACACTAAAATTTTCAATTTCTAGCACAGTGCTAGAAGCTTCCACTACCCCAGTGCTCTGAACTCTTTTCACTATCATTCATCCAAGGTAACTTGACCCTGGGGTGTCCTTATTCCTCTTATTTTCATCTCTTTTAAGAGACCACATGACCAATGCAGCAATATCTTTGCTGAAAGTGACTCCCTCCATAGCTTTGGTCTCTTTTCTTACTACCTCTAAAACTAAGGCATCTACTATGTCCCATTCGGGGAGAATGAGAACCCCAGCCTGTGCTACCATTTCTCTTCCCTACTCAGGAGTGATGGTCTTAAACTCATCAATCATTTCATGCTTTATCTCTTCTTCCACCATAGCTAGATCCTTGTGGGGCTGCTCACCTTTCCTCTTTTCACACCTAGCATTAAATTTATCAATGTTTTGCTTCCACACAAACTGCATGAAAGCTCCTAATCTGACAAAGTTATTGTCAGCCAAGAAATCATCACTGGATTGTTTGATCTCTGGATCCCACTCCTAGCCTTTGAACTCATTAGTAGTGATGTTCATCTTAGTAGTAAGGGGGTCTTCTGACATTCCCTCTTCCACTTCATCATATGTGTATGCTATCTCTCCAAGATTGCCTAACTGTAATAGTTGCTCAGCTACTGCTTGTTCATCTCCTATATGAATAGGGGATTGAGATGGGGAATACAAGGGTTCATCATATTGTACTTCCTTTTCCACTCTTTGTTTCTTTGGGCTATCTTGAATATCAATGACATCCTGTATCTTCCTCTTCCCTTTTGAGGTAGAAGGCTCCCCTGTTCTTGGCATCAACACAATGTAGTTGGACTTCTTATGCAACATGTAATCACCAGGAGGGATTGCTCTCGTAGATGTAGACCTATTTAGAACTAGTCTTGCTTTCTTAGGGTTGTTCTTAATTACAACCTCCCTCTTTTCTTTCAATGTTTGCATCACACCCTCAAAACAAAGAATTAAGAACTTTATCTTCTCTTAAAAGGGGTGAAAGCTAGACAAAGGGTCATAGCTAGTGTCAAATTGGTGCACAAAGTCTGAAGCCTTTTTGTAGGCCACCCATTTTTCCTTCCTCAGCTCTTGCTCAACTAAATCAAACTCATTCCTAATGAGGTCTTCAGGAAACTAGAATTGTTGGGGCCTACCTTTGCATACTGCCCTCTTAGAGAACATGCCATTGAAGAAATCTTTAGGGTCATCACACCGGGATATTGCAGTTGACAGATGGTACGGTTGAAGGAAATCTTCAAAATACTTTCAACCTCCTTTAATTATTACAAATTGATGTGCTATGGTAATTTTAGGGAAAATGGTCCCTTTACATCTACTTGTTAACTCTACCTCTTGCACACTACCAATTTGCCTTAGGATCTCTGCAATTCCCACTTTAAGAGGGACCTGATAGGGTAACAAAAATGGAGTGCTTTTGAGACCATATACTCTAAAAACTGTGGAGATAGGGTATAAGTAGATATCACCTCAATTGTGGACAATTTTAATATTCTTAGCAAACTCTTTTGGCCTAATGAATTCCAAAAGAACCTTAGGGACTCTTGGATTCTCTGAACAGATAAGAGTCCTAATTTTAGATGCAAAAAATTTATCAAACTTTAAAAAGCTTGCATCTTCTCTATCCCATGATAGCACTGTACTCCATAACTGCACTGGCATCTTCTCTCCATCTTTCTCTTTCACAATATCCATTCCACTTACAAAATAGTCACCACCCTTGAATAAAAATAAATGCATAAGGAGGGAGTACCATCCAAAAGGCCTATCCACTTTCCCATTCTTTATTACTATCAGTCCTTCATGGATAGCATTAGTGATAAAGGAAGCATAATCAAAAGTCACTCCCAAACAAGGGTTCAAAATTTGAGCCATCATTAACATGTAATGAGTTGGCATATTTGCCTCAGCATCTTCTCCTAAAATTTGGCAGAGTGACCAGTATATTCCTTTGGCCCTAAGGGTAAACAAATTTAAAGAGAAGGGCTCCTTAGTGTTAGATCCTACAACTGTTAATCCACCTATCTTCACAAAGAATTCTTTGACAGGCCCATTTCTAAGGTGGTTCCTCTGCACACTATAAACCTGAGCTAGTGATTTAAAATTAATAGGCTCTAAAAAATTGGTAAATTCACTAAGCCCAAAAGCATTTCTGAACTTATCATTATTTATTTCAATGAGGGTTTTCCCACTTATATCCTTAACACTTCTTGTGATTGGGTCATAGTTGTGTGCAATATGAGTTAGGAGATCCACATCCATGACTCTAGGGACCAACAATTTGCCTACATCTAGCTCCCAGATACTATTCATTTGGGCTGGGGAATTTCTCATGCCAAATCCAACCTTAAATAATCCCAACCCAGACAACCCAATTTGAGGATCTCTTAGCCAGTTGCCTTTATCATATAATCCTTCTCCTATTTTTAGGCAAGGAGCTCTTGGCAAAAATTCCTTTACCTTTGCTGCCACATTAGTTGATAATATCAACTGTTCCAGGAAATCATCACAAATAGCCCTCTCCTGGTAATTAACCTTTCCTAAGAATTCTCTCTTGGGTTCCATCTTAAAAAACTATGCAAGCAATTTAATTACTAGCCCCAACTATTCTATAACAAATCAAAACCCCAATTAAATCACCCTGTCAAGTAATTGCCAAGTAAGAGTATAAGAGAACATGTTTTTGGCTTGAAGAAATCCACTCTACAATTGAAGAAATTTGCTCTGCAACTGAAGAAATTTGCTCTGCAACCACTTCTCTAAAACAACTCTTCAAAATGATGCCTTCATTCAATTGATGTGAAATCATATACAGTAGTCAGGCTCTTAACTATGACATTGATACTACATGCTTCGATCATCCCTTTAGAATTGAATTCATAGAAGAATTCAAAAATTTCCCTCCAATGGGTCATAACATGCCTATATTTTTTCCTTTTCACTCCTTCACCATTTCACAAAGCATAACATCCTTGCAATTTGGCTTAAAGAAATCGCGCCAGCCGTCTGATCAGATGAGACTTGATCGGTCTTTACACTATCTTAACCTGTTTGCCTTTGCATCTGGGCCCAACCTCTTCTCACCATTTTCCAAGCTTTTTCCCCTAAGCATTTTCCTTTCGCGAAGCTACGCCAAGCATTAGATGGAACTCTAACCACCCGACCTTTAACTCCTACTGGGACTGTCAACTTTTTCACTAACAGTGCCTCATCTTGATAGCTAATGGTTTTCTCTATTTTGTAGGGGTTAATCCACTTACATCTTCGATCCATGAAACAATGAGAAGTATTGGATCAATCTTGAGATGACCACCTTTTAAGTGAGACCTTTACTACTTACCCCACTTATTCACTAGTTAACAAATGGCATGTGGCACTCGGCCATTAGCTCTAAAAAACTCTTCGAGTTTAGTTCAGAGTCAACCACATGTCTTACTTCCCATTTAACAATCGGTTACACCTTGGTAGGCCCTTAATCACCTTTGGAAACTATGTGTCAATCGACACATCACCATCAAACTTTACAAGAAGTAACAACTGTCATTCCACATCATGCTGGGAAGATACTCTCTTTCTCTTTCACCATTTTACAGGCCTTAATCCTTGGTTGATTTGCAGCCGTGAAACAACAAGAACCCTTGGATCAAAACCGAGTTGATCCTCTTTTACCTTTATGCTTTAGCTATTCTTCAGGCCCACTTTCTCTTTCACCATTTCGCAAACCTTAAAACACTAGCATCTTACCTTCATGAATTCACATGAACCATTAGATCATATCAAACTTGCTTGATGCTTAACAACCTACTTGACTCTAGCAGACGTGGGTCGTTTGACTCAGCTTTATCAACCTGGTGTCTAATCATTCCTGAACTGACATGTCAACTTCTTATTTGCTGGGAGAGAACATCGAGATCCACCTCAACATTGCCACTTGTATCTGCCAAGTCACTTCTTATCCCGCAACATGACTCATCTTCTTGGACCCACCCATTATTCCATAAATCCAAATCACTAACCACTTAGATTTTCTGCCACGTGTCATTATCTTACTTGCCATCTCAACTAGCTAGACTGCTTGCTTGGATGCCATGTCATTTCATTGTTTCACGAAAGCTATCTTTCGAGTATGTTTCTCTTGTGAAACTGCACTAGCCATTAGATCTTTGAGAACCTATGCATCTGATATGCTCCTTATAAACCTCTTTTGCCTGGGCCCATAAAACCTTTCGCTATTTCACAAAACATAACATGTGAGCATCTATCTCCTACAAAACAATGTGAGCCATCCGATCAGATGAGACTTGGTCTCCTTTTAGCTATGGGAAAGTCTTCACCGCTAGGTCCCACCAAACCTTTTCGCCATTTTGTGAAAGGTAATTCACTTGCTCATTTTGGCTGCGAATCAACACTAGCCATTAGATCTAAAGCAAGATAGATTCTTGTTAAACTAGATCCAATGCACACAATTGGACATGCTTTTTCCTTTCACTATTTCACATAGCTTAACACACCCACAACTTCGCCTAACAAAATAGTGAAAGTCATAGATTCATCTGGAAGTTGTGCAACTCTTACTCGACCTGACAACATTAGAAGGAAAAAGGCATAAGGCATAGATTGTTTACCTATTATTTAAAGACCGCCTAGGTAAATAACAAGGGGGGACACTTCACATGACCCCAAGACCCATTACTTAAGTGAATAAAGTAACATAGGAATAGAAACCAGAGGGTTTTGATCAAACATTTGAGCCATTAAAACTAAAAACCCTAAACCCTTAAAGACCTAACATAGATTTGAACCAGTTAATAGCATACCTGACTCAAAATTTCAAAAACTTAGCCAATTATGTGAAAAGAAAACCCATTTCTTAAACAGTGATAATAGTGGCTCTGAGTGGGGATGGTTGATCACAAGGTCAACACAAGAAACTTAGGAAACTCTGGAGAAATAGACCAAAACATAGACCCAAACAAAAACAACAAGAAGCAAACAAAATATATACAAACAAAGGACCAACTTTACATGGACTTCAAGAGAAATAATGTTTTAGGAATTGTCCATGCATTGGAAATTCCTATACTTCATCATTCATATTTTTCATAAAATAAGAATCCTTTCCATTCAAGTCACAAACCACAAAAGGACCCATCCATAATGATTCAAATTTCTTATGTTTTCCCTTGTCTTGTCCTCTTGCATTCCACTGAAGAACAATATCATCAATTTGAAACTTCCTTAATGATGTCCTCTTATCAAAAAGGTACTTGGACTGTAGTTGGATCTTCAGATTTCTCTTATGAGCTAGAGTTTTGATCTCTTCCACTTCCACTATCTGAATCAATCAGTTTTCCATAGGTTAAGATAGCTCCATGTCTTCAGCTTGCAAGAATTTATAAACTGGAAGAAGATTGTTTACTGGTAGTCTAGCTTGTGTACCATATACCAATTCAAATGGTGACATTCCAATGGCTTTCTTGACAGTGATTTTGTCTGCCCATAAAGCTAGTTTCAACTTTTGATCCCATGACCTCTTGTTTTCTTCTAAGATTTTCTTGATAATGTTCAAGAGGCTTTTATTGCTGGATTCTGCTTTCCCATTTGCTTGAGGATGATAGGGTGAAGAGTAATACATGATTATCCCATGACTAGTACAAAAATTGACAAACTCTTCTGACCTAAAACTCATAGCATTGTCCATTACTAATTTCACAGGAACTCCAAATCTAGTTATGATACAGTCCATCAAGAAATCAATAAAAAATTTACTTATAGCTCTTCTGGTGGGAATAGCTTCAATCCACTTTGTAAGATAATCAGTGGCTACTATGATCCATCTATGACCTCTTCTTGATCTCTCAACAATCTCTCCAATAAAGTCTATCCCCCATTGGACAAAAGGTGCTTCCATTGTAATTGGATTCAAGGGCAGAGCTCCTTCATATTTTAGTTTGGATGAAAACCTTTGGCATGGGTCACATCTCCTGACATATTCATGAGAATCCTTGAATAGGGTAGGCCAAAAATACCTAGCTCAGACTATTTTCCCAGTTGTTGTCTTAGCAGAATAATGACCTCTGCATATTCCATCATGCATTTCAATCAGCATTTGCTTTGCTTGGAATTCATCTAAACACATGAGTAACCTTCCATCTCTATTTCTCCAAAACAAGTCACCTTGAATGAGAACATATTTTTGAGACTTCAATTTTAGAGTTCTTCTCTAATTATGTGTCATTCCTTCTAAAAATGTAGCATCTCTTAAAAATCAGACTATCTCTGAATACCAAGGTTCCCTTTCAATACTAGTGACTGAAGTACTTTTGATTTCAACATTGTTTATCTCAACATTCAGAAGATTAGATTCAGTCATGAGCTTGGCCAGACCTAAGCCTCTCACCAATTTGGTGATCTTTATTTCCAAGTCAAATTCTTGGATTCTATTGATCCATCTACACCTTTTTCCTATAACATTAGATTGGGACAAAATATCCTTAACTGCAGCATGTGGGACATAAGAAGTGATTTTTGCATTCACAAGGTATGGCCTGAAAGCATTGACAACTTTAACTAAAGCATAAGCATGTTTCTCCATGGTTTCACACTTCAATTTTGCTGCTTGCAAAGACTTGCTATTGAAAGCTATGGGATGTTCATATCCCTCATTATCTTTTTGTAACAAAATTGCAGCTACTGTATGGTATGAAGCAAAAGAGAATAGAGAAAAGGGCTTACTATAATCAGGAGATTTCAGCACTGGTGCTTCTTAAATGGCCTTTTTAATCTCATCAAAAGCCTTTGAGGCTTCTTGGTCCCAGCAAAACTTGGTATCCTTCTTGAGCAACTTGACAATGGGTTTCACTACCTCTAGAAAATTTGCAATGAACCTTCTAACAAAGTTAACCTTGCCCAAAAAAGATTGAATACCTTTGACATTTTTTGGTGCAAGCACATTATTTATTGCTTCAATTCTTTCAGGGTCAATTCTTACCCCTTCCTTGGAAACAATATGCCCCAATAATTTTCCTTCGGCGACCCCAAAATGACACTTCTTGGGATTTAATGACACACCAAATTCCAAAGCCTTACTGAACACCTTTTCCAAATGTCCATAGTGATCATCAGCCCTTTTAGAGAAGCAAGTTAGATCATCTTGATAAACCACCATGATGATATTGATGAATTCCTTGAAGGCTACATCCATAGCTCTCTAAAATGTAGCTCCAACATTTTTTAACCCAAATGACATTCTTACATACACATATGTTCCCCATGGAGTAGTGAAAGTAGTTTTAAACTGTTCAGATTCTCTCACTAACACTTGATTGTATCCTGAGAAACCATCCATCATGGAAAAAAGATCACAACCTATTACTCTCTGTAGCATAGCTTCCATCTAAAAATGATACTTCCTTCTCTGTGATAATACTTGTCAAAAACTGCTTTATAGTCCTGCAAAAATTGTTTCATGGATAGAGACCAGGACTCAAGTAGGGAGGTTGCTACTTCCTTCTCTATCTACATTTGTGATACCTATTCCTCCATGGCATCTATTGTGCTCAATTCTTATGTAACTGTCAAGGCATCTAGGTTTAGATAGCATTTTTGGAGAATTTGCAGTTGTGGAAGTAATACCAGTTGAAGCTCCTGCAAATCCCTAGACCTTGTGCTGATCTCTTGCTCTATCTTAGCTGACTGGATCTGGAACCAGTGAATGATTAGCCCATATGTTGGAAAGGAGTTGTAAGGAGTCTTGAATGTGCTCAAGTAGGATTGTAAGTCCGTTTGAAGCTATTGCTTCTTGCCTAGCACATCATCACAGAATAGATGAGGTTGACAAATTTTGCTGAGTAGCAAGTTTCCCTCATCCAAGGCACTCCTTATGAGCTTTTGATCCTTTAGCAAATCAGTCCTAAGCTCATTCAGTTTCTTCACTAGAGCAACATTAAGAGCCTTTTGGTGCTCTTTCTCTACATTGGCCTCTGCTGCTTCTTCTAGGCTCTACACCTAATCATCCACTATAGTACATAGAAGTTTAAGTTGTGCTAGTGATGAATCAGTGTCAGGAAGATTAATACTAGGGATTAAACCAGTAAGAGTGTCTATAGCTGCCTGAATGATGTCCTATTCCTTTTTCCTGTGAATGATATCAAGGTGCTCTTGAGCAACCTTGATGCTCTGCATAAGCTCTAACTCACTTGTAGATTGGAGATTGATTGGACTTGAGATATCAACCGGTGAGGGTTGCCTTCGGAGTCTCCACCTAAAATCTTTTTGCTACTTCTCATTCCTTGGCTTATTCAGCTTTCTTCTTTTCTGCTTCTCTTCTCTTCTCTTCTTCCTTGTCTTCCTCTGCCTTTTTCTTCTCCTCTTCTCTCCTCTTCTGCTCTTCCTTTTCTTCTTCTTCCCTCTTCTTCTTCTCTTCCTCTTCCTTTTTCTTCTTTTCTTCCTCTTCCTTCTTCTTCTTCTCCTCTTCTTTTTTCTTCTTTTCTTCCTCTTCCTTCTTCTTCTTTTCTTCTTCTTCCTTCTTATTCTTTTCTTCCTTGTCCTCTTCTTCTTTCTTCTTCCTTTCTTCTTCTTGCTTCTTCTTCTCTTCATCTTTTCTTTTCTCCTCTTCCTCTTTCTTTTTCTCTTCCTCCTTTTTCTGTTTCTCATCTTCCTCCTTTTTCTCTTCCTGATCTTTTGCTTCTTGCTGTGTGTCCACAACTTGTTCACCACCCTGATTGGCCTGTTGCCCCTGTTTAGTTCCCTTAGAAGGTATGTCCTAAGTGACATCTTCTATATCTAGGGCATCAACATGTATAGTATCGACTGGTTCCTCCACTAGGTTGCCTTCCTCATCAAAAACCTCATCCGGTTTGGAAATAACTGGTTCCTTTTCTGCTTGAGGTTGGCCATTCAAGCTTTGTGAGAGCTGATAGCATGGGCCATGTGTTGATGTGTATCCTTTTCTACATCATAAACTCTCCCCTCCAACAACTAGAGTCTTCTTCTCCTTGTGAAGAAGAGACCTTTATTTTGATCTAATACATCAAATAATTTTGAATTTGAGAGTTCAGGGAAGTATTGTTCAAAAACTTTCTCCCTAATCTCCTGTTCCTTTTCAATGGCAATGCACCATTTGTTATCCAATGCTTTAAATAATGAATCCAGTGTCTGAGATTTAATCTTTGATGGTGATCGGTCATTTTTACATAAATAAAGAATGATTTCCTACAGTACTTCATCTTTTTCCTCACTATTGAGTTCATCACAATAATCTATTAAATCATGAAGTATCTTTCTCCTAATATTCTTTACTATTCTTTGACAATGTGTCAATGGTTTTTAAGAGGAGATATCTATATTTACTGGTGCGGATGTTGTCGGTTCATTCTTCTTCATCTTCTTGGTCTGTCCAGCCTTCTTTTGTTGATCATCAGACTTAGTTTCTTCAAAGTCTGGTTCATTTGCCCTAGTCTTCCTCTTTCTTTCGAAGACTTTTGCCGGTGACCACTTGGTCACTCTTGTAGTCATAGTGGTAGCCGATGTTGATGTTGCAGACACTACCTTAGCTTTCTTAGATGCTGGTTCTTTTCCCTTCTTCACCAATGGTTCTTCAACCGGTGCGATCCTCTCCAAGTAGGTTCTAGTTCTCTTAGCCTTTGGATCAAGAGGCGAGGCAATAAGGGTTGAAGCATACCCTTCCAACATGTCAAACATGACCTCATAGCCCATGGGCTCCACTTCCTCCATTCTAGGCTCAATAGCCTCCATTAGACATTTGTCCACCTGAATAGTAAAACAGATGTCATCTTCATACTTCTTCACTATGTCACCTGAGATTCGTACCCTCTGACTCATCTTTCTTCTGAACTCATCAAAGTATCTATTTAGTACCTCAGGGTAGCTAGTTCCAATGGCTTGCACACTTTCCTTTATCTGCTTGGTTACCGATTGGTTAGGGGACCACTGGACATCTCCTACACCTAGAAAGTAGCCTTGGAAATAGAAAAACAACGCTACCAATAGTTGTCCAAACTTAAATTTTAGTGAATTGTCCTTTTTGATTTCCTTAAGGTTTGACAGGAGTTGCCTCTGCATGCTGGTGCATAAGTCAAATGATTTATCCTCTATAATCATCTGGTAAGTGGTATTTACCGCTACAGTAGATACAGAATTAATCCTACTGGCTAAGAATGTTTTGTAGCCTATCACCATGTAGGCGTATTTTACCAGTTCAGCCTTGATAGGATTAACTGTCATACCTTGTGAATCACTTGTCGAACCGGTGAGCTTGGTCATTTCCATTTTTCTTATCATTCTCAGGGCTGGCACTTCCCCTATGTTGTAGAAATCAGTGACTGCATGGATTGCCTCAAGCATGATATCATGCATTCTCTCCAGGTACATCTTGTCACCATGGACTCTGCTCAAGATGATCTTGATGTGATCCTCTATGAAGTCTTCCAGAAAATATACCACATTATGGAGTTTCTTCTTCTCTAAGATACTGAACTCCAGTTTGATCCTTTTGTCCTTTCTACAAAATAGACCTAATTGAGTATGAATGGCTAAGGACCCTAGGTCTTCTATCTTGCAATCAATATAGTCTGAAATTCCTTCTTCGACTATGACTCTAGCTGGAACTTGTGACAAAGCTTTATACTTGGACTTCCTCTCAATGAAACTTTCTAACTCAATAGATGTGCTTGAACTGATATGAGATATGGAAGCCATTGTGGAGTATTTCAAGAATATGAAAAATACCTTTCAAACATGAAATTAGGGCTTTCTGATTCTGCTTTACTTCACTCTCCATCGGATGCCAAATCACCACTTTGAGTTCTCCACTACCGCTTGCAAACTAGATTTGAATCTCTTTCAAAGTTATCAGATTTCTTGAAATCTAAGCTTAAATTGCCTTTTCTTCACTCTACACTTGAAAACTTTTCTTCACCTAAAAATAGATAGTGAGAAATGATTTTAAAATTGCATTTATACATGTCTCTCACCTACCATCATTAATGCTCCTTTATTAGGGCGTAAACCCTAATTTTCCTTTTTACCATTTTTGGTCTTCTGCCAAGCAATAGGTGTAACATATCAGTTAAGGTCTTTTATCGGTGTTAACCGGGGGTTTGAAAGCATTTTGCCATTTGCTCCCCCTAAGCCTTTGAGGCTTAGTTTGTTGGTTTCGATATTTCCACACTAGGTATAGAAACTGGTTCCTCCTCCAACAATATTGGTTTCTTCTTCCATGCTTTCTTGATGTCTCCTTGAACCTTTTCAATATCTATTTCTCCTTCCTGAGTGACCAGTATATCATCAGATATACTTTTTCTGCTTCTGCAGAATCTTGCAATGTGACCCGGTTTGCTGCAGTGATAGCAAACAAGTCTAGGTGCTCTCCAAGGTCCATTGTACATGTTTCCATTCTTTCTTCTGCATGTTGTAGCAGTGTGACCATGACCATGACAGATCATACAACTTTCTCTCCATCTGGTTGCCGCTTGGTGACCACCACTTCTTGACTGATGATTGAAGACACTAAACCGGTTGTGGTTCTAGTTCATAAAAGATTTAGGACCAATTCCTTGGGTCCTCTGAGGATATCTTCTAGTGTTATCCATTATAGACCTGCATTCAAATGCTCTATGCCCAAACTTGTTGCATGCATAACAATGCCCATTGAACTTATTGGATCTAGGTACATTATTGATAAAATAAGAAAAATTATTGTAGGCTTTGATCCTACATACATTAGCAATGTGTCCTTCTTTAATATAGTTAAAGCAAACAGGTTTGAATTTTTGCTTACCTTTTCCTTTGAGTGTTGATTGCTTCTTTGATTCTTTAGCATTTGTTCCTGAGGATTCTCCTTCCTCATGTCCAAAAAAACCAAGACCATTGGTATTCTTTGCCGGTCTAGATGACTCAAGCTTTTTCTCTAGCCCGACTATACTTTTGCCAAACTTAGCAAGTATTTCCTTTGACTCGAAGAGTTCTTTGGAAATAGCAATGTTTGTCTCCATAAGACTTGCATTTTCAGAGATGGCAATGTTTAGTTCTCCTTGCATGTCTTCTTTTTCTATTTTGCTCTCATGAAGGCAAGTAGTTAGTGCACTAATCTCATGTTTCAACTTGGAGATCTCATGATCTCTATCTTTTACCAGATCTCCAGCTTTTCTCTGGTTCTCAAGCTCTTGACTAAACTGAATAGTCAATCCTTCCAACTCCTTTCTCAAATTGGAGTTTGAATCATTCAGCTTATTCACTTCGGTAATCATAGCTTCCATGTTAGCTTCATCTTTAGAACTACTTTCAGATAGTTCCATCAGCCTCTCTGCATGTTCTCTTCTTTTTGCTTGAGATGCCTTGTATTTGACCATAAGATCATCATAGGCTTGCTCAGACTTAGTGAGCTATTGAGTAAGTTCCCTCAAGGTGTATTCCCCCATATCTCTTTCCAAGTGGTTAAACTTATAGAAAGGTTGGCTCTGATACCAATTGATGAATGCTAAGAGGGGGGGTAAATTAGTATGCCAAAAATCTTTGCACTAAAACACTTACATAGTCTAAAGATAAACTGGTAAAGCAGTTTAATAGTCAAACCAGTTACCACATATGCAAACCAAAATGCGAATAAAGAATTCACCCACAAAAGAAATACAACCATAACACAAGATGTTTGATGTGGAAACCCAATTGGGAAAAACCACAGTGAGATGGAACTCACAAGTCACTATCTGTAGAATAGAAACCAAACTGGTTAAGGTCAAACCGGTTAAGGTCTTACAATGTTCTTCACCAGAACAAATCCTATTAGGAATCTCAATCTTTGTTAGGAGATAAGTCCAATTAAAGACTACCTTGTTAGAGGATTTTAGATTCACATGTGTGAACCACCTTGTTAGAGGATTTTACAAAGGCCTTGAGGCCTACTCGGTTAAGGGCTACAGACTTGTCAAAGATGTGAGTAATCAACAAGTATTTGATCTATCTAATAGCACAAACTGCTTGGTTAGATCTAGTAATACTCATAGCTAATGCATTCCAGCATTACTTCAGTCTCCTCTATCTCTCTCTCAGTTACAACCCAATCTTCTCTGATAAGATCACTCTCAACTTCCACCTTAAACCCTAGCTCAACATTAACCCTTTTTGCAACTTCTTCAACAACTTAAAAACCCTAGACATGATGTCCTTTTAAAGGAATCTGATTTCATGTTGGTCCAATAGGATTACATTACAATTTTCTAGGTTCAGTGAATCTAGACATACTCAGTAACATGACACAAGAATCACCGTCAATGTGTCAGCACTGTCAAACAATCAGTGGATTGGTAACTCATCACAAAATGTCGATTGGTAACTCATCATAGAGTGCTACTGGTTCATACAAAATACCGATTGCCAGTTTGACAAAAAATGAAGACTGGTAAGAATGTGTTGTGCCGCTTTGCTTCCTCGTACTACTTGTGATCTGCGAACTGCTTGGGGTTGACATGCCACTTTAGACCGGAAAACACATTCTGCAAAATCACCACTAGTCTAGAGACTAGTATACAACATACCGGTTGAGCATAAGCTCATACATATAAAGGGGATCTCAATACAAGTGTGTGTCCATCAATGACAATCATAGCATAAACGACAAAAATGCCAATAAATACATCTGCCACAAACCATGCTATTGTGATTCTAGTTCGACCACAATGGGGTTAGTATTCTTCAACTGGGGTAAAATTGGTTGTAGTCTAAAATTATCAAGATCCACATCAATCATACAATTGAGCATACTAGGATCTACATTTTCAATTACCCTAGGAGCACGTGGTTCTCTGTACAACTTGACCTGATTCCCGTTTATTGGGATAGTAGCATAAGATAAATCCAATTGGGCATTTCCTCCTACTGCTATTGCCCACTACTTAGACAACAACATACCATAATGGGGCTTAGTGTCAGTAACAATAATGTCCATTTTGTAAGTTGCCTCAGGGAATGCTACTATTTTTACTTCAACATCTTGCTTTGTACCTATCATAGGTACTTCCTTGTTAGCCATAGCATAGCATTTTCCATATACAGTAGTTACTGATAGTCCTAGTTCTTTCATAACACCATAGGGAATTATATTAGTAGCATCTCCTGAATCTATCATGCAATTTTTTATCAGCTGATTATTCACTAACAAAGTAACATAAAAAGGATCTAGCTATGAAGGCTCTTGAGTAATAGTGGTTCCAATGTAAACCTCTAGGGTTTGGAGTTCCTGATCCTTTCCATTTTTAGCTGAACTGGTGGGTAGGACTATGTCCTTGTCAGATATACTAGAAAACAAAGACAAAGCTACATCCCTATGTTCTTTTATTTTTAGTAATTCTATTAATGGGACAATAACTTTCATTTGTGCAAGGGCTTGAGCCATGTCAAATGTGGAACTACTGCTTGATTCAGTATTAGCTCTATCTCTTTTTGCCTTAAGCTAACTTGCCCTTTTTACTGTGGTAGCTCCTTGTATATCATTGGTGCTTTTATCATCTGTACTCTTGGGTACATCTTTAACCTGTTCCTTCTTTTCTTGACCAATTTTAGGGAAACTAGTAGCACTACTCATTGCCCCCTTTTGAGCAACCTCTTTTATAAACATGGTGTTGTTCTCAAAATCTGATTCCTCTTCAATGCCCTCAAAATAATACAACCTAAAATGACTGCCGAAGAGACGTCATGGAGAAAGGGATTCTAAAGACAACATATGACAAGGTTTGGTTAGACCTTCTACACTTCGGACCTTTCTTTGAGCCCAGGTGGGTATACCTTCTGTGAATTAACTCCACACTCTTAAGCAACAAATCCACAGCAAACCAGTCCAGAAAACCAGTGGATTTATTCACCTTGAAAAACAATTGAAAACAAAGGGTGAAACAATACTCAATTTCAACATATTTGATCGACAAAGTATGCAATAAAGGCCTCAGATTAATACCAGTGCTTTATCCAAGGCTACAGAGTCACTCAAACTCAAATAAAACTCCTGAAATGAGGTATCTCTATACCTCCCATCAACTCGGTTTCCATTTATCCCTGTAAATGCCTAACATCAACAAGGATCTAATCACTTCAAAATAAACTATGGTCCTCAAATTCAAAGTTTCTCCCAAAGTATTTACTGGTAGAGTGGTTGTGCATATTTAATTTCCCTCCTAAAGAGAAAAGCTAGAAACACCCATACTGAGATTGCCTTACAATTCCATTCAAACAGAAAAATCCTAGACTATTCTGAATGAAACAAAGTAAATAAACTTAAGGACAAGTTTGAAGACGACACAAAGCTTTACTCAAAATTGATGGCCTGTATATTGATATTCATTTGAAAAAAAACTTTACAAAAGTCTGATTCTCCATTAATCTTTGGAAAAGCGCAGATAATATTTCTGCAGCGTTTTCTTACAAAAATTTTGTGATCCTTTTTCTCTCTAGTCCTGGTATCCATTTATAACAATATGGATGCACAAAGCTTCAGACTTCTCGAGGAAAGTTTGTTACAATTACTTCAAAAATTGAAGAAGTTACAATTTCAGTTAAGCGCTCTTTTCAGCTTCTTCAGCAGTCTGTTGGACGGGTTGTTCAGTTGCAACCTCCTCTGGCTCTTCAGGGACGTTCTCTAACTGCTCCAGATCTCGAGTGGAATATTTAACTCCCCACTCACTATACGTCTCCTCGGTCGGCCATACAAAATTAATCACATCACTTTTAACCTTAGTCAACCCTTTCCAAGAATTCCTCAGTTTGTTGAGTTCTGAGTTAAGAAAACTGTAGTGTGATTTAATTCTTTCTATTTCCTGTATGGTTAGAACAAAGAATGAGGTGTCATCAAGATCAATGATTCCTTTGACCCTTGCTGACAACTTAGCATCTATCTCATTGAGCCATACCTGTTTGTCTTTCAGCTGGTCTGGATTCGCAAAAATTCCTGGAAGCAACTCAAAAACTTGATCATTGTATTCCTTTTTGCACAAATTGACCTTCCTGTCCATATTGTCTACATCTGCAGCTAATTGCATTAAAACTTTAGCAACATCAGAAGTAGCCTTTATAATGGGATTGGCCCTTGCTTCATCACAGGAAACACACATGAACTCCAAATCCTGCTCCCTAGGCCTCCATCGGTCAAAAATGGGTGTCAAGATGGCCTTATCTCTTCTCAACTCAGTCCATATCTCCATGACTTTTCCTACACTATTGTGAAGGAGTGAAGAATTTATAGTGTCTGCAAAACTGGAGACTGTAGCCTTGATCTTTTCTTCATATTTCCCTGCATAATAGGCCTGAGTTTCCTTAAGACTCTCCAATTCTTGGGGAGTTATTTCTATCATATGAGAGCTGGAGGGTGCAGGGGATGGTGGGAGCTCAATAATGGGGCTAGTAGGTGGAGGTCTTGCAGGAGAAGAGGTGATCATTAATGTTGAAGACTCACCTTGTTGACGTTGTCCTGCTAACTGGCTCTGCAATTTGGCAATGATACTCTCCTTGCCTCTTATTTCCTCCTTGGCACTGTCATAAGCTTTCAAGACTGTTTCCAATTTGAGCTGGAGAGCCTCCTTTTCTTTAGCATCCTTCTCAGCTACTGCAACACTAAATTTGGCAGTCTCCAACACTGTGCTAGCAGCCTCTACTACCCCTGTACTTTCTACTCTCTTGACCATCAATCTGCCAATGTGACTTGTCGCTGTGGTGTCTTTACCCATCTTGTCCTCATTTCTCTTAAGGGACCACATGACTAGAGCAGCATTGTCTTTACTGAATGTAACCCCTTCCATGGTTTTGGTTTCTTTCCTCACTGCATCCAGCACCAGAGCATCAGCAATATTCCATTCTGGCAAAATGAGCACTCCAGCTTGTGCTACTAAATCTCTCCCCTGTTCAGGAGTAATGGTTTTGAATTCTTCCATCATCTCCTGTTTTATTTCTTCCTCCACCGAGACTGGATCTTTATTTGGTTGTTCTGCCTTTCTTGTTTCACATCTAGCATTATATTTATCTATATGTTGTTTCCATATAAACTGCATGAATGCTTCAGATGTTACAAAACTATCATCTGCTAGAAAAGCACTAGTGGCTTTCTTTATCTCAAGATTCCACTCCTAGCCTTTGAGTTCAGTCGAGGTGATGTCCATTTGTGCTTCAGTGGGTTCTTCTGGCATCCCCTCTTCCACTTCATCATATGTATACGCAATTTCCCCCAAACTGCCCAACTGAGAGAGGTATTCAGTTGCTGCTTGTTCATCTCCAATGTGGAGAGGGGATTGGGATGGGGAATATAAGGGTGTATCTGATTGCACTTCCTTCCCCACCCTTTGCTTCTTTGGGCTGTCTTGGATGTCAATGACTTCATGTGCCTTCCTCTTCCCTTTAGATGAAGAGGGTTCCCCTATTGCAGACACCAACACACTATAACCTGCTTTCTTATGCAGGGTATAATCACCAGGAGGGATGGCTTTAGTGGGAGCTGATTTCCCCAAAATTATTCTTGCTTTCTCAGGGTTGTTTTTAATTACAGCTTCCCTTTTCTCCTTTATTGTCTGCATCAAATCCTCGAAACAAATAATCAAAAATTTTATCTTTTCTTCCAATGGGAAGAAGCTAGACAATGAGTCATAGCTAGCATCAAATTGATGCACAAAATCCAGGGCCTTCCTATAAGCCACCCATTTTTCCTTCCTCAACTCCTATTCATCTAAATCAAATTCATTCCTGATGAGGTCTTCAGGAAAGTGGAATTTATGGGGCCTACCTCTGCATGCTACTTTCTTCCGGAATACACCATTGTAGAAATCCTCCGGGTCAGCACATCTAGACACTGCAGTGGACAAATGGTAGGGTTTAAGGAAATCCTCAAAACATTTCCAGCCTCCCTTGGTGATCACAAATTGGTGGGCTACTGTAGCTGTAGGGAAAATAGTCCCTTTACCTCGGCCTGTTAACTCTGCCTCTTGCAAGTCACCAATTTGTCTGAGAATCTCAGCTATTCCCACTTTGAGGGGGACCTGGTATGGTAACAAAAATGGGGTGCCTCTGAAACCAAAGACCCTAAACACTGTGGACACTGGATACAAATACATATCACCCCAGTTATGAACAATCTTGACATTCTCTGCGAATTCTTTTGGTCTTAAGAATTCCAGAAGAACCTTGGGGACTCGTGGATTGTCAGAGCAAAGAAGAGTCCTTATCTTGGATGCAAAGTATTTATCAAACTTTAGAAAACTTGCATCCTCTCTATCCTATGACAATACGGTACTCCATAATTGTACCGGCATCTTTTCTCCCTCCTTTTCTTTTACCAGGTCCATTCCACTGGCAAAATAATCTCCACCTTTGAAGAGGAAGAGGTGCATCAATAGTGAATACCACCCAAATGGCCTATCCACCTTCCCATTCTTTATCCCCATCAATCCTCCATGGATAGCATCAGCAATATAGGAGGCATAATCAAATGTAATAGCAAGAGAAGGATTCAGAATTTGAACAATCATTAACAGATAATGATTTGGCATATTAGATTCAGCATCCTCTCCTAGAACTTGGCAAAGTGCCCAGTACATCCCTTTTGCCCTTAAGGTAAACATACTTAATGAAAAAGGCTCTTGTGTATTGGGCCCTACAACTACTAACCCCCCTACTTTCAGAAAAAGTTCTTTGAGAGGCCCATTCCTGAGATGAGTCCTCTGTGCCCTGTATACCTGAGCTAATTGTGTGAAGTTTATAGGCTCCAAGAAATTGGTAAACTCACTAAGCCCAAATGCTTTTCTCAGCTCTTTTGCATTTATCTCCACGAGGGTTTTTCCATTCACATCCCGGATACACCTGGTAACTGAATCATAATTCAATGCCATTTGGGTTAACAAATCTGTATCCATGAACACCCCTGGGACTACCAATCTCCCAACATCTAATTCCCAAATGCTATTTTGAGGAGCAGGAGAATTCCTCATTCCAAAACTGATTTTAAATAACCCCAACCCAGACAGCCCAACCTGTGGGTCTCTTAACCAATTACCCTTATCATATAATCCTTCTCCAATTCTCAGTCGGGGAGCCCTGGGTACTAATTCTTTGGCCTTAGAGGCCTGGTTGGTTGATAGCGTCAACTGCTCTAAGAAGTCATCACACACACTTCTTTCAAGATAATCAACTTTACCAGAAAATTCCCTTTTAGGAACCATTTGCAATACAACCATATAAATATTACTTCTGAAAATACTTCTGTTATACGAGAACAATTTCACTTATTACAACACAAGAATGGCTGCAAAATAAGAAAACCTGATGCTTGCTCAAAGAAATTCGCTCTGCAACCAATTCACCTTCTCTGTTTTTATAAAAGATAACTCTACGTTTGCTTCCTCTACAAAAATCCTTTTAAAAGGTCTCTATACTTGGTTGTTAGGAAATCAAATGCTTGTACTCTGGGCCTTAACTGTAACATTGATTCCGCATGCTTCGGCCGTCCCTTCAAAATCGAATTCATACGAGAATTCATATCTTAACTCCAACGGGTCGCAGCCTTCCTGCAAGTGTCTCATTGTGAATTGCATTTTGATGGCTTTGTCTTTAGTCTGGGTCCCATCCTTCTATTGGCTACATAATACCACGTGGCATCCGACCATTGGCTTAGAAAATCCCCTCACATTCTATTTTGATACTGGCTGAATGTCGCCCTTTATACTGTGGCGGGCCCGTGTCTTTCTCTTTTTGCCATGTCATCATCATGACACGTGGACGACCGATATTCATTCTTGCTATTTCGTAGCCATAAAGGGTGAGCACTTAACCCTCGCGAAATAGTGCGGGCCGTTGGATTATCTTTCAAGTTAATCACCTTTTAATCCTTCGAACAGGTCCTCAGGAATGGTGGGCCCGCTGAGTCATCAGTGACATCTGGCATCTAGTCATCCACTGTGCTGATTTGTCGCTCTTTCACTTGCCGGAAGAAGAACCATGGGGGCCCCACTTCAGTCTCGACAGGTCTACCTCAGAAATGGTGGGCCCATGGACACGCCATGGACACCTGGCTCCTTGTCACCTTCGAAGCTGACCTGTCGACTTTTCATTTGTCAAGCATACACTATAGGGACCCACAGCTGCCTTTTAGACCGCGTGTCATCAAGACACGTGGACGGTCCAGGTTAACTTTCGTTTTTTGCAGCCTTAAAAGGTGAGCATCTTACTCTTAAGAAATAGCACGAGCCGTTAGATCTTATCTCAACTTGCTCAGCATTTAAACCCTATTAGGAGCTTTCAGAAGAGGTGGGCCCACGGACACGCCACGGACACCTGGCGCCTTGTCACGCTGACTGTGGCGGCCTGTGCCACGTGTTACCTTATAATACGCTAGAAGAAAGCCACGGGACTCCAGCTATCTCTGACAGCTATGCCTTCCACTTACCCCGTCGTGACACATGGACGGCTAATATTCATTCTCGCTATTTCGCAGCCTTAAAAGGTGAGCACTTAACCCTCGCGAAATAGCACTAACCGTCGGATCCTTGCTCAACTTGCACAGCATTTAAACCTTGTTAGAAACCCTCAGAGATGGTGGGTCCACGGACACGCCATAGACACCTGGCACCTTGTCATTCTCGAAGCTGACCTGTCGATTTTTCATTCGTCAGAGAGAGCCACGGGGTTTCCATGAATTGTAAGAGCTGCCCCTGCCAGGTCACCTCCACCTGTGAGCTGACTCATCTTTGGGGCCCACTTTTGAACCTTGATCTCAACATGCTAACTGTGGCGACCTGTGCCACGTGCTGCCCTCTAATACGCCAGAGAAGACCACGTAGAGGGGGCCCCACCTTCTTGACAGCCGCAACCTTCACTTCCTCCGCATGACACATGGACGGCTGATATTAATCCTCGCTATTTCGCAGCCTTAAAGGGCAAGCACTTAGCCTTTGCGAAATAGCGCCAACCGTCGGATCCTTCCCCAAGTTGATCAATGTTTACTGGGCCCGGCGCTTTAGAAGGAAATAATAAAAGGTGAAAATTTTTCAAATAATTAACATGACCGCCTAGGTAAATAGCAAGGGGGGGACACTTCTTACGACCCCGCGACCCATGACTTAAGTGAAATAAAGTAACGACAGAATAGAAACCAGGGGATTTAGAACAAAAGATAAAGCGTAAAACTTAGAAAAGCCTTAAACCCTCTAGGTTTAGAATAAAGCTGAAGCATTTGGGGCCACATCTTATACAAATTTTTTTTAAAAAAAAACCATAGCCAAAGATGGGGAAAGAACCCAATTTTAAAAACAGTGATAACAGCGGCTCTGACTGGGGATGGTTGATTGCGAGATCAACACAAGAAAACTCAGAAACTCTGGAGAAACAAACCAAAACACAGACCGAAACCAGGAAAACAGGAAAGAAAACAAAATATATACAAACAAAGGACCTACTGTGCATGGACATTAAGAGAAATAGTGCTTCAAGAATTGTCCATGCACTGGAAATTCCTGCATCTCATCATTCATATTCTTCAAAAAATATGAATCTTTACCATTCAAGTCACAAATTACAAAAGGGCCAATCCAAAGTGATTCAAATTTCTTATGCTTTCCTTTATCTTGCCCTTTTGCATTCCACTGAAGAACCATGTCATCAATTTGAAACTTCCTCAATGATGTCCTTTTATCAAAAAGATACTTTGACTGTAACTGGAGCTTCTGATTTTTTTTATGAGCGGAGGTTCTAAGCTCTTCCACCTCTACAATTTGGATCATCCTGTTCTCCATTGGTTCAGATAATTCCATGCTCTCTTCCTGCAAAAACTTATATACTGGAAGAAGGTTATTTACCGGTAATCTGGCTTGGGTACCATAAACCAACTCAAAAGGTGACATTCCAATGGATTTTTTAACTGTTATTCTATCCGCCCACAGAGCCAATTTCAACTTTTGATCCCAAGACCTTTTGTTTTCTTCTAAGATCTTCTTAATAATAGTTAGCAAGCTTTTGTTGCTAGATTCTGCTTGTCCATTCCCCTGAGGGTGATAAGGCGATGAGTATGACATAAGTATACCATGATTGTTGCAGAAACTTACAAATTCTTCTGATCTAAAACACATAGCATTATCCATTATCAATTTTGCAGGTGTTCCAAATCTAGTCACAATATTATCCATCAAGAAATCAATGACAATTTTGCTAGTAGCTCTTCTTGTGGGAATAGCTTCTATCCATTTAGTAAAATAATCTGTGGCCACTATAATCCATCCATGACCTCTTCCTGACTTCTCGGCAATTTCTCCAATAAAATCAATACCCCATTGGACAAAAGGAGCTTCTACTGAGACTGGATTCAGGGGTAAAGCTCCTTCATACTTGAGCTTAGAAGAAAATCTCTGACATGAATCACATCTTTGAACATATGCATGAGTATCTTTAAACAAAGTAGGCCAATAATACCCAGCCCGTATTATCTTACCAGCTGTAGTCTTAGCAGAGTAATGACCTCCACATACTCCATCATGCATTTCATTCAACATCCGTTTAGCTTGAAATTCATCCAAACACAGCAGCAACTCCCCATCTCCTTGTCTCCAATAAAGATCACCCTGAATGAGGACATATTTCTGGGACTTGAGCTTCAAAGTTCTCTTCTGGTTGTGTGTCATTTCTTCTGGCAGCATATGACCTTTTAATACTTGGATTATCTCTGTGTACCATGGTTGCCTCTCAATACTAGTAACCGAAATATCTTCAACCTCAACATTGTGTACTTCTACATTCATGAGATTTGACTCAGTCATGAGCTTGGCCAAACCTAACCCTCTCACCAATTTAGTGATCTTTACCTCCAAATTGAACTCTTGAATTCTATTGATCCACCTACATCTCTTCCCAGTAACCTCAGATTGAGACAAAATATCTTTAACTGCAGCATGTGGAACATAGGCAGTGACATTTGCATTCACCAAATATGGCCTAAAGGCTTTAACAGCTTTAACTAAGGCATAAGCTTGTTTCTCCATAGTTTCATATTTTAGTTCTGCCGCTTGTAAAGATTTGCTGTAGAAAGCTATGGGATGTTCATATCCCTCATTATCCTTTTGCAATAACACTGCAGCCACTGTGTGATATGAAGCAAAAGAAAACAGAGAAAAAGGCTTACCATAATCTGGGGACTTCAACACTGGTGCTTCCTGGATTGCTTCTTTAATCTCATTAAAAGCTTTTGAGGCTTCCTAATCCCAATGAAACTTTGCGTCCTTCTTGAGCAACTTGACAATAGGCTTCACTATCTCAGCAAAGTTCGCAATGAATCTCCTGACAAAATTCACTCTGCCTAAAAAGGACTGGATTCCTTTCACATTCTTTGGTTCAGACACCTTGTTGATTGCTTCAATTCTCTCAGGGTCTATTCTTATTCCTTCCTTGGAGACTATGTGTCCCAATAATTTTCCTTCAGTGACCCCAAAGTGACATTTCTTGGGATTCAGTGATACACCAAATTCCAAAGCCTTATCAAACACTTTCTCTAAATGTCCACAGTGATCATCAGCTCTCTTTGAGAAACAAGTTAAATCATCTTGGTAAACCACCATAATAATGTTAATGAATTCCTTAAAAGCCACATCCATAGCTCTTTGAAATGTAGCCCCTGCATTTTTCAATCCAAACGGCATTCTCACATACACATAAGTTCCCCATGGAGTAGTAAAAGTTGTTTTGAACTGTTCTGACTCCTTTACTAACACTTGATTGTATCCTGAGAAACCATCCATCATGGATAAAAGATCACATCCTGTCACTCTTTGTAGCATTGCTTCCATATTTGGGGATGAATAGTTATCTTTTAAAGAGGCAACATTAAGGTTCCTAAAATCAACACACAATCTGATGTCTCCATTCTTTTTTCTCACTGGGACCAAATTAGAAACCCATGAAGAATGTCTGATTGGTTTGATAATCCCCCCTTCTCTTAATTTAGTCAACTCTTGTTGCATTTTTGTTTCTAACAAGGGGTTAATAGGTCTCTATTTCTGTCTAAAAGGCTTAGCATCTGGAAGTAAGGGAATTTCATGCTGAAAAAGATCTTGTCTATACGCCTTTAGATCTTCATAAGACCAAGCAAAAACATGTTTATACCTTTTCAGTAAATTGATTAGGTTAGTCCTAACATGGGGAGGTAGCTTCTTTCCAATGTATACCAACTTGGGGGATGATTCTGTCCCCAAGTTGACCTCCTCCAATTCTTCTAACTTGGTGGTGGATTGCTGGTGTAAATGACTGTCATTATAACTGAACATACTTTCTAACTCCACCAACCCTTTAGGTATCTCATTGGTTTCCAACTGGACAATATCATTTCCAAACACTGTCTCTATGCCATCCACTACTTCCACCAATGCATTACAATCAATTTTTTGTCCATCATAATCATCAACACATTGGATGAATCTAAGAATATCTTCATCATCAGCAAAAAGTTGCCAATTATACACATTATCAGGAATAGCGGGCCTAGCTTTTATTTCCACAGTAGAAATACCGGTTAGTGTTGCATCATCATTTTTTAAAGCAACATTAGATAAAAAATCTGCCATAATATTTCTTGCTCGCTCTATCCAGTTGATAGAAAAGGCATCAAAATATTCAATAACATCCCAAACAGCATGCTTATATTGCTTCAATTTATCATTCTTGGATGCATACTTAGACCTTACCTGAGAGACAACCAGCTCTGAATCGCTCATCACTTTCAATAATCGGATTCCATGCCTTTTTGCAACCTCAAGTCCTAATAACAAAGCTTCATACTCTGCAGTATTATTTGTGCATTGGAATGCCAATAGGAATGAATATTTAAAGGTTATACCTGATGGGGATACAAAAAGAACTCCTGCTCCAGACCCTTCTTTGGAACAAGCTCCATCGAAATACATTTGCCACAATCCATACTGTTGTGCTTGTAACTCAACTACAATTGGGTCAGTGTTCTTCAATTGAGGTAATACTGGCTGAATTCTGAAATTATCTAAATCCACATCAATCATACAGTTAAGCATACTAGGGTCCACATTTTCAACTACCTTAGGAGCTCGTGGCTCCCTGTATAGTTTGACCTTATTGCCACCAACAGGAATAGTAGCATAAGACAAATCCAATTGAACATTTCCCCCCACTGCTATGGCCCACTGCCTAGAAAGTAACATGCCATAGTGGGGTTTAGTATCTGTGACAATAACATCCATTTTGTAAGTAGCTTCAGGAAATGCAGCTATTTTTACTTCTACATCTTTCATTGTACCTATCACAGGTACTTCTCTGTTATCCATGGCATAGCATTTCCCATACACAGTAGTCACCGATAATCCTAATTCTTTCATGACACCATAGGGCATCACATTAGCAGCTGCTCCTGAATCTATCATGCAGTTTTTAATTAACTAGTTATTTACCAGCAGGGTAACATAGAAAGGGTCCACCTGAGAAGGCTCCTGAGTGATAGTGGTTCCAACATATACCTCTGGAGTTTGGAACTCTTGATCCTTCCCGATTTTATCTGAACCAGTGGGTAATACTGAATCACCATCAGATATACTAGAGAATAGAGACAAAGCTGCATCTTTGTGTTCCTTAATCTTTAGTAACTTCACTAATGGGACAGTGACCTTCATTTGAGTTAAAGCTTGGGCCATATTAAATGTGGAGTAATTACACTGTTCAGTATTAATCTTAACCTTTTCTACTTTGAGTTGGTTGGCCCTTTTTATTATTTCCACCTTTTGTACATCACCAGCATTTTTGGCATCTGTGGTTCTAGGCAAGTCTTTAACTTGCTCCTCTTTTTCTTGACTAGCTTTAACAGTAGCAGTAACACTGCTTGATGCCCCTTTCTTTGTGACCTCTTTTACAAACATGGAACCTGGCTCACCGTGATCAATATCTCTCTTGGTGCTTCTCAGATTGTAGCTATGTTTAGCTTTGGCGATTGCAGCCTTAGTGAGATTTCTAACTTCTTCTTTGCTAGGCCTCCTAAGATGAACTTCTTCATCTTCAATTGTTACCACATTCAATGTAGGGTGCCAGCCTAAGGCTAGCTGCCCTTTTACTGCTCTTTCATTATCTAACACATCATTGCACTCACTTTGCATAGATTCCTCATCACTTTCTATGATAGTTTCAAACATATTAATATCAAGCTCTGCTTCTGGTCTCATGGATTCTTCCAGAGCTTGAGCTACTGCACACTGGTGAGGAGAATGTGGTCCATCACAAGCAATACACCAGGGAGTATTTTCTATATTATTAATAGTCTTGCCTTTCAAAGGATCTGGTGTGTCTTGGCTTTGGGCAATTTTAGGCTTCTCAACTTGGGGCTTACCATCCTTCCAATTTGTATTGTATGGCATATCATGTAACCTAGGAGGTCTATCTTGCCAATTGTAATGAGGTTTATCATTTTTGTTAACCTTAGCAGTCAAATCTTTCATAGTAGTGACCAGTTTTTCTATTTTATCCTCTTCCTTGGCAACTTTGTTAGGTTGTTGTTTGGTTTCATGCCATAATCTTCCATCTGTCCTCCTTCCTAATTTTCCAGATGCCTTTCTATTACTTTCAACATTTATGGCAATTCTAAAAGCATCCCTCAGGCTATGAGGATTTTTATCTCTGAGAATGTAAGCCATCTTGGAATCAAATGCATTATAATATGTATTAAGGCACATATTGTCATCTAGCCTCATTACCTGATACAATCTATGCATAGCCTTTTGGAACCTAGCATTAAAATCAGTGACTATTTCATTTTCAGATTTTCTAATATTATTGAACTCATTCAGTATGAAACTCACATTAGTCTTATCACCATACTGTTCTTGAAAGCAATTTTTGAACTCTTCCCATGAACCTATGCTAGCTACTGGAAGACCTCTGTACCAATCTCTTGCATCATCAACCAGGGATTGAACAAACAGTTTCATAATCACATCTTCATCAACTACCTCATAGTCATTTATCAAATCCCCAAAAGATTTGAGATGTTCCTCAGCACTGACTGCATTGTTCCCGGCAAATTTATGAAGTTTGTCTCTTAACTCAGTGGGAACATGATTTGGATACCCTGGGATCCCATCAAAAAACAATTGCTTATATTGTTCTAGATTAATTGGCCTTCTTTGAAAAGGAGACACAGTACTATTATTCCCCATGATCATTTTAGCTTTTGGGATTGGGGATTGAGATGTTTGGGTGTACCGCTTATCTAAAGGTATGTGGCTTGCTGAGGCAATGTTAGTGTGCACTGCTGGTTGGATATTGACCTGAGGGAGAGAAATTTGTTGGGGATTAGGCTTACTAAGATCTTCTGATGGGAATGTAATAGGGGGAGCTTTTAGGTAGTTAATCTTTCTCTTAACTTCCTGATTTGCAGCTTCTAACTCAGCCTTTTCCAACTCCATTTGGAGGTCTTCCTTTTCCTTCCTCATCCTTTCCATCTCTCTCTCATGTGCTAGGATCCTATGAGAAATCCCTTCTGCAGTTTTAGATTCTACTCCATCATCTACCCATATCTGTTTCCCTTTGTCTAAATTAACTTTAGCGAGTTGGGAATCATTAGGGACTTCTTTACTTGGCTGGGCTACTGACTTAGGAACTGGTCTGATCTTAGGGGTTAAGATTTCCCTGATCACCGGGCCTTCTTGATCACTCTTTTCTTTGTCTTTGGCAAGGACTTCAAGATCAGCTATCTGTCTAAGAAGCCTATCTCTCTCCATCATTTTGGCTTTAACTTCCTTTTCCTTATTTGCCTCTTTTTGGGCCCTCAAGGATATTAAATGATGAACTCTTTTATTTAATTCTTCAATTTCTTGGGACATTTTATCCTCATCAGGATAGTTTTCTTCAGAATCCGATACATTAACTTGATCTATATCAATCAAACTAATGTTCCCATCTATTGTCCTAGGAACAGAGTGCCTAATAGCATTTGAACTAGTTCTATCTTTTGCGAAAACACTAGCATGTGATAAATCTCGACTTAAAATAGGCATATCATCAATATTTCCAAACAATCCTGAATGGAAACCTAAAATATCCTGATCCGAATCTCTTGAAGATGAATTTGACTTTGCATAAATAGGTCGGTCAGGCATCTTACCAGTATTGTTGTTTTTCTGCACCCATGCAGCATTTGACGGCTCATGCATCACAGATCTCTTCTGGCCTCTTCGTGATTGCTCGGGCAGACCTTCTTGCAGGGTTTCACGAGGATGTTTCTTCATAAATGATCTTGTATGTTTATTTCCTTGCATCTTGTTTGTCTTTATTTTAGAAAATTTATATCTCACAAGGACTGGTTCAAAAATAACAGAGTCGCCACCCACAAAGCTGTGGGGAAATATAGACGCAAGCAGTCTTACTCACAAACACAACAATACTTTCCACAAGTCTTGACACAGATTCTATGTGTATATCTTTGTGATAATTGTCCCCAGCGGAGTCGCCACTTTTGTTGTTCTCAAAATCTGATTCCTCTTCAATGCCCTCAAAATAATACAACCTAAAATGATTGCCGAAGAGACATCAAGGAGAAAGGGATTCTAAAGACAACATATGACAAGGTTTGGTTAGACCTTCTACACTTCGGATCTTTCTTTGAGCCCAGGTGGGTATACCTTCTGTGAATTAACTCCACACTCTTAAGCAACAAATCCACAACAAACCAGTCCAGAAAACCAGTGGATTTATTCACCTTGAAAAACAATTGAAAACAAAGGGTGAAACAATACTCAATTTCAACATATTTGATCGACAAAGTATGCAATAAAGGCCTCAGATTAATACCAGTGCTTTATCCAAGGCTACAGAGTCACTCAAACTCAAATAAAACTCCTGAAATGAGGTATCTCTATACCTCCCATCAACTCGGTTTCCATTTATCCCTGTAAATGCCTAACATCAACAAGGATCTAATCACTTCAAAATAAACTATGGTCCTCAAATTCAAAGTTTCTCCTAAAGTATTTACTGGTAGAGTGGTTGTGCATATTTAATTTCCCTCCTAAAGAGAAAAGCTAGAAACACCCATACTGAGATTGCCTTACAATTCCATTCAAATAGAAAAATCCTAGACTATTCTGAATGAAACAAAGTAAATAAACCTAAGGACAAGTTTGAAGATGACACAAAGCTTTACTCAAAATTGATGGCCTGTATATTGATATTCATTTGAAAAAAAACTTTACAAAAGTCTGATTCTCCATTAATCTTTGGAAAAGCGCAGATAATATTTCTGCAGCGTTTTCTTACAAAAATTTTGTGATCCTTTTTCTCTCTAGTCCTGGTATCCATTTATAACAATATGGATGCACAAAGCTTCGGACTTCTCGAGGAAAGTTTGTTACAATTACTTCAAAAATTGAAGAAGTTACAATTTTAGTTAAGCGCTCTTTTCAGCTTCTTCAGCAGTCTGTTGGACGGGTTGTTCAGTTGCAACCTCCTCTGGCTCTTCAGGGACGTTCTCTAACTGCTCTGGATCTCGAGTGGAATATTTAACTCCCCACTCACTATACGTCTCCTCGGTCGGCCATACAAAATTAATCACATCACTTTTAACCTTAGTCAACCCTTTCCAAGAATTCCTCAGTTTGTTGAGTTCTGAGTTAAGAAAACTGTAGTGTGATTTAATTCTTTCTATTTCCTGTATGGTTAGAACAAAGAATGAGGTGTCATCAAGATCAATGATTCCTTTGACCCTTGCTGACAACTTAGCATCTATCTCATTGAGCCATACCTGTTTGTCTTTCAGCTGGTCTGGATTGGCAAAAATTCCTGGAAGCAACTCAAAAACTTGATCATTGTATTCCTTTTTGCACAAATTGACCTTCCTGTCCATATTGTCTACATCTGCAGCTAATTGCATTAAAACTTTAGCAACATCAGAAGTAGCCTTTATAATGGGATTCGCCCTTGCTTCATCACAGGAAACACACATGAACTCCAAATCCTGCTCCCTAGGCCTCCATCGGTCAAAAATGGGTGTCAAGATGGCCTTATCTCTTCTCAACTCAGTCCATATCTCCATGACTTTTCCTACACTATTGTGAAGGAGTGAAGCATTTATAGTGTCTGCAAAACTGGAGACTGTAGCCTTGATCTTTTCTTCATATTTCCCTGCATAATAGGCCTGAGTTTGCTTAAGACTCTCCAATTCTTGGGGAGTTATTTCTATCATATGAGAGCTGGAGGGTGCAGGGGATGGTGGGAGCTCAATAATGGGGCTAGTAGGTGGAGGTCTTGTAGGAGAATAGGTGATCATTAATGTTGAAGACTCACCTTGTTGACGTTGTCCTGCTAACTGGCTCTGCAATTTGGCAATGATACTCTCCTTGCCTCTTATTTCCTCCTTGGCACTGTCATAAGCTTTCAAGACTGTTTCCAATTTGAGCTGGAGAGCCTCCTTTTCTTTAGCATCCTTCTCAGCTACTGCAACACTAAATTTGGCAGTCTCCAACACTGTGCTAGCAGCCTCTACTACCCCTGTACTTTCTACTCTCTTGACCATCAATCCGCCAATGTGACTTGTCCCTGTGGTGTCTTTACCCTTCTTGTCCTCATTTCTCTTAAGGGACCACATGACTAGAGCAGCATTGTCTTTACTAAATGTAACCCCTTCCATGGGTTTGGTTTCTTTCCTCACTGCATCCAGCACCAGAGCATCAACAATATTCCATTCTGGCAAAATGAGCACTCCAGCTTGTGCTACTAAATCTCTCCCCTGTTCAGGAGTAATGGTTTTGAATTCTTCCATCATCTCCTATTTTATTTCTTCCTCCACCGAGACTGGATCTTTATTTGGTTGTTCTGCCTTTCTTGTTTCACATCTAGCATTATATTTATCTATATGTTGTTTCCATATAAACTGCATGAATGCTTCAGATGTTACAAAACTATCATCTGCTAGAAAAGCACTAGTGGCTTTCTTTATCTCAGGATCCCACTCCTGGCCTTTGAGTTCAGTCGAGGTGATGTCCATTTGTGCTTCAGTGGGTTCTTCTGGCATCCCCTCTTCCACTTCATCATATGTATACGCAATTTCCCCCAAACTGCCCAACTAAGAGAGGTATTCAGTTGCTGCTTGTTCATCTCCAATGTGGAGAGGGGATTGGGATGGGGAATATAAGGGTGTATCTGATTGCACTTCCTTCCCCACCCTCTACTTCTTTGGGCTGTCTTGGATGTCAATGACTTCATGTGCCTTCCTCTTCCCTTTAGATGAAGAGGGTTCCCCTGTTGCAGACACCAACACACTGTAACCTCTTTCTTATGCAGGGTATAATCACCAGGAGGGATGGCTTTAGTGGGAGCTGATTTCCCCAAAATTATTCTTGCTTTCTCAGGGTTGTTTTTAATTACAGCTTCCCTTTTCTCCTTTATTGTCTGCATCACATCCTCGAAACAAATAATCAAAAATTTTATCTTTTCTTCCAATGGGAAGCAGCTAGACAATGGCTCATAGCTAGTATCAAATTGATGCACAAAATCCAGGGCCTTCCTGTAAGCCACCCATTTTTCCTTCCTCAACTCCTGTTCATCTAAATCAAATTCATTCCTGATGAGGTCTTCAGGAAAGTGGAATTGATGGGGCCTACCTCTGCATGCTACTTTCTTCCGGAATACACCATTGTAGAAATCCTCCGGGTCAGCACATCTAGACACTGCAGTGGACAAATGGTAGGGTTTAAGGAAATCCTCAAAACATTTCCAGCCTCCCTTGGTGATCACAAATTGGTGGGCTACTGTAGCTGTAGGGAAAATAGTCCCTTTACCTCGGCCTGTTAACTCTGCCTCTTGCAAGTCACCAATTTGTCTGAGAATCTCAGCTATTCCCACTTTGAGGGGGACCTGGTATGGTAACAAAAATGGGGTGCCTCTGAAACCAAAGACCCTAAACACTGTGGACACTGGATACAAATACATATCACCCTAGTTATGAACAATCTTGACATTCTCTGCGAATTCTTTTGGTCTTAAGAATTCCAGAAGAACCTTGGGGACTCGTGGATTGTCAGAGAAAAGAAGAGTCCTTATCTTGGATGCAAAGTATTTATCAAAATTTAGAAAACTTGCATCCTCTCTATCCCATGATAATACGGTACTCCATAATTGTACCGACATCTTTTCTCCCTCCTTTTCTTTTACCAGGTCCATTCCACTGGCAAAATAATCTCCACCTTTGAAGAGGAAGAGGTGCATCAATAGTGAATACCACCCAAATGGACTATCCACCTTCCCATTCTTTATCCCCATCAATCCTCCATGGATAGCATCAGCAATATAGGAGGCATAATCAAATGTAATAGCAAGAGAAGGATTCAGAATTTGAAAAATCATTAACAAATAATGATTTGGCATATTAGATTCAGCATCCTCTCCTAGAACTTGGCAAAGTTCCCAGTACATCCCTTTTGCCCTTAAGGTAAACATACTTAATGAAAAAGGCTCTTGTGTATTGGGCCCTACAACTGCTAACCCCCCTACTTTCAGAAAAAGTTCTTTGAGAGGCCCATTCCTGAGATGAGTCCTCTGTGCCCTGTATACCTGAGCTAATTGTGTGAAGTTTATAGGCTCCAAGAAATTGGTAAACTCACTAAGCCCAAATGCTTTTCTTAGCTCTTATGCATTTATCTCCACGAGGGTTTTTCCATTCACATCCCGGATACACCTGGTAACTGAATCATAATTCAATGCCATTTGGGTTAACAAATCTGTATCCATGAACACCCCTGGGACTACCAATCTCCCAACATCTAATTCCAAAATGCTATTTTGAGGAGCAGGAGAATTCCTCATTCCAAAACTGATTTTAAATAAGCCCAACCCAGACAGCCCAACCTGTGGGTCTCTTAACCAATTACCCTTATCATATAATCCTTCTCCAATTCTCAGTCGGGGAGCCCTGGGTACTAATTCTTTGGCCTTAGAGGCCTGGTTGGTTGACAGCATCAACTGCTCTAAGAAGTCATCACTCACACTTCTTTCAAGATAATCAACTTTACCAGAAAATTCCCTTTTAGGAGCCATTTGCAATACAACCGGATAAATATTACTTCTGAAAATACTTCTATTATACGAGAACAATTTCACTTATTACAACACAAGAATGGTTGCAAAATAAGAAAACCTGATGCTTGCTCGAAGAAATTCGCTCTGCAACCAATTTGCCTTCTCTGTTTTTATAAAAGATAACTCTACGTTTGCTTCCTCTACAAAAATCCTTTTAAAAGGTCTCTATACTTGGTTGTTAGGAAATCAAATGCTTGTACTCTGGGCCTTAACTGTAACATTGATTCCACATGCTTCAGCCGTCCCTTCAAAATCGAATTCATACGAGAATTCATATCTTAACTCCAACGGGTCGCAGCCTTCCTGCAAGTGTCTCACTGTGAATTGCATTTTGATGGCTTTGTCTTTAGTCTGGGTCCCATCGTTCTATTGGCTACATAATACCACGCAGCATCCGACCATTGGCTTAGAAGATCCCCTCACATTCTATTTTGATACTGGCTGAATGTCGCCCTTTATACTATGGCGGGCCCGTGTCTTTCTCTTTTTGCCATGTCATCATCATGACACGTGGACGGCCGATATTCATTCTCGCTATTTCGCAGCCATAAAGGGTGAGCACTTAACCCTTGCGAAATAGCATGGGCCATTGGATTATCTTTCAAGTTAATCACCTTTTAATCCTTCGAACAGGTCCTCAGGAATGGTGGGCCCGCTGAGTCATCAGTGACATCTGGCATCTAGTCATCCACTATGCTGATTTGTCGCTCTGTCACTTGCCAGAAGAAGAACCATGGGGGCCCCACTTCAGTCTCGACAGGTCTACCTCAGAAATGGTGGGCCCACGGACACGCCATGGACACCTGGCTCCTTGTCACCTTCGAAGCTGACCTGTCGACTTTTCATTTGTCAAGCATACACTATAGGGACCCACAACTGCCTTTTAGACCGCGTGTCATCAAGACACGTGGACGGTCCAGGTTAACTTTCGCTATTTCGCAGCCTTAAAAGGTGAGCATCTTACTCTCATGAAATAGTGCGAGCCGTTAGATCTTATCTCAACTTGCTCGGCATTAAAACCCTGTTAGGAGCTTTTAGAAGAGGTGGGCCCACGGACACGCCACGGACACCTGGCGCCTTGTCACGCTGACTGTGGCGGCCTGTGCCACGTGTTACCTTATAATATGCCAGAAGAAAGCCACGGGACTCCAGCTATCTCTAACACCTATGACTTCCACTTACCCCGTCGTGACACATGGACAGCTGATATTCATTCTCGCTATTTCGCAGCCTTAAAAGGTGAGCACTTAACCCTCGCGAAATAGCGCTGACCATCGGATCCTTGCTCAACTTGCACAGCATTTAAACCTTGTTAGAAACCCTCAGAGATGGTGGGTCCATGGACACGCCATAGACACCTGGCACCTTGTCATTCTCGAAGCTGACCTGTCGATTTTTCATTCGTCAGAGAGAGCCATGAGGTTTCCATGAATTGTAAGAGCTGCCCCTGCCAGGTCACCTCCACCTGTGAGCTGACTCATCTTTGGGGCCCACTTTTGAACCTTGATCTCAACATGCTAACTGTGGCGACCTGTGCCACGTGCTGCCCTCTAATACGCCAGAGAAGACCACGTAGAGGGGGCCCCACCTTCTTGACAGCCGCAACCTTCACTTCCTCCGCATGACACATGGACGGTTGATATTAATCCTCGCTATTTCGCAGCCTTAAAGGGCAAGCACTTAGCCTTTGCGAAATAGCGCCAACCGTCGGATCCTTCCCCAAGTTGATCAATGTTTACTGGGCCCGGCACTTTAGAAGGAAATAATAAAAGGTGAAAATTTTTCAAATAATTAACATGACCACCTAGGTAAATAGCAAGGGGGGGACACTTCTTACGACCCCGCGACCCATGACTTAAGTGAAATAAAGTAACGACGGAATAGAAACCAAGGGATTTAGAACAAAAGATAAAGCATAAAACTTAGAAAAGCCTTAAACCCTCTAGGTTTAGAATAAAGCTGAAGCATTTGGGGCCACATCTTATACAAATTTTTTTTTTTAAAAAACCATAGCCAAATATGGGGAAAGAACCCAATTTTAAAAACAGTGATAACACATGGAACCAGGTTCACCCTGATCAGTGTCCTTCTTGGTGCTCCTTAAGTTGTAATTGTGTTTTGCTTTAGCAATAGAAACTTTGGTAAGATTTTTAACTTCTTCCTCACTAGGTTGTCTAAGATGAACTTCTTCATCTTCAATTGTTACCACATTCAAGGTAGGATGCCAGTCCAGTGTTAGTTGTCCTTGAACAAACCTTTCATTATCCAACACATCACTACATTCACTTTGTACAGATTCCTCATCACTTTCTATAATGGTCTCAAACATGTTAATGTTAGGCTCAGCTTCTTGTCTCATGGACTCTTCAAGGGCTTGATCTACTACACACTGATGAGGAGAATGTGGCCCATCAGAAGCAATACACCAAGGAGTGTTTTCTATATTATGGACATTTTTTCCTTTTAAGGGATTTGGGGTATCATGACTCTAAGCAATTTTAGGCTTCTCAGTTTGGGGTTTGCCATCTTTCCAGTTGGTTTATAGGGCATGTCATACAGTCTAGGGGGTCTATCTTGCTAGTTATAATGAGGCTTATCATTTTTATTTACCTTGGCAGTCAGATCCTTCATGGCAATAATGAACTTTTCTATCTTGTCTTCCTCCTTAGAAACTTTGTTAGGTTGTTGTTTTGTTTCCTACCATAACCTACCATCTGTTCTCCTTCCTAACTTCCCAGATGCTTTTCTATTTCTTTCCACATTAATGGCAATTATAAATGCATCCCTCAGGTTATGTGGATTTTTATCCCTTAAGATATAGGCCATTTTAGAATCAAATGCATTATAATAGGTGTTCAAACACATGTTATCATCTAACCTCATCACCTGATATAATCTATGCATGGCCTTTTGAAATCTAGCATTGAAATCGATGACCATTTCATTATCAGATTTTCTAATGTTATTAAATTCATTAAGCATGAAGCTCACATTTGTATTTTCATCATATTGTTCTTGAAAACAATTCTTAAAATCCTCCCATGACCCAATGCTATTAACTGGAAGACCTCTTTACCAGTCTCTTCCATCATCAACCAGGGACTGAACAAACAATTTCATTATAACATCTTCATCCACTATCTCATAATCATTTATTAGGTCACCAAAAGATTTCAAATGTTCCTCAGCACTAATTGCATTATTTCCAGCAAACTTATGGAGTCTGTCCCTTAACTTAGTAGGAACATGGTTAGGATATCCTGGGATCCCATCAAAGAACAATTGTCTATATTGTTTTAAATTGATAGGTCTCCTTTGAAAAGGGGGAGCAACATTATTATTTCCCACGTTCATTCTAACTTTTGGAATTAGGGACTGAGATATTTGGCCATGTTGATTGTTCACAAGGATTTGACTCACTGATGCTGTATTAGTAGGCACGGTAGGCTGAATCTTAACTGGGGGGAGGGAGATTTACTGAGGATCGGGCTTACTAAGATCTTCTGATGGAAAAATGATAGGGGGAGCTTTTAGGTAGCTAATTTTTCTTTTAACTTCTTGATTAGCTGCTTCCAACTTATCTATCTCTAGCTCCATTTGTAGATCCTCCTTTTCCTTCCTCATTCTTTCCATCTCTCTCTCATGTGCTGATAGCCTATGAGAAATATCCTCTGTATTTCTAGATCTAGTTCCATCATCCACCCATTTCTACTTCCCTTTATCAACATTATTCCTAGGAGGCTATGGATCACTAAGCACTTCCCTGTTTGGTTGGACTACTAACTTATATGCTGGCTTGTCTTTAGGGATTAAAATTTCTCTGATCATAGGGCCTTCCTCATCACTCTTTTCCTTTTCCTTAGCCAAGACTTCAAGATCAACTATCTGTCTAAGAAGCCTATCTCTCTCCATTAATTTTGCTTTGACTTCCTTTTCCTTATTTGCTTCCTTTTGGGCTCTTAAGGAGATTAAGTGGTGAACCCTCCTATTTAAATCTTCTATTTCTTGTGATACTTTATCTTCATCAAGGAAATTCTCCTCAGAGTCAGACATATTGACTTGATCTATATCAATCAAGCTGATATTTCTATTAATTGTTCTAGGAGCAAAATGTCTGATTGCATTTGAACTAGTCCTATCTCTCACAAACACACTAACATGAGATATATCTTGATTTAAAGCATGAGCATTATCTATATTTCCAAACAATCCACAATGGAAACCTAATATATCATGTTCAGATTCTCTAGAAGAAGAATTAGACTTTGCATAAACAGGCCGATCAGGTATCTTACTGGTATTGTTATTCTTTTGCACCCAAGCAACATTTGATGGTTCATGAAGCACTGATCTCTTCTGACCTCTTCATGACTATTCAGGCAAACCTTCTTGCAAAGTTTCACAAGGATGCTTCTTCATGAATGATTTGGTGTTTTTTCCTCCTTGCATTATGCTTGTCTTCCTTTTTTTTTAATTTCACAAGGACTGGTTCCAACATAATAGAGTCGCCATCCAGAAGACTATGGGAATTATGAAAACAAGCTTTGAAAAAATGTCACAAATCTTCAAACCAAAATCATATATCAAAATAAAATAGAGGGAACTTCCAAATAGAGACCTCCAAGCACCATTGCTATATTTACTGACGCACCAATCTAATCCACAAACACACAATGATTTTCTTTATAAATTTAAGCACAAATCTGCGTCTGGATCCTTATTGTGACTCTCGCCAACAGAATCGCCAATTTTGTTGTTCTCAAAATCTGATTCACTTTAAAATCCTTATAGTGATATGATAACTCTATATGCAGAAGAGATATTAAAGAGAAGGAAACTTCCAAGACAACATATGACAAAGTTTGATTAACCTTCTACACTTCAAACTTATCTAAAGTTTAGGCGGGTATAACTTTGTGAACTGAATTCACACTTTTAAAAGATAAATCCATAGCAAACCAGTCTGAAAACCAGTGGATCTTATCACCTTAAAACTAACTAAAACAAATGAATGAAACTTGCACTCATGTTTAGTATTGATCTACAAGATGTATAGAAGATAACCTTAATAGATATCAATGCCTTATCCAAGGTCACAGAGTCATCTAGGTTCAAACAATACTTCCACAATCAAACATCTCTACATATTCCATCAGTTTGGCTTCCGCATATCCCTATATATGCCTAACACACATAAGAATTTATTCCTACCAAACTAAACTATGTTCATCAAAATTCAAAGTATCCCACAAATAATTTACTGGTAGAAATGATTCCTGCGTATTTAATTCCCCTCCTGAAGAGAAAAGCTAAGAAGCATATCTACTAAAAGTTGCCTTGCAACCCATATTCAAAAGAGATAACGCTGGATTATTTAGAATGAAATAGTAAACATTTACAAACATACTTGAAGACAACACAAAGTTTAACTCAAAACCAATGGTTTGTGTATTAATATTTCTTTTGAAAGTATTACAAGAACATTTGAATATTCTCCATCAAAAACTTGAAAAAAGCTCAGATAAATTTCTGTAGTGTTTTCTTACAATTCCTTGCGATCATTTTTTACTAGTCTTGGTATCCATTTATAACAATATGGATGCATACAAAGCTTTAGAATTTCATAGGAGAGTTTGTTACAATCATTACTTCTCAAGAAGAAGTTACAAAACCTTTTCCAAATGTGGTTACAAGTCTCTTTCAACATCTGTAGCTTCTTCCTCTTGTTGTTTTGTTGCAAAATTTTCTAACTGCTCCATATCAAGCACTGTATATTTTCTTGTCCATTCCTGATACACCTCATCAATAGACCATGAGAAGTTAATTACTTTTTCTTTTGTCTTGGTTAATCTTTTCCAAGAATTCCTCATTTTATTGACCTTTGAATTTAGGAAACCATAACGAGATTTGATTTTCTCAATCTCCTCAATTGTTTTGACAAATATGTAGGCATCCTCTGATTTAACAATTCCTTTTATTCTAAGTGACAATTTGGCTTCCAATTCCTTAAGCCATATTTGTTTGTCTTTTAATTGGGTTGGGCTAACAAAACCTCTTGGGAGTAACTCAAAAACTTGATCAATGTACTCTTTCTTGTACAAGTTGATCTTTCTATCTGCATTATCCACTCCTTCTGCCAACTTTACTAAATCCTTTGTTATATCATTGGTCGATTTAATAATGGGGTCAACCCCTCCCTCGTCATAGGGTACACAAATCAGTTCTATATACTGCTCTTTGGGTCTCCATTTATCAAAAATAGGCATTAATATAGCCTTGTCCCCATTTAACTCATTCGACATTTCCAGGATCTTACTCATGTTATTGTACATTAGTGAGGACCCTATAGTATCAACAAAACATAGAATTGTAGCTTTTACTCTCCCTTCATATTTCTTTGCATATGGGGCCTGAGCCTGTTTTAAATTCTCCAATTCATGGGAAGTGATCTCAATCAACTGAGAACTAGAAAGTTCCCCAATCATAGACATTTCAAATTCTTTCCATATTGTTAGAAAATTCCATGCACAACTTATCTTTACCTCAAAAAATGATATCATCAACAAAGACCTCAATAATCAGTATATCATCATCAATGACTTTATAATATAGATTACTATTAGCATTACCTTTCGTGATACCAATCTTCAAAAAATATTTATCCAACCTTGCATACAAAGCTCTAGGTCCTTGTTTCAATCTATATAAGGCTTTTTTTAACCTGCAAACCATGGTTTTATCATCTGAAAGTGAAAAACCATCAGGTTGCACAATATAAACTTCCTGATTAGTATCCCCATTCAACAAAGCATACTTAACATCCATCTAATAAACCTTGTATTTTTTATGTGCAACATATGCAACAATTAATATTATAGCTTCAATCCTAGCTACAGGTGCAAAATTTTCACCATAATCAATTCCTTCCTTCTGAGAATATACTTTACAAACCATTCTCGATTTATTCCTCACAACTTTTCCATCTTCATTTAATTTATTCCTAAAAAAGTATTTAGTTCCAATAAAATTCTTATTTTTTAGGTCAAGGAGCTAAAATCCATGTGTTATTGTTTTCTATCTGATCTAATTCTAATTTCATAGCTTTCATCCAATATTCATCTTTACATGCTTCAATTACTGATACTAGTTCAACTTGAGAAATTCAACATACCTCATTAGCTGCCAATCTTCTTCTTCTCATCACTCCATTGTTTTTATCCCCAATGATTTGGTCTTGTGAATGATTCAACCTTACATACCTAGAAGTCTTCTAATTCTCTGTTCCTCTTTCATCTTCTTCAGTTACTGTTGAATTTTTTGATATTGTCGGAGTAATTGGTTTGGCATTTTGTTCTGATAAAAGGTGTTACCCGTTTAGTTATGATCATTTCCACTACCACTTCTTGCTCATAAATTCTTATTTGACTTCTATTTTTGTCATCCATCTTGACATTAGTGATCTCCATAATTCTCTGTAATCTCTTGTTATAACATCTATATGCTTTGCTTTCAATAGAATAACCAAGAAATATTCCTTCATCACTTCTAGGATCAAACTTGCCAATGATATCATCTCTCCTGATATAATATTTACTACCAAAGATTCTGAAGTACTTAACTATACGTGTGTTATTCTCAAAATCTGATTCACTTTAAAATCCTTATAGTGATATAATAACTTTGTATGCAGAAGAGATATTAAAGAGAAGGAAACTTCCAGGACAACATATGACAAGGTTTGATTAACCTTATACACTTTGACCTGATCTAAAGTTCAGGTGGGTATACCTTTGTGAACTGAATTCACACTTTTAAAAGATAAATCCATAGCAAACCAGTCCGAAAACCAATGGATCTTATCACCTTAAAACTAACTGAAACAAAGGAATGAAACTTGTACTCATGTTGAGTATTGATCTACAGATGTATAGAAGATAACCTTAATAGATATTAGTGCCTTATCCAAGGTCACAGAGTCATCTAAGTTCAAACAATACTTCCACAATCAAACATCTCTACATATTCCATCAGTTTGGCTTCTGCAGAACCCTATATATGCCTGACACACATAAGAATGTATTCATACCAAACTAAACTATGTTCATCAAAATTCAAAGTATCCCACAAAGAATTTACTGGTAGAAATGATTCTTGCATATTTAATTCCCCTCCTGAAGAGAAAAGCTAAGAAGCATATCTACTAAAAGTTTCCTTACAACCCATATTCAAAATAAATAACCCTAGATTATTCAGAATGAAATAGTAAACATTTTCAAACATACTTGAAGACAACACAAAGTTTAACTCAAAACCAATGGTCTGTGTATTACTATTTCTTTTGAAATTATTACAAAAAAATTCGCATATTCTCCATCAAAAACTTGAAAAAAGCTCAGATAAATTTCTGCAATGTTTTCTTACAATTCCTTGCAATCATTTTTTACTAGTCCTGGTATCCATTTATAACAATATGGATGCATACAAAGCTTCAAACTTTCCTAGGAGAGTTTGTTACAATCATTACTTCTCAAGAAGAAGTTACAAAACCTTTTCCAAATGCAGTTACAAGTCGCTTTCAACATCCATGGCTTCTTCCTCTTGTTGTTCTATTGCAACATTTTCTAACTGCTCCGCATCAAGCGCTATATATTTTGTTGTCCATTCCTGATACACCTCATCAAAAGGCCATGAGAAGTTAATTACTTTTTCTTTTGTCTTGGCTAATCTTTTCCAAGAGTTCCTCATTTTATTGACCTTTGAATTCAAGAAACCATAATGAGATTTGATTTTCTCAATCTCCTCAATTGTTTTGACAAATATGGAGGCATCCTCTGATTTAACAATTCTTTTTATTCTAAGTGACAATTTGGCTTCCAATTCCTTAAGCCATATTTGTTTGTCCTCTAATTGGTTTGGGATAACAAAACCTCCTGGGAGTAAATCAAAAACTTGATCAGTGTACTCTTTCTTTTACAAGTTGATCTTTCTATCTGCATTATCCACTCCTTCTAAAAACTTTACTAAATCCTTTGTTATATCATTGGTGGATTTAATAATGGGTTCAACCCCTGCCTCATCATAGGATACACAAATCATCTCTATATCGTACTCTCTAGGTCTCCATTTATCAAAAATAGGCATTAATACAGCCTTGTCCCCATTTAACTCATTCGACATTTCCAAGATCTTACTCATGTTATTGTACATTAGTGAGGACCCTCTAGTATTATCAAAACTTAAAATTGTAGCTTTTACTCTCTCTTCATATTTATTTGCATATAGGGCTTGAGCCTAATTTAAATTATCCAATTCATGGGGAGTGATCTCAATCAGCTGAGAACTAGAAGGTGCTGGAGATGGTGAGAACTCAATAATGGGGGTGGTAGGTGGAGTTCTTGTAGGAGAAGAGGACATCATCAATGTTGAGGAGTCACCTTGATGGTACTATCTTGCCAACTGACTTTGTAGCTTGGCAATGATTCTATCTTTACCTCTTACCTCTTCCTTGGCATTGTTGTAAGCTTTTAAAACCATCTGCAACTTAAATTGGAGATCTACCTTTTCCTTAACCTTTCTTTCTGCTACGACAACACTAAACTTTGCAATTTCTAGCACAGTGCTAGAAGCTTCCACTACCCCAGTGCCCTGCACTCTTTTCACTATCATTCCTCCAAGGTAACATGACCCTAGGGTGTCCTTATTCCTCTTATTTTCATCTCTTTTAAGAGACCACATTACCAATGCAGCAATATCTTTGTTGAAAGTGACTCCCTCCATAGTTTTGGTCTCTTTTCTTACTGCCTCTAAAACCAAGGCATTTTCTATGTCCCATTCAGGGAGAATGAGAACCCCAGCTTGTGCTACCATGTCTCTTCCCTACTCAGGAGTGATGGACTTAAACTCATCAACCATTTCTTTCTTTATCTCTTTGTCCACCATAGCTAGATCCCTATGGGGCTGCTCACCTTTCTTCTTTTCACACCTAGCATTAAATTTATCAATGTTCTTCTTCCACACAAACTGCATGAAAGCTCCTCATCTGACAAAGTTATTGTCAGCCAAGAAATCATCACTAGATTGTTTGATCTCTGGATCCCACTCCTAGCCTTTGAACTCATTAGTAGTGATGTTCATCTCAGCAGTAAGGGGGTCTTCTGGTATTCCCTCTTCCACTTCATCATATGTGTATGCTATTTCTCCAAGACTGTCTAACTATAACAGTTGCTCAGCTGCTGCTTGTTCATCTCCTATATGAATAGGGGATTAAGATGGGGAATACAAGGGTTCATCAGATTGTATTTCCTTTCCCACTCTTTGTTTCTTTGGGCTATCTTGAATATCAATGGCATCTTGTATCTTCCTCTTCCCTTTCGAGGTAGAAGGCTCCCCTATTGTTGGCATCAACACACTATAGTTGGACTTCTTATGCAACATGTAATCACCAGGAGGGATTGTTCTGGTAGATGTAGACCAATTTAGAACTAGTCTTTCTTTCTCAGGGTTGTTCTTAATTACAACCTCTGTCTTTTCATTCAATGTTTGCATCACATCCTCAAAACAAAGAATTAAGAACTTTATCTTCTCTTAAAAGGGGTAAAAGCTACACAAAGGGTCATAGCTAGTGTCAAATTGCTGCACAAAGTCTAAAGCCTTTTTGTAGGCCACCCAATTTTCCTTCCTCAGCTCTTGCTCATCTAAATCAAATTCATTCCTAATGAGGTCTTCAGGAAACTGGAATTGGTGGGGCCTACCTCTTCATACTGCCCTCTTTCTGAACATGTCATTGAAGAAATCTTCAGGGTCAGGACACCGGGATACTATAGTTGACACATGGTATGGTAAAAGGAAATCTTCAAAATACTTCCAACCTCCTTTAATTATTATAAATTGATGTGTTATGGTAACTGTAGGGAAAATGGTCCCTTTACCTCTGCCTGTTAACTCTACCTCTTGCACACTACCAATTTTCCTAAGGATCTCTGCAATTCCCACTTTAAGAGGGACCTGATAGGGTAACAAAAATGGAGTGTGTTTGAAACCATATACTCTAAAAACTATGGAGACAGGGTATAAGTAGGTATCACCCCAATTGTGGACAATTTTAATATTCTCAGCAAACTCTTTTGGCCTAATGAATTCCAAAAGAACCTTAGGGACTCTTGGATTCTCTAAATAGATAAGAGTCCTAATTTTAGATGCAAAACATTTATCAAACTTTAAGAAGCTTGCATCTTCTTTGTCCCATGACAACACTATACTCCATAACTACACTGGCATCTTCTCTCCATCTTTCTCTTTCACAATATCCATTCCACTTGCAAAATAGTCACCACCCTTGAATAAAAAACAAATGCATAAGGAGGGAGTACTATCCAAAAGGCCTATCCACTTTCCCATTCTTTATTCCTATCAGTCCTTCATGGATAGCATCAGTGATAAAGGAAGCATAATCAAAAGTCACTCCCAAACAAGGGTTCAAAATTTGAGCCATCATTAACATGTAATAAGTTGGCATATTTGCCTCAGCATCTTCTCCTAAAATTTGGCAGAGTGACCAGTATATTCCTTTGGCCCTAAGGGTAAACAAATTTAAAGAGAAAGGCTCCTTAGTGTTAGGTCCTACAACTGGTAATCCGCTTATCTTCACAAAGAACTCTTTGAGAGGCTCATTTCTAAGGTGGTTCCTCTGCACACTGTAAACCTAAGCTAGTGATTTTAAACTAATAGGCTGTAAAAATTTGGTAAATTCACTGAGCCCAAAAGCATTTCTGAACTCCTCATTATTTATTTTAATGAGGGTTTCCCACTTATATCCTTAACATTTCTTGTGATTGGGTCATAGTTGTGTGCAATCTGAGTTAGGAGATCCACATCCATGAATACTCTAAGGACCACCAATTTGCCTACATCTAGCTCCCAGATACTATTCATTGGGGCTGGGGAATTTCTCATGCCAAATCCAACCTTAAATAATCCCAACCCAGACAACCCAATTTGAGGGTCTCTTAGCCAGTCGCCCTTATCATATAATCCTTCTCCTAGTTTTAGGTGAGGAGCTCTTGGCACTAATTCCTTTACCTTTGTTGCCACATTAGTTGATAATATCAACTATTTTAGGAAATCATCATAGATAGCCCTCTCTTCATAATTAACCTTTCCTGAGAATTCTCTCTTAGGTGCCATCTTAAAAAACTATGCAAGCAATTTAATTACTAGCCCCAACTATTCTGTAACAAATCAAAACCCCAATTAAAACACCATGTCAAGTAATTGCCAAGCAAGAATATAAGAGAACATGTTTTTGGCTTGAAGAAATCTGCTCTGCAACTGAAGAAATTGTCTCTGCAATCGCTTCTCTGCAACAACTCTTCAAGATGATGCATTCATTCAATTGATGCAAAATCATATACAGTAGTCAGGCTCTTAACTACGATATTGATATCACATGCTTCGGCCATCCCTTTAGAATTGAATTCATAGAAGAATTCAAAAATTTCGCTACAACAGGTCATAACATGCCTGTATTTTTTCCTTTTCTCTCTTTTTCCATTTCACAAAGCATAACATCCTCGCAATTTTTCTTAACGAAATCACGCTAGCCATCCAATCAGATGAGACTTGATTAATCTTTACATTGTCTTAACCTCTTTGCCTCTCCATCTGGGCCCCACCTCTTTTTGCCATTTCGCAAGCTTTATCCCCCGAGTGTTTTGCTTTCACGAAGCTATGCCAAGCGTTAGAAGGAACTCTAACCACCCGACCTTTAACTCCTACCGGGACGATCAACTTTTTCACTAACCGCGCCTCATCTTGACGGCTAATGGTTTTTTAATATTTCACAAGGGTTAATCCGCTTACATCTTCAGGCCATGAAACATTGAGAAGCATTGGATCAATCTTGAGATGACCACCTTTTAAGTGAGACCTTTACTACTTACCCCACTTATTCACTAGTTAACAAATGGCACATGGCACTCAACCATTAGCCTTGAAAAACTCTTCGTGTTTAGTTCAGACTCGACCACATGTCTTACTTCCCATTTAACCTCTAGTTATACCTTGGCGGGCCCTTAATCACCTTTTGAAACTACGTGTCAATCGACACATCACCATCAAGCTTTACAAGAAGTAATAGCTGTCATTCCATGTCATGTTGGGAAGAACCTCTCTTTCTCTTTTGCCATTTCACAGGCCTTAATACTTGGTTGATTTGCAACCACAAAAAAATGAAAACCCTTGGATCAAAACAGAGTTGATCCTCTTTTACCTTTATGCTTTATCTGTTCTTCGGGCCCACTTTCTCTTTTGCCATTTCGCAGACCTTAAAACACTAGCATCTTACCTTCACAAATTCACATGAACCATTAGATCATATCAAAATTTCTTAATGCTTAACAACCTACTTGACTCTGGTAGACGTGTGTTGTCTGACTCTTCTTTATCCACCTAGTGCCTAATCATTCCTGAACTGACATGTCAACTTCTTATTCACTGAGAGAGAACATCAGGGTCCACCTCATCCTTGCCACCTGTATCTGCCAGGTCACTTCTTCTCCCATAGCATGACTCATCTTCTTGGACCCACCTGTTAGTCCTTAAATCCAATTCACTAACCACTTTGATTTTCAGCCATGTGTCATTATCTTACTTGCCATCTCAACTAGCTGGACTGCTTGCTTGGAATGCCATGTCATTTTGCAAATTCGCGAAAGCTATCTTTCGAGCATCCCATTAGATCTTTGAGAACCTGCGCATCTTTTATGCTCCTTATAAACCTCTTTCGTTCAAGCCCAAAAAACCTTTCGCTGTTTCATAGAACATAACATGTGAGCATCTATCTCATACGAAACAACACAAGCCATCTGATCAGATGAGACTTGGTCACCTTTTAGCTATGGGAAATTCTTCACTGCTGGGTCCCGCCAAACCTTTTTGCCATTTCACGAAAGGTAATTCACTCGCTCATTTCAACTATGAATCAACACCAACTGTTAGATCTAAAGTGATATGGAATCTTTTAAAACTAGATCCAATGCACACAGTTGGACATGCTTTTTCCTTTCGCTATTTCGCATAGCTTAACACACCTGCAACTTTGCCTAATGAAATAGCAAAAGTTGTAGATTCATCTGGGAGTTGTGCGACACTTACTAGACCTGATAACATTAGAAGGAAAAAGGCATAAGGCATTGATTTTTTACAATTATTTAACGACCACCTAGGTAAATAACAAGGGGGGACACGTCACACTACCCCAAGACCCATTACTTAAGTGAATAAAGTAAAGTAGGAATAGAAACTAGAGGGTTTTGATCAGATATTTGAGTGATTAAAACTAAAAACCCTAAACCCTTAAAGACCTAACATAGATTTGAACCAGTTAATAGCATACCTGACTCAAAATTTCAAAAACTTAGCCAATTATGGGAAAAGAAAACCCATTTCTTAAACAGTGATAACAAGGTGTCCTACCAAACCATAATTCATAAGGTGTCTTACCAATTTCTCCTTTGATGCGAACTTTGTTGAATGCATGAACTATTGTTCTCACTACTTCTCTCCTATAGATATGAGGTAGATTAGCTTCCATCATCATGGTTCTAGCAGCATCCAAGATAGTTGTGCTCTTTCTTTCCACAACTCCATTCTGCTGAGGTGTCTGGGGAGTAGAAAATTGTCTGCTTATGCCATGTTATCACAAAAGTTATTAAACTCACTGGATGTGAATTCTCCACCATGATCTGACCTTAAGCACTTAATCTTCAATCCGGTCTCAGTTTCAACCTTAGCTTTAAATATATTAAATTTTTCAAAAGCCTCAGATTTCTCCCTTAGAAAAGTAAGACACATCATTCTAGAATAATCATCAATGATTCGCATAAAATATCTATCACCTTGAAAGATTTTAATTCTAAGAAGAACACACAAATCAATATGAATAAGATCAAGAACATCATTTGACATTCTTTACATACTTGATTATACGGCTTCACAATCATAGGTATATCTCTAACTACCTTAGTTGAACTAATCTTTACCATGCAATCAAAATTCATATGACATAGCCTTTTATGCCATAGCCAACTCTGATCAATTTGTGCAATCAAACATGTCTTCTCATCAAAATTAAAATGAAATATATTACCTTTTTTTGAGTATCAGTTGCAATCTCCAATCCAGATCTATTAATGATCTTGCATTTTCCATCCTTGAATTGTAATTGAAATCTCTTATCCACCAATAGTCCTACACTCAAAATATTATGCCTTAAACCTTCAAAATAATAAAAACTATTAGTATTGTTCTTACCATCTAATGATATAATTCCTTTCCCTTTGATCGTGCATTCTTTGTCATCTCCAAATCTAACTAGACTGCCATCAAATTATTGCAAAGATAGAAACTTCCTTTTATCTCCAGTTCTATGATGTGAACATCCACTGCCAATTACACATGCATCTCTATCTTCAATTATAGCAGCAAGAGCCTTCTCTTCAGGTACATCCACTTCCAATGCTAGATTATCTTCCTTGATAGCTAGGAACACCCATTCATTTCCTTTACTTGAACAACTAGCACATTCCTATGTCGGTTCATCATTAGAATCAGTCACACCTTCCTCATCCGTAGTGTAGCATGATTTATCTTTGTTTTTCCTATACTTATTCTTGTTCTAATATCTAGGGTTAGGCCTAAAAGATCTTCTATCCCTCTCTTTAAATATTGAATTCCTTTCAGGAAATCTAGATGCAAAACGACCTCTCTTATTACATGCAAAACATTTAAAATGTGATTTTTCTTCATAGTTACTTCCTACTAGTCCTTTACGTACTCTTCTAGTAAATAGGGATTCAAGTTGCTCAAATTATTCATCTTCCCTTTTCATATCTTCCAATTCCTTTGCATACAAATATTTCCAATCTTGCTTGCCAGTTGATGATGTAAATGCATGAAAAACAGGTTCAGACTTCACATCTCCAGAAGGTCTAAATTCTTGAAGCTCAAAAGCAGATAATTTCCCAACCAAGGTATCTCTATTGATAGAAGTATTAGCCATTGTTATCAATTCATTAATTGTAGTATCCTTCATCTTATAAGCCAGTTGTAAAGCTCTCAAAACTTTAGAAATTATTTCATCTTCACTCTGAGATCCACCATAACATTGAATTCCCATGACAATTTCATTTGCACTTTCCATAAATACAACAATCCCCATCAAGTTTAGCAATCTTCACAGTAGGTTCACCTTCATTTAGAGTCTCCATCTTGTCCGATATAGCCTTTGTTGATGATTTTTTAGTCAATCCCATTATTTATTGATCAGAAAGTGCACATAAGAGGGCTTATGTAGCTCTACAATCCTTCTCAAGCTCCTTATCCATGTTTTTGGAAGGAGGATTTCCAGATGCCAAATTAAAAGATGTTATTCCATTCTCAATGATTTCCTAGATTTCCTTACCAAGACATCTCAGATGAGTCTCCGTCTGAATCTTCTGTACTCTCTAATTTGTTCCATCAATCCTAGGAATTTCTCTCTAGAACACAACAATAGCTAAACTAGTTGATCCTAAACTGTCAATCACTATAGGATCTTCCTCAAGCGGTTAAGCTTCTGTAGAGAGGACTAGAGCTTTAATACCAATTGTTAGACAATTCAAATCATTGAAATACAACTAAGAGGGGGGGTGAATCAGTTGTCACCAGATTACCAGAACCTTAAGAAATTAAAACTTTAATATCAGAACACATAAGATCAATATCAAAATGCATAAACCAAATACAAAAATAGAAGATATACCAATTAAGCATAAGCAACAATTAGAGAATAAATATCATCCACATGACAGTAAGATTTGTACCTGGAAAACATGGTAAAGGGGAAAACCATGGTGGGAAGCCTACCCATAGTCAAATAATACTTCTGCAGTAAGTATGTGATTACAAATTGAGGGGCCTACACTTGTAGAGAGGCCAATATCCTAGAGCACATTGCTCATTACAAAAGGAGTCTCACTGACTACATAAAAAGCCAGACTATAATCTAGAAGGAAGAACGAACTACAAAAATAACATCTCATATGCCTGAGTATAGTTTCGATTAAGCTCAATATCAAATGACTTAATCTTCTTGCATAAACCCAACTTGATCACCAATGATCGACCAAATCCTTTGCATGAATGGTTATTACATTATTCTCTTGTATACCCATACCATGATCTACAATGAGATCATACACATATATATCCAAACACTGAACCTCAAATAATAAGGTCGATCACTAGACAATAAATTAATTACATAATTACAAAAAATGTCCGCCTGAGGCCAAACAAATAACATCCAACCCATAAGACATCCCAAAATATATCGAGAAGAAAAAACTATTGGCCATTTAGTGGAATTGATTATGTGTTGCATTGTTGTTCTATCATTGATGCCAACATGAGTTGTTTAGATGCTTTATCAACACCCTTCTCATCCTAGTAGGTTGAGTGGTTTCTGGTTAATCTGGATCTGACATGATCTGGTAGGCTCTATTATAGTTTGGTGATTGAATTCGGTTGTTCATGATACTCATGCTTATAATTGATCAAATGCTATTCTGTTTGCTTAGACGGTAAAGGTTTTGATGAAGATCTCTGATGAATTACATAAGTGGTGTTGGTGCAGCTTTTGGTGGAGTCTCTAGATGTTTTTGGTGATCCTATTTGAGACTTGGTATATGGAGATCATTGTTGTAGCCTATGGACCTATACTAGGTCTTGGTTGATCTAGGTTATGGACCAACTATAATGTAACATGTGGATTGGATCTCTTCATGTATTTCTGAGATGTATTATGTGTTGGATATTATTTGTTTGGTCTTAGGCCGACATGGTTTGTAATTATGTAATCAATTTATTATCTTTTGGCTGACCTAATTGTTTATGGTTCAGGGTTTGTATATATAGATGTAAGATCTCATTGTAGATCATCATGGTTATGGTTTGAGGTCATGCTCAAGGAATGTAATGTGTGAATAATGCAATGTCATTCAGGTAGAGGATTTGGAAAATCATTTGATATCAAATTGGGTTTATGTAAGAGGATTTATTCCTCCGGTATTGAGCTTAACTGAAAATATACTCAGGCATAGGAGATGCTATCTTTTGCAGTTCAACACTTCTCTGCATTGTAGTCTGGATTTCTATGTAGTTAGTGAGGCTCCTATTGGGATGAGCAGTGTGCTCTAGGTTGTTGGCCTTCCTACAAGTGTAGGCCCCTCAATTGTAATTCACATACTTACTGCAGAAGTATTATCCGACTATGGGTAGGCTTCCCACCGTGGTTTTTCCCTTTACTAGGTTTTCCACATACAAATCTTGTTTTCATGTGGATGGTATTTATTCTATCATTATTGTTTATGCTTAATTGGTTTAACTATTATTCCAATATTTGTTTTAAGTATTTCGATATTAATGTTTTGGGTTCTGGTAATCTATAACAACTGATTAACCCCCCTCTCAGTTGTGTTCCGATTATTTGAACTGTCTAACAATTGGTATCAGAGATTTTGTCCTATCTACATAAAGTATAACCACTTGAGGAAGATCCTTTGGTGACTAACAGTTCAAGTTCATCCAAGTCTTCTGGAGCTATCTTTCAGTGGGATATTCCAAGGCTTGATGAAACAAACTACACAGGATGGAAGATTCAGATGGAGACTCAACTAAGATGTCTTAGCAAAGAGATTTGGGAGATCACATAGAATAGTGTCACACCTTATAACCTGGGACCTGGAAATCCTCCTCCAAAAATCCTGGACAAGGAGATTGAGAATGATTGTAGAGCAAGAGAAGCCCTCTTGTGCTCACTTTCTGATCAACAAATAATGGGATTAACTGACAAATCATCTAAGAAGGCTATATGGGATAAGTTGGACACTCTTAATGAAGGTGACCCTATAGTGAAGATTGCTAAACTTGATGGTTACTGGGTGAGATATGAAAACCTGAAGATGGAAGAAGATGAAAGGATTACTGCATTCATGGAAAGGGTCAATGAGATTATTTTGGGAATTCAATGTTGTGGTGGAACTCTGAGCAAATATGAAATTGTTTCTAAAGTCCTGAGAGCCCTACCACTGGCTTACAAAATGAAGGCTATTATTATTAATAAGTTGAGAACAATGGGTAATACATCTATCAACAAAGATACCTTGGTTGGGAAACTATCTGCTTTTGATCTTGAAGAATTTGGACCTTCTTGAGCTATTAAATCTTGACCTACTTTTCATGCATCTACAACCGGTAAGAAAGATTGGAAAGCTTTATATACAAAGGAATTGGAAGATATGAAGAGAGAAGATGATGAGTTTGAGAAACTTGAAGCACTATTTGCTAGAAGAGTACCTAAAGGACTGGTAGGAACTAAGTATGAAAGAAAAGCACCTTTTAAATGTTTTACATGTAATAAGATTGGTCATTTTGCATCTAGATGTCTTGAAAGGAATTCAAGATTTCAAGAAAGAGTTAGAAGATCATTCAAACCTAACCCTAAATATCAGAACAAGTATAAGTTCAAGAAAAATAGACACAAATCATGCTATATAGTGGATGAGGAAGGCATTACTGATTTTGATGATGAACCGGCAAAAGACTTTGCTAGTGGTTCTGGTAATGGGAAGGAATGGGTGTTCTTGTCTATCAAGGAAGATGATACAACACTAGAAGAGATGGCACTTGCTGCTAAAATTGAAGACAATGATGAATAGGTAATTGACAGCGGTTGTTCACATCATATGACTGAAGATAAAGGGAAGTTTCTATCTTTGCAAGAATTTGATGGCAGTCTAGTTAGATTTTGAGATGACAAAGCATGTATCATCAAAGGAAAGGGAACTATATTATTGGATTGTAACAATACCATAAATGTTTATTATGTTGAAGGTTTAAGGCATAATCTTTTTAGTGTAGGACAATTGGTAGATAAGGGATTTCAATTACAGTTCAAGGATGGAAAATGCAAAGTCATTAACATATCTAGTTTGGAGATAGCAACCGATACACATATAAAAGGTAATATATTTCATTTGAATCTTGGTGAGAAGACATTTTTTATTACATAGATTGATGAGAGTTGGCTATGGCATAAAAAGTTGAGTCATGTGAATTTTAATTGCATTGTGAAGATCAGTTCAACTAAGGCAGTTAGAGATATACCTAAGATTATGAAGCCCTATAATCTGGTATGTAAAGAATGTCAAATGGGTAAATAGGTTAGAACCTCTTTTAGGAGTATACAAGATAAATCAAATGATGTTCTTGATCTTATTCATACTGATTTGTGTGGCCCTGCTAGAGTTAAAAGTTTTCAAGGTGATAGATATTTTATGCTATCATTAATGATTATTGTAGAATGGTGTGGGTTACTTCTCTAAAAGAAAAATCTAAAGCATTTAAAAAGTTTAAAATCTTTAAGGCTAAAGTAAAAACTAAGAAAGGATTGAAGATTAAATGTTTGAGGTGAGATCATGGTAGAAAATTCACATCGAGTGAGTTTAATGACTTTTGTGTGAAGCATGGTATAAGAAGATAATTTTCTGACCCTGGACACCTCAACATAATGGAGTTGTGGAAAGGAAGAAGAGAACTATCTTGGATGCTGCTAGAACAATGATGATGGAAGATAGTCTACCTCATATTTATTGGAGAGAAGCAGTGAGCATAATGGTTTATACAATCAATGGAGTACATATCAAATGAGAAACCGGTAAGACACCTTATGAATTATGGTTTGGAAATACACCTATAGTTAAGTACTTCAAAAGTTTTGGTAGTAAATATTATATCAGGAGAGATGATATCATTCGCAAATTTGATCCTAGATGTGATGAAGGCATATTTCTTGGTTATTCCAATGAAAACAAAGCATGTAGATGTTATAACAAGAGATTGCTGAGAATTGTGGAGAGTGTTAATGTCAAAGTAGATGAGTTGAACAAAAGTCAAATTAGAGTTTATGAGAAGGAACCCACAATGAAAATGATTATATTTGAACCGATAACACCTATACCAAAACAAAGAGTTGAACCCATTACTTTGGCAGTATCAGAGAATTCTATAGTAACTAAGGAACAAGGAAGAGGAACAAAAAGTGAAAAGACACCTAGGTATGTGAGATTGAATCATTTAGAAGATCAAATCATTGGGGATAAGAGAAATGGAGTGATGACAAGAAGAAGATTGGCAACTAATGAGGTATGTTTAATTTCACAAGTTGAATTGGTATCAGTAATTGAGACATGTAAAGATGAATATTGGTTGAAAACTATGGAAGAAGAATTAGATCGGATTGAGAAAAATAACACATGGACCTTCGTTCCCTGGCCTAAAAATTAAAAATGTTATTGGAACTAAATAGATTTTTAGAAATAAATTGAATGAGGATGGTCAAGTTATAAGGAGTAAGGCTAGATTAGTTTGTAAAAGATATTATTAGAAGGAAGGAATTGATTATTGAGAGATTTCAGCAATTGTAGCTAGGATTGAAGCTGTAAGATTATTTCTTGCCTATAACTGCTTATAAAAACTATAAGGTTTATTAGATGGACGTTAAATGTGCATTTTTGAATGGGGATGTTGATGAGGAAGTTTATATTGAGCAACCTAATGGTTTCTCACTATCAGATGATACAAATATGGCTTATAGGTTAAGGAAAGCTTTATATGGAATGAAACAGACACCTAAAGCTTGGTATGCAAGGTTGGATAAATATCTTCAGAATCTTGGTTTTACTAAGGGAAGTGTTGACAATAATTTATATTATAAGATCACTGATGATGATATACTGACTACTGAAGTATTTGTTGATGACATTATTTTTATAGGTGAAGATAAGTTATATATAGAGTTTTCTAAGATTATGGAGAAAGAATTTGAGATGTCTATGATTGGTGAGATGAAAGTTTTCTTAGGTTTGCAGATTACTCAGACCGACAAAGGTATTTTTATCTATCAAACTAAAAATGCTAAGGAATTGTTGAAGGAATTTGGTATGGGAGATTCTAAACTAGTAAGTACTCCTATGGTTACAAATGAGAAATAGACAAGAAAAGATGTTTATGCACTGTTAAATCCTACAAGATACAAATCTATGATTGGCATTCTTCTTTATTTGATTCAGACTAGGCCTGACATTATGAATGTCATTTGTATTGTTTCAAAATTTCAGAGTGATCCTAGAGAAAATTATGAGATAGCAGTGAAAAGGATTTTTAGATACCTACAAGGTACATCAAAATATGGCTTGTGGTACCCTAAGGATGATAACTTTACTTTATGTGCATATACAGATGTTGATTGGCTTGAAGATGTTGATGACCGGGAAAGTACTTCCGATGGATCTTTCTTTCTTGGAAAGAAGTTGGTTTCATGGATCAGTAAGAAATAGTCATGTACTTATTTATCTACTGCTAAAGTTGAGTATGTTGTTGCTGCTACTAACTGTACACAAGTTTTATGGATGAAGAAAATATTGAAGGATATAAAGGTGGATTGTGATGCACCAAGAGTTATTCACTATGATAACTTTGTTGCTATTGATATATCAAAGAATTTGGTATTTTATTATAAAACAAAGCACATATCTATCAAGTATAACTTTTTGAAGGAAAAGGTGGAAGCAAATGAAGTTAGTCTGGTTTATGTGAACACTAAAGAGAAGATTGGATATATTTTCACTAAACCTTTGCCCAAGGAATCATTTGAGTACCTAAGAGACAGATTGGGAGTTTCTTCCCCTCTGCTAGAGATTTAATTAATGTGGTTTAGCATCAGTCTAGCATGTATTATCAAAGATTTTATTCACTCTGGCACTGATGTGAGATGCTACTGCTCAAGGGGGGTAGTCATCTTTGTGATTCAGTGGTTTATATTTTTGTTTTAATATTTTTGTTAGATTTTTGGCATTGATGTAAAAGGGAGAGAGATATTCATGTGAAAAAGATAAAGAAAGAAAAACAAAAAGTCACATTGGGATAGATATGAATAAGAAAAGTAAAGGGAGAGATTGATATTCAGAGCTATATATGGGAGATTGTTGGTTGTCTTCAATTGGGGGAGACTTGTTTCACATTTCTTGGTACTTAGATGTTTTTCACATCTAGTGTTGCCATCAATGCCAAAGGGCGAGATTTCTAGCCATTTGGTAGAATTCATTATGTGTTGCATTGATGTTTTGTCATTAATGCCAATACTAGCTATTTGGATGCTTTACCAACACCCTTCTCATCCTAGTAGGTTGAGTGGATTCTACTTAATCTGGACTTGACATGATCTGGTAGGCTCTGGTATAGTTTGGTGATGGAATTGGCTTGTTTGTGATACTCATGCTCATAATTGGTCAGTTGGTTTTGGTCTGGTGATCGGATGCTATCCTATTTGCTTAGAAGCTTAGTTTTTGGTTCTGGCGAGGGTTTCATTGGTAGATCTTTTGATGAAGATCTTTGGTGAATTGCATAAGTGGTGTTGGTGTAGCTTCTGGTGGAGTTTCAGGATGTTGTTGGTGATCATGTTCAAGACATGGAAGATGGAGATCATTTTTATAGCGTATGGACCTATTTTGGGTCCTTGTTGATCTAGGCTATGGACTGACTTTAATGTAACATATGGATTGCACCTCTCAATGTATTTCCAGGATGTCTTATGTGTTGAATATTATTTGTTTACTCTTAGGCCGACATGGTTTTTAATTATGTAATTAGTTTATTATCTTGTGGCTGACCTAATTGTTTATGGTTGAGGGTTTGTATATATAGATGTAGGATCTCATTGTAGATCATCATGGTTATGGTTAGAGGTCATGCTCAAGGAATGTAATGTGTGAATAATGTAATGTCATTCAGGTAGAGGATTTGGTCGATATTTGAGATCGAATTGGGTTTATGTAAAAGGATTCAGTCCTCTGGTATTGAGCTTAACCGAAACTATACTCAGGCGTAGGAGATGCTATCCTTTGTAGTTCAATACTTCTCTGCATTGTAGTCTGGATTTCTATGTAGTTAGTGAGGCTCCTTTTGGGTTGAGCAGTGTGCTCTAGGTTGTTGGCCTTCCTGCAAATGCAATCCCCTCAATTGTATTTCACATACTTATTGTAGAAGTATTATCTGAGTGTGGGTAGGTTTTCCACCATGGTTTTTCCCTTTACCGGGGTTTCCACGTACAAATATTGGTGTCATGTGGATGGTATTTATTCTGTGATTATTTTCTATGTTTAATTGGTTTAACTTCTATTCGAGTATTTGGTTTAACTATTCCAACATTAATGTTTTGGGTTCCGCTATTAAAGTTTAAAGTGCTAATGGTTCTGGTAATTTGTGACAATTGATTCACCCCCTACCCCTAACAGTTGTCTTCCAGTTATTTGAATTGTTTAACAAGAACAATACACTACGTTAATCCAATCCATAACCTAGATAGAACCAGACCCAATATAGGTCCACACATGCTAAAGCAATGATCCCAATCAGTTAAGTCTCAAACATGATTACCATTAGCATCCTGAAACTCTACTAGAAGCGACACCTGTTGGCATTGCACACTTCAATGAGAATTTTTTTTTTTTTTTTTTGATAGGTAATTGGTCGAAGCCTGAATAGCTTTTGACTAGAGCTATGAACCAGTGGGGCCATAGTAGGGGGGCCCATCCCCATTACATATCTTTGAATTATTATTATTATTATTATTATTGTGTTTGATTAGATTGACCCCAAGACCTTCCCCATCTTATGGAAGGCCAAGAGTCACAACTTAGAATTCCTCTTTAGATGTCCCTATTGGGAGTTGAACTTGGGTCTCCACCATGAGAACCCAATGTTTTAACCAGTTAAGCTCAACCCCTTGGACACACTTCAATGAGAATTGTAGGTGATTAAAGGTATTGTCATTGATGGCAACCTTGCAATCCTATGGCACCAACATCAGCAGACTCTACATTGACAGATAGTTCAATGGCATCGATAAAGATGATTACCGACACCCTAGCCAACAAGATTTTGATTATTGTATATTGTATTTAATTGTAATATCTTTTTGTAAGCCGACAATTTTTTTGTAAGTCGACATGGTATATTGTAATAAGACTCATATTTAAGTATGAGATCTTGTAGCTCATTTTGTAAGAGATACGCATCGATGATAGGGTGATATGATGAGTGAATATTAAGGCATATTTTGGAGTAAGGTTTACGGTTGTTGTATGACCTTAAACTAGTACTGAACCTGGTATAGCATATACATTTTGTAGCAGTACATCACATTGAATTTCCATAATTCATTTTGTAAGTCAGTGCGACTTCCTTTTGTAATTGAGAAGTGAGCTCTAGGCAGTTGGCCTTCCTGCATGTGCAGGCACCACCTATTGTAAGTAATATCCATTCATTGGTCAGTGAGTGAATATTGTGGGTCACAAATCCCACTGACATTTTTCCCATATTGGGTTTCCACGCCAAAAATCTTGTGTTATGGTGTGCTTTCTATGTTGTGTTTATTGTTCTCATTTACTGCATTAATTCTTATTTACCTATACACTATTTTGGAATGCAATTTATTTAATAAAGTCAGAAAATTTGTTAACCGGTTAGATACTGATTCACCCCCCTCTCAATATCTTTGGCAATCCTAATAATTTGTATCAGAGCGTGGTCCTCTATTTTCAAAAGCCTAATAGCTTGAGGAAGATTCTGACACTGGTACTGATGGAAAACTTGAGAAAGCAATTGGAAACAACTCTTTCAGAATAAATGTAAGATGTTATATTTGTGGAAGATTTGGACACTTATCTAATCAATGCAAAACACATACCAACATAGGATATGGAAAGGCTATTTAGAAAAACAATGTGACTTTTTATGCATGTAACAAGATTGGAAATATTGCAAAATTTTGTAGAAGTAAGGCACCACCAACAAATAACAAAGGACCTAGTTTGAAAGGCAAAGAGAAGGTTGAAGAGGTAAAGCAAGAATTTTCAAAACAATGGATTAGAAAGAAAGATCAGAATGTTGATGAGACTATTCCTTCACCAGTAGAAAAAAGTATCTCTCCACTGATAGGATATTCTTCATCCAATTGAAAAGAACCTTTTGGGGGTGTGGCAACAAATTGAAAATCATGCTAGTTTACCCTCAGTTGATGGTAAGAAGCTGAATTGCTTCTTTACCGGTAGATGTGTTAAGTTTCACTTAATCAGCAAGCATTTATTATAGTAGTTGAAGAAAAAGATATTATAAAACAAGTGTTTTTCACTCTTTTTCACTCACCGAGCATTCAAATTTCCTAAGAGTGCAAAAAACCTGAGCGAAGGCATCCACAGCAAGAAGTGAAGAAAAATCATTCAAGCATTCAAACCTAAAGGCAGATTAAGGTATTTATCAATGGCTTCCTCCTCAGCTCCTGAATTCATTGCAAACCCTATTGTAATTGAAGTGGTTAAATGTCCTAGGCCTGTATTCAAGATCATACCCAGAGTAGCGAAGTAGGATGATACACTAGGTACATTATCTAAAATATCTAAAGGAGTTGCATATGTAGAAGACCCTAGGATATACATGCATTGTCATATTGAGGAACTAGGTGCTGAAGAAATCATAAATATGTATAAGACTGCCATTTATGATGAGAATGGTGTTGTGAAACCAGAACAAAAAATCATTGAAACCCTAGGCTTTGTGGAAATAATTGATATTCTTGATCTCCCTAAGGAAGCTATGAGGATTGTACTTAGTAGAGTTCATGGAGAATTATTTTGGCTTGACTCCATCCACAAAATCACAAGAGAAATAGTTAAGGGAGTGATTGGCTTACCTTCCACCGGTAGCAGGCCTGACAAAACTAAGAAAGTTCCAAACAACCTTGTGATGACCCTAACCGGTGCAACCCATGATAGCAGATCCTTGAGAGTCAATGATGTGAAAGACATAAATGTCAGATTCATTAGCATGATACTAGCATACAAAACTACACATGCTAATAGATTAAACTCTGTTTATAGTTTATGTATCAAGAATGCTTATGATATGGTGAACATTAATGCCAAGATAGACATATGTGAATGGTTGAAGGATGAATTAATTGACAACTTGAAGAAAATTACAAGTGATAAGAAAGGTACTTTCAGATTTGGTAATCTACTTGTGTGCCTAATGCTATACATTACAAAGGAATTTCCTGGTATAGGAAGGAAAAAATTTGGTTTTGACATACCGGTAGGCAAACAACTATTGAATATCTTTACCGGCATGGGAACAAACAAGGAAAACAACATAATTTAATATTTCCAAGCAATTAAGGCTAGAATGAAGACTAGGGAAAGGTTACGTCAAAGTATAGTTGACAAATATTAGAAAGAAATTTATTTTGTTATTAAGAAACATGAATTTTTGGATGGAAGCAGTGGTTCAAAGAACTGTTTGGGTAACAAAAATGGCTTATGAGGCTGATGTAAACATAATTGAGACATATACAAAAGCCCTACCTAAAGCCCCTAGAGAACCTGAAGAGAAAATATTTGGCAATGCTGAAACCATTGAGAGCAAAGTACAAACACTTAAACAAAGGAAGAAAAGAGAACAATATATCAGAAAAGCAACTAAACAAGCCAAAGAGATCAAAGAAAATGTATTTAATATTACTGGTATTAAGGAAATTGACTTGGAAGGGTTACAACTGGAAGCTCACCTCTCACCAGTTGGATTTTATCTAGCAGTGAATACCACTGAGACTTCATCAGAGAAACTAGCAGTAGAGAGCATGGTGAAACCCACTGAGGTACAGGTTGAGAAACAGGAAGAGAAAAAGGTTGAGTCACAAGTTCAAACAGAGACAGTGCCACTGGCAACTACTGAGAAACCTAAGCCTTTTCTAGTTGAAATGTAGACACAAATTGACCTACTAGAGGTCAATACAAGTAAAGAGGTTACTCACATAGACGGAATGCAAATTGTTAAGGTAGTTGGACAATCATCCAGTTCTTCCATGACAAAATTCAGACCAACAAATGTGAGAAAGGTATTATTGGATTCCATTAAGAAAATAATAGATTGTAATGCACTAGAATACAAAGCTACAGATGATACCATTCCCATTTTAAAATTGATTGCACCCAAGTGCAATGTGGAAAAATAAAGATTCTTTGAGCCAATTGGACACATTGTCTAGGTATATCACAGGTAACATACTGGCAGTGGATCAGATAAATGAAGAGACCTTTAAGGAGAAAATAGATGAAGAAAAAAATGAGTTCTTTGATGAAATAATAAATAAGTTCATGGGACACATTGATACCCTATTACCAGCACTGAGTAAAACAATAATGGAGGTTAAGGAATTATATAGAGACTCCTGCAAGACAAACATTTTGATAGTAGATATAGATAAGGAGATCAGCAAAGTGCAGAAGGAAATAAATGATATAGTTTATAATATCATTGGTTCATAGAAAGCAATATCGGTTATAGAATAGGAGTTAGCAAGTTTTGAGGAGAAAATTGAAAAATTGGAGAAAGAAGAGGAAAGGATAAAGTACAAGGCAAAAGAACTGAAATGCAAACTTCATCCTAAACTTGATAACCCCATCTCTTTGAGAAAAGAGATCTCAGAGATACTTGTATAGGGAATGAAGACACTGGATGACTAAATGAACACCCTCACTAGTACCATTCAAAGGATAGAAGAAACATTGAAGGACAGTGACAGGTTCACTTAGAGCCAAAATTTTGCATTAGCAGATCTATTTCAGATTGTAACCAACTGGTTATAGGGTTCTTGCTGAGAACTACACTCTGTTGACATTTTGATAGCCTTTGTCATTTATGTCAAAGGGGCAATAGTAGAGAAGATAAAAATCCAATGAATTAGAGATCATCTTTTCAGGGGGAGCACACAATTTTGGTAAGATTTTTGGACTTCAACTTTTGGATATAATTTTGAATTTTTCTCGTGGGTGTTGCCATCAATGCCAAAGTGGGAGATCATTGGCATTGCACACTCCAATGAGAATTGTAGGTGATTGAAGTTATTTTGATTGATGGCAACCTTGCAATCCTATGGCACCGACAGGCACCAACACCAACAAACTCTACACCGGCAAATAGTTCACTGGCAGCGACAAAGATGATCACCGACACGCTAGCTGACAGGATTTTGATTATTGCATATTGTATTTAATTGTAATATTTTTTTGTAAGCTGACATGGCATATTGTAATAAGACTCATATATAAGTATGAGATCTTTTAGATCATTTTGTAAGAGATACACATAGATGATAGGGTGATATGATGAGTGAATATTAAGGCAGATTTTGGAGTAAGGTTTATGGTTGTTGTATAAGCTTAAACTGGCACTGAACCTGGCATAGCAGATGCTTTTTGTAGTAGTACATCATATTGGATTTCCATAATCCATTTTTTAAGTCAGTGAGACTTCCTTTTGTAATTGAGCAGTGAGCTCTAGGCAGTTGGTCTTCCTGCATGTGCAAGGACCACCTATTGTAAGTAATATCCATTCATTGGATAGTGAGTGAATATTGTGGGTCACAAATCCCACCGATGTTTTTCCCACACTAGTTTTCCTCACCAAAAATCTTGTGTTATGGTGTGCTTTCTATGTTGTGTTTATTATTCTCATTTACTGCATTAATTCTCATTTACCGATACACTATTTTGGAATGCAATTTATTTAATAAAGTCATAAAATCTATTAACCAGTTAGATACTGATTCACCGCCCGCCCTCTCAGTATCTTTGGGAATCCTAACAGCACCAACACCACTTATGCATAACATCAAAAGATCTTCAACAAATCTTTGCCTGTGAAACCCTCACTAGATCAACTAACTAGGCTTACCAGCACATAGGATAGAATCTAATCACCAGATCAATACCAATTGACTGGACATGTATCTGAGTAGCCTGAATAGTAGATCTAAGACAATTCCATAAACCAAAGCATACTAGAGTATACTAGATCATCATGATTTAACCAACCAGTAACCAAACAAGCTACCAGAACCTAAAAGGATACCGATAAAGCAGTTGAAGTAGCTAGTGTTGACATTAATGATAAAACATCAGTGTAACTTCTAATCAATTCCTCCAAATGGCCAAAACAAGGAATTAAAGTTCCTTGAGAACATAACACACTTGAAGCTTCATTTGGACTTGGATATAATCCTTCTAGGTGCACCAAATCATCTAGAATACCATCTCTAAATGTGAATGCTATACTCAGTAGTGATAATGACCCCAACTCTATTAAATCATCTTCTAATTCTTCCAACACTCATCCCCATCATAAGGAAATCTTGGTGATGAATAAATATCTTTATGAATCCCCTCAAGAGATTTATAATCCCACTTATGAGACTTTATCTTCTACTCATTCTAAAATTCCTTTTTCTAGGAATAAGGCTCTAATGAATTATACCTATCCCTCTCCTAAGATTTCTTGTGTGCAAGAGAAGTATGACTTAGTGGCCTACTCTTCTCCTATAAAAATCACTCTTTTTAAAGAATTTTTAATATTCATCATCTTATACATTTTTTTAATCTCACTTATAGTAGATAATTTAACATGTCATCTTCAAATACCTCATTTAGTCTGTCATGTCTTTAAATAGCATTAATGGCTATTATATTGCTCATCATTATGTGATATTGGTAGCTCATTTAGTGGGTGATAATTTTCATTCATGATGGTATACTTTCACATGCAATCATACTCTTGGAGGCAACATAATAGCCTATTTCTATCTGATCTCTTCTCCCTTTATATATAGGGGGCGACAGTGATTTCTAACATCTCTTGTTCTTAAGATTAAAATTCCCCTTGTGTGAAGTAGTGTCTTCTATAAGGATTTATTATTGATTGTAGAGGTGTATTCATATTTGAATTCCTTCTCTCATATTGGAAAAAGAATCCCTAATGGGGATCTTAAGTACATATCCTTAATTGGGACCTCCTCCTTGGTGTTGGAAGTCTTTGATCATTCATCAATTTAATTTATTCATAGTATCTCTTATAATAAACCCTTCTATTTTGTACATGTTCATATCCCTGATGAGGATCCCTTGCCTTCTTTTAGAAGAGTGTTCTTATAAATAATCTCTTTGTTGTCATCTCAATCCTCTTCTCTTTTCAAATCTCTTGCATTCATTCATTCTAGAAGATGTTGTATTTATATAAGACAACTCCTGTTGAAGGTATATGTCTTTTGAACAAAGATCTCTTCTCCTCCAAGGATCTCCTTTACACTTATATAGCAAGATATCTCTTTTCAACTATGTTATCCTTGCTTGAAGAGTATCCCCTCTCTTGCTTGGATTTATGACATTGTTTCATGATGGATATATTCTTGGTGTTGAAGGTAGGTATCCCTATTCTACTTGCACACATATGCATGAGGTTGAGTGGAACTAATGGTGTTCTCACTCTCCTACCTTACATGGATCACCCAGACAGACTCTAGGGGCTAGTTTTTCATGTCCTTCTCTCCATGGATCACCTAGTTTTAGGGGCGAGATGTTCATGGTTCCTTTTCTCTTCTCATGGATCACCAAAGTGTGTATTCATGTTTTTGTCTCTTCTTCCTTCTCTTTACATTTATTTCCATTTAAATCTTTCATGTTGTGCTAGAGAGATCTCAAATTCTTACACTCTTTGTTATGTTGGAATTGAGGTTTAGTCCTATTTCTTACCAAATGATACACCATTAGTTTTTTATCTTGTATCAAATCTTCTTGTGAGAATTTGTCATCAATCTTCTTTCATAATTTCATGTGGTAAACATGATACCCTGTTTCAACTCGCTAAAGTTAGCAGCCAAAATAGGGGGGCAATATAGCTATCCGTGAATTTTTATCACCTTCCTTAGTAGACATTTAGGTGATTTTGTGATTTTATCTAACATTAGGTTTTGTAGGGTGCAGTTCCCAACTATGTACTATAGATATCATTGGGGGCTTCATCCAATAACTTGTGGATATATCCTTTTTCATGAATGTTTACTTTTCTTTACTTTAGCTTGCATATACATCTAGTGTCATATTACCACTAAAGTGGGGGCTAAATGTAGTGTCATAAATTATACACCCTTGCTACGGTGGTACAATTTCACACTTAGTTTAGCAACTGCCTTAGTGTATTTTCATCTTGCATTATTATTTCCCTTTAAGCATTTAATTAATTACTTGAATTAAATCTAAAGCCATATTTCATCACTTCATACATTATAAAATTGAACCCTTTACCCTAAATGTGCCGCTTTTTATTTTTTTCCTCCAATAAATCATTTAATAATTAACCCTAATTATGTCCTATTTAGACCTTTAAGGCCCAATTTATCAGATCAAAACACCTTGAAATGAGTTTTAACTTTGGGATTCTCTCTAAGATCATCATATCTAACGACCTTGAAAATTTGGTGAAAAGTTGGTCAGACCATGGCAAGAGTGCACATGGTTCTTGGCTTTTTTCTCAAAATTTTGGGAGCATAATTCTATGATATTATAATGCTTAACCCCAAAATATTAGTGGGAAATTCATTTCCTAGGTCATCCTAAAGGTGGAATTAATTCAAAATTAAGATCTATAGTTTCATACATAAGAGCTCTCTTTCTTCATTTGAAGGGATTGGGATCAAAGAATCTAAGAGAAGGTTTTTGGAGCACAAGGAGCCTTCTATGTAGTGAAAGAGAAGCCTATGTGGAGTCTTCAACAACATTCAACAACATTCATCAAGCATTTGTTAATCATTCATCATCAATTAGGAACGTTGAAGACATTGAAGAGTAATAGGAGATCTAGTGGCAATATCTCTCCCTTAGGAATTTATGATTTAATGTTATTTTCATGTCTTTGTATGATATTTTTTACATCAATTTGCATATTTACATTCATGCTTGAGATAATTTAATATACTTGGTTTGAAGCATTGTAATTTACATTCACATTTACATTTAGGGTTTATTCTCATTCGTAGGGTAGCTCTAGTTTCTTTCATTTTAGGATCTTGCATTTACAAAAGGTTATAGCATACATATTTTTAGTACATTATCGACTATTTGTGAAGGTGGAAATCACCAAAATAGGGGTTTAACTAAGGGAAAACCCTATATAGCCACCCAAACCTTCGCTTTTCACTTGCAGGTTTAGAAACATGCATCTAGAGGGACTTTCAACTCAGGAAGAGACATCAATACCAATCAGAAGTCTCAGAAGTGCAAAAATATATCAAGGATAGTGGTATGGCACCATACTCCTACCTAGGATAGGGGTGTGGCACCCTAGTCCCTCCAGTTTTTAGTGATTTTTAGCAAGATACAACTTCAGGGTCTCTAGTTTGCAACCTTTTAGTTGTAGCTCTCTTATAGATTCTCAGGGACAATGGTATGTTACCTTGGTCCTGGTCAGTTTTTAGCATCAGGTACACATCCAAAATCCTCCCCCTTACATGCATTTAGAATCTCAATTTCAGATCTACAAGTGTGTGCAATTTTGAGTTCATTTGTGGTTCATTATTTATCTCCTAGTCTAGTTGATCATTCAAACCCTAGTTTTTTCCATCATTTGCAACAAGAGGAATAGAAACCCTAAGAGATAATACTTGGATCTTTCTTTCTCACAAGAAGTAGCCAAATTGAGCTATCTCCCAAGGCTATTTCATATTCCCAATGTGTTGGCAAAATTAGGATTAGGTTCTAGTCACTCTGTCTCACTTTTCCCGCCCCCACACCCAAAATTCATAATAAATAGATTGGTTGAGTGGTATTTCAAGTATCACTCTCTGAGCTTGTTCAATAATGATTTTATAAATGGAGTGCTCATACATAGGCATGGGTTGGGCATGCGCAATATGTATGATAGTAGGTGGATGATACTACAATTAACTATCTTGTAGCTAAAGGGATGTTGAAAATCTAGAAGGTAGATAAAGGTATATTGAAAGGAAGCTACAGTTGCAAAAGGCCTTTCAAAAGATACCAATCATCATTACTTCATCATTTGGTGATTAAGAGGCAAGGGGAGAGGAGAGGAGAATAATGAGGGCTAGGGATAGCAGGCACTATTAAAGAGCTTGTTAAATTCAATTTGATTTCCTAAGATGGAACCCATGTTCTCATTACAATATTGCTTGATGATCTCCTCTTGTAGCTCTACTAGCCTTGTTTAGGTCCTCTAGCTTTGTGGAGCTCCTCTTCTATTTTTTTCATCTCATCAAACTTTGTGTAGCTCCTCTACTAGTTTGTTGAGCTCCTCTCCTAGTTTGTTTACTTAGTTTTTCATCTTCAAGGTCATTCAATAATGCGATGTTGGCACGACTCAAGTGGTTGGACATCAAATAGTCTACTTGTTTTGTCTTTTCTATTTCAACTTTCAAGTTCTATTCTGGGAACATTTTTTTCCCATCCATTTAAAATAGAACATCTCAAAAGAAAAAAGGACATTTGTATTCACAATTATTTTATGACCTATCATCAATACTTCTTCAGAAATTGTCTCTACAATGTATTCCTTCTCTTACATGAATAATAGGGTTTTGTTATTTGTCTTTACAAACATCTTAGCAATGTGTAATATTGTTTGTGGGTTCTCTTTGAGGAATAGATTAATTTCCTAAAATATAAATACAATTATTATTTAATATCAAAAATAAATATAATATATTTTACTATAATATTCAATATTTAAATTATAATAGTAATACTTAAAAATTGAAAAGGTAAAGTATTCATCACTACATGTAACATGGGTGTGATTACATTAAAGCAATGGACTATCGTGCAAAACTAAATATAAAGTATATGTCCTAGTGTCGATGACCATTGTTTGATAACAAAAATGTTCATTTCTTGAATCAAGAGAGTGGGGACTCGGCACTCAGGAGCAGGGTTTTCTATTTATTCTTAGCAAAACTAGTTTTCAAAGTTCCTCTTAGACTATTCAAAATACAAGGTGTAGGCTTTCCAAACTGTTTATAATTGTAATTTCTTAAGGTTCAAGGTTATTTGTTTACAATCATGTCTACCACTAGCAATATCAGTAACCCTAAGAATAATGTGCAAGGCAAAAAAATGGACCATGTCAAACTAATTAAAAGCCCAAATTTAACTAATGAGTACCCTAATATTTATGATCCTGTTATCGATGATTATCTTACATCAAGACTTAGATATTCATCTGAGTGTAACTCCATTGTTAAGGTACATCCTCTGCCAAAAATTAGTATGAGGGCATCATGGATTAGTGGATTGGGTTGCATGATGTTGCCTGAGGTCTTCCCTTGCCCATAATTTATAATGGCTTGTGCCCAAAATTATGATGACAATAAAAAATAAATCGTTAGGAAAGATAGCTAGGAAGTAGCACTACACATTACTGTAGAAGGACTAGGTCAACTGTTAGGGCTTACTAGCACCACAGAAAATTGTGGAGTAATCCCCATTGACCTTGAAAGTCTAGCTAGTCAGTGTTAAGGAATCACTAAATGTAAAAAAATGAATTTCTTGAACAAATAAAAGAAGAAGGAATCAAACTCCAACAGGATTTTAGGCCTCCTTATGATATTAAATTTTTTAAATAATGGGCTCAAGATAATTCCTCAATGTTAGCATTTTTCATTGGATTGGATAGTAACAGGGATGTGGATGCAAGCCTCCTTGAATTGTTATATAATATCTAGTTTGCTAATCCACCAGGTAAATATAGATTTATTGAGAATGTTGCAATGACTAAAAGAAGTTCCACTTAGACTTTCAGGTTCACATCATACTTGTGCTATTTATTTCTACAGAAATATGGTCAAGAATTTGTGGAAATGGGCAAAAACTTGAGATTACATTCCATAAGACTAATGGTCTTCCACTTCCAGTATATGAGTAGACCCATAAGATAAGAATATATGTTAATAAGAGGAACTACAAAGATTTTGTAGACTACTTTTTGGCTCAATTATATCAAGCAATTACAAGTACTCCAATCCCTCGATTCCCCATTTCTTGTAGAAATTGCATTCAATTGGGATCACATATAGAACTGACTGATTGGTACTTAATGGAAGATTTTACTATGCTAAGATTTTATGGATTAACAAAACATCCCTACAAACTTCCCATTCATGTCACAAAGAGGGTTTTTGCATTGTAATATGTATGATAACTTAGTATAGATGACATATACTTCTAAAAATACAGTAAGAAGACAATGTTACCTTTGTTACCTTTCTCATGTGGAGGGTTCACAATTGACAGAAAAGCATTCAAAGTTGTAAAGTCTTTTTTTTGTAATTTATAATTTATAATTTGTGAGTAACTGGTAGTATGACCTAGGTGATATTATCAAACAAATAATTTTAGCCAATCACAACAAAGCAAGTTTAATTCAACATGAAAGTAAACCCATGCTAGAAATATTGAAAAACAATGGAGGAAACAACCATTGAGATAGGAGTTTCTTTTGATCAGATGTCAATAGAAATAATGAAATTGCACCAACATAATGCACCAGATATGCCAATGAATAGCTACAAAAAAAATTATATGAGAGCTACCGAACCATGTACCATACAAAAGCTACCAAAGGGACTAGAAAAATATTGTACTGATAAAAAATGGGCATGGTATAAAATCATTGAGTTTTGGTCTATGAGGAAACACCTAGGTGATTGAAAGAGTACTACAGATCTTGATAAAATCCTTGAGGATCATGAATATAGGAAATTGTAGAATAAAGAGAATCCCAATGAACATGATAGTGAAGATGAAGATGTTCATAATGATAATGAAAATGTGGAACATGATGCTGGTACTAGTCCGGTAAAATATAGATACACGTACCTTTTGTAAACAAAGCCACAAAACATAAGTATTCTTCAGGGGCAGCAATTGCTAAAAAAATGGATTATGATGGTCCTAGATTGGGATCTACTAGATAAGGAATCTTTTTTGTACCAAAAGTAACCCCTAGAGATGTGTATGATAAAGGTGGAGTTGGAGCACCAAAATAATCTAAAAATAAAACTGCCTAAGGGGAAATAATTGTAGAAGGACAAGTTCAATTTGTTTATAGTCAAACTTCAATTCCACAAGATCACACTAATAGATAGAAGAGGCAATCTCTAGAGGAGTTTGAGCAACTACAAGATTTAAGTGAACAAACAAAAACCATTACAAAGAAGCACAAGATTAGGGCAGCTCAAAGTGCAAAGGAATTATTTCCAAAAGTCACCCCTCCAAGTCCATTTTTAGGTATGACCATGACTGCAAGTAGTTTAATTTCTCCATTCAAGAATTCAACTATTTTAGAAATCCAAGGTTTTTATCACACAAAATTTGAAGCTGAGATGCAAAAGAAAAGAGAAAAGTGTAAATAAGGAAAGAAGCAATTGTTAGAGAAAATTTATGTAACTTCAAATCCTCTAGCAACTAGGGTGCTTACTAAATGTTTTCTTGATAAAGAAACCTTGGAGTACACAATTTTAGTGCTGAGAGTGAAAAATAAAATAGAGCATCAGATGGATCTATCTGAATATGACATGAGCATTGTCCAAACAAATTTTTCAGGAATGAAAAATACTGAGAAAATCAATGTATCAAAAATTAACAACCAATTGGTGTACACGTAATTGCTAAAGCTAAAGAGAACCAAAAATCAATTGGATTCTCAAATAGATAAGCTCAAGAATACATATAAAATGAGAAAGCACAAAGAAAAGAAATAGAAAACAAGTGTAAGGATTTAGAGAACAAGATAATTAAATTTGTCTCTACATCTTCAAGCCAAGATAATGATCAGGCATAGGAGGAAATGAAGTTAGATAAATTAAATAACAATTGTAAAAATATGAAGATGAAAGACCGCACAGGAAAAAAGTACAATAAAACCTGGTGCAAGAAAATGTAGCAAAGGATGAAAGCAATAAAAAAGTAGTGCAATTACAAACTGCGATAAAAAATTTGAAAGATGCCAATAGAAAGTTGATCAAATCCATAATGAAAGAAAGGGAGGCAAATGAGACTTTTACAAAAAGACCATCCGAAGTATGTAGTCAAATAATAAGGCATACAAAATAACATATTTAGGGGAGAAATAATAAAGATGACTGATCAATTGATTTAGTTTTATTTCATTATTGGACAAGGTGATGGAACATTTTAAGAAGCTCACAAAATATGTCACCGACAATAAAGACTCAAAATCAGAAGAGAAATTTGCTTCTCAGATCTTGCAAAAATTGTACATAGGTAGTGATAGTGAATTGGCATCGAAAGATATTGAGAAACACATTGATGCCTTATTAAAGGTATCAAATATAATTTAGAAATGTTATACTCTACCTGAAACTAAGGAATATTTGTATCAAGTGGAAATAAGGTTGTGGAGCCTGCATGAAAAAGTAGAATTTTTCACAAAGCTTGGTTTGTCGAACCCTTTTGACACATCTGTGAAATACATTATCAATACTCACTTTCAGAAAAAGATGGAGGATAAGATGAGTAATGATTTGGAACATGTCCACCAAATGTAAATGAGGAAAAAGTGTTGGATTCAATCAAACCGCTAATATCACTAAATGAATCATTGATTAATACATTCTAGTAAACTTTCTAAGCTACGTATTATGAATTGTCAACAAAATTGCAAGTCAGATATAATAAGTTTGAGCAGCTTCCAATTCCATCAACTCAATAGTGGAGTATGCTAAAGAAGCTACTTGGATGACCCACTTCTAGTGGACTAGCAGTTACTAGGGGCTAGAAAAGTAATTTGTAAATTTGTTAATTTGAGATAGATATTATAGTTTGTAAATTAATAATACTTCTATCTATTAATTAATTGGAAAATTAATACAAAACTGAAACTCATTTTTGTTGTCTAGGCTTTGAAATAGATATTGCACTATGTAAATTAGAAATACTCCTATGTATTCATTAATTGGAAAATAAATACACCGATACAAAAGTGAAACACATTTTTGGGTTGGTTATATTGTGATCCAAGCATGAGAACAAAAAATAATTCATGCTAATGCTTTTATGAAAATATAACTACATATGTAACAATGTTTCTCACATTCAAACATAAAATTACATTTACAATTACAATGGAGGAAAAATTTGGTTTGATCCAAATTATCTCTAGGCCCAAGGCTAGAAAAATTGATTGATTATTGTCACATGATCAAGGTAACTATCACGACCTGAACGTTTTGTTGTTGTCTTCAAAATAGTGCAAAGATTACCCACTGCATATTCAATGCAATAAATCTTGTCTAGTATAAAATTTAACATATTCAAGTTTATGACGCCATCGTTATTAATTATTCAATTTGCATGACAAATAGTAAGGAAAAAAATTAGTCTTACAGTAAGAACATTTCACCAACTTACTTTTTGTAGTCCAAATTGTAGGCATCTCATCTACTAGTACTGGAATGTTTTCACATTCTTTAACAATCTTAATTAACAAGTAATAAAAAAACTCATCAGCATGGAGGATGGTTCCCAACTCATCAAATTTTAAAAAATTTTGTGAAATGGAAGTGAAACTATCAACATCAAATTTTCCATGATCAAGCAAGACTTTTAGAAATTTAAGTTGAGGAGAACACCTTTAATGGAAGCATAGAAATCTCAGTCATGCCTCGTCATGGACTTTGATTACATCTCTCAATGTCTTATAACACTCACAAAACTTTTCGAGACTGCCAGTGATGTTGGATCTCACATGGTTTACTATATTTGTAATCATCTCACTTAAAACATATTTCTCTGACACCAGTGACACAAATTGAGAAGGGTAAGACAAAGAAACCACCTTATTGAACCCCATAAGAAAATCACTGACTCTTTTTTCTCCATCATCTATTGTCCTTATTTGAATCTTTTCTCCTTTTGAGCTCTTCTTTCAAACTTTCTACATCATCCCTAAGAGCCATTAACTCCTGAACTGAATTTGAAGCATTTGATGTCAATGGTTGAGAAGACAAAGAAGGAAGACGACTAGAAGTAGCACTAGAAATATCACATGGAGAAGGGAGCAGTGAAACAATATTTTTATTCTCCTCAAGCAATTCACTAACTCATTTCTCTCCATCGTCTACTAGTTGGAAAGACGAAGGATCAAAAGAAGTAGAACTAGTGTATTGAGAAGGGAGCAGTTACACTACCTTATAATAATCTATAAGCATTTTTTCACTTACAATTTTCAACTTACTAAAATCAGCTTGTAGCTTGTCAAAAACTTCCTAATTGTACACTTCTTGCATTGTAGATGTGTGACAAGACCTTGTAACAACCAAGTTTACAATAATCTCTCCTACCTTGTTTGTAAAAATATGCTTATGCTTATCAAGAAATATTGACCACACTGATAGTGCCTTATATTGGGAGCTACAACCTGATCCAAAATTCAACTCTCGGGCATGCTCTTCAGATGGTAAAGCTAGGAAGTTCGAAGGCTCCCTTCTTATGGAATCCAATACAATTGCAGAACAAAGGTCCCATCCTTCTAGTAATAGACATCCACTATACCTTAGAATACTCCTCGCCTCCATAGGGATCATCTTCAATATATAAAAATTAACTTCTTCTAAGACTTCGGCTATAAATCAATCATTAACTTCTTGGTCCCTGGATGCCAATATTTCTCTGACAATGATAGAAAATTCCTCCTCTTTGTTCTTCAAGACCAAGTCCCTAAATTCAAGGGTCTACATAAACTTATCATCAAACATAAATTTAGAGCAAGTCAATCCTTTGACGTCATTTGCTTCCTCTAATGTTTCAAAATTTATGATCATTTTATCATGATGCCTTCTCTCCAAATCAGTGTGGGCCCCTTTGTATTTTGGGTCAATCTTTATCATTTTTTAATCTTCTATTTGTAGCTTAACCCACATCTCTCTTCTCCTCTAAAACTATACATAAGAAGAAATTTTTTTGATTAAGTCCTCAATCTAATCTTGTTCATGATCAAAGAATTTTAATTTAACTCCAACCCTCGTGTTCAATAAAGTGTTTTGTATCACAATTTGTAAATTTTTCAAAAGCCATCTGAGATAGTAGTAAATTGAAATATCTCATCCAATCCTTCTTTACCCATGATCTCAAAATCAAAGAAATATAAATTTGGTGGGATGAAGGAGCCCTTATATTTATCTCCTAATTGAAACTTGTCAGACTCATTCAACTACCAAATGATTTCTTTAAAAGTAATTATTCCTAATACATCTCTAGAAGAAACATGGGGTTTAATTGGTGCATTGTAAACTCTAATGAGTGTACCTAGGGTAGAAAAACCAATCTCCTCAATTATGATTCACTCCTAACTTAGGCGTTTTCTCAAGGGGCCTCAAAAATCTCCCCACCCTATAAGATAATCTACAATTGACTGACCAACCCAAATTTTCAATCACAATATTGACAAATAATTTCTCAAATATGACATAATTGGAATTCTCACAATCAATGTCCCATAAGTACATCCATTCTTGGATCTGCAAGTACTTACTCTACTCATCTACCTTTCTCAACTTCAGCTCTGGCCCCTGCTAGGATAACATTGGGGTAAAGAATAAGAAAGATTGAACACTTTATAATGAATTTCAGTTTGGTCTATACATGTCAATCCGGGGGTGTAAACTTGTGAATGGTGTCTAGGCAATATGCCATCAAGGGGTGAAAATCGGGAGATGAGTGGCGATGAATGCAGCTATGAAAAGAAAACCTCTTTCAAATCACAATAAAGTTGGCGATAGGAATTGTCACTTCCTAGCAATAGGATTTATTCTATTTTATTTAAGTGACAGGAATTGTGCAGAAATTATGGAGAACTCTAAAGTAGAAACTCAATAGAAATTGCCGAATTTATAAAATTGAAAACATGCAAATATAAATCAAATCAATAACATACTTAATTTACACAAAAATTCTATCATTTCATTCAATCTAAATTAATAGATAACTTACACATATATCAACTACATAATTATAGTAGCAAAAATACCAATCAACAAGAATGTATAACCAAATAACACACACCTCCAGAAAAATATAGAATTTACACTCAATCGGTAGTTGTAGAGGGGGTGCCCTTCCTCCCAACAAGCCGATTGAAGATAACTCTCAAAGGACCTTTGAATTCAAATCAAACAATACTAATATTCAGAGAATAATTTCACTTCATTCATATCCTCTGTGCTTGAATAAAAGATGGCTTTAATAGCATTTTACACAGACAATAGAATAACTAATTCATATTTACGTTTTATAGTCTTTCCAAAGGCACTTAAACCGATTCACTAAAAATATATAGAAGACATTAACAATATCTATGAAGCGTCATGAAAACCTATACAAATTATTGCCACTACTCCTACGCACAACTACATGAATCTAGAAAGCAAGGAGATACGTGTTGCTGTTGTTTTCATGACTAAGTTTTAGTGAATATTTTTAACCACTTCTTTAATATTTAAAACCAAATCCATGCATGTGAATGTTGTGTGGCCTGTGGCCAACATTTCAAAACCGAATTCATACCAAAATACCAAGTAGAGAATTATTGCGAGCCACGTTTTATTTGCAGCTTCAGAAGATAAAAATCTTGAAAATGAGTCTTTGACATCTCGATAATGAAAATAATCCACATGGATATTATGGAAGAAAATGGTTTTTACATGAATTTTCCATCGTGACTTCATGATTATAAGAGACCGTGGCAATGTAGGAAGGAAATATTGAGGTATCCAACTAGTAGATGGAGGAACAATAATATTGTATTGGCTATTAGTAAAAGAAAGATATAGATATAGATCCTATAGTAGTATCAAAAGCTCCAATAATTTGGTTATTAGTAAAAACAATATAAACATTATTTTTCATATTTCCATCTCAAAACTACATTAAATACCTCTTATGTATTTTAACCATATGAAACATAAATGACATAATATGATACATAACTGGAATATGAAAATGGGAATGAAATGGCATGAAACATGTTGAAAGATGACATAAAGTAGGAAGTAAATGTCTCTCATCGACCCCCACTTCCAAGCCTTACTTCCACAATACAATAGAATGTGGCACAATAAAGAGTACCACCTAAAATGAACAATAGGGCTACCCTACTTGATATCAAGAAAGGCTTTGTTAATACCATTAGAAATGAATAAGGCAAAGTAAAAAAAGGTGTTAGTATGTGTGTGTTGAATATCAGCAGTCAATAGCATCAGAAGCACAAGTATCTTGGTATGTACATCAATTCTCAACACTTGACAAACTGCATAGTAGGTGTTTATAAAATAATTCTCTAAAATTTGATAATCATAGGGCTCAACATCTGTCCTCCAAAATGAAATAGGCTTCGCTTCCTTCTTCTCCCTTCTATGTAATGGAAGCCATTTTAGCTTGAAGCTAACTTTGTCCCACTCATATTCCCTCCTCAGAGATAGAAAGTCAATAGGAATATTAGCATTAGGGTTTAACATAAATATTTCGCAAATAGATCCCCTATCAAACCCAGCCAACAAAACACCTTTATGTGTGTGGACAGACCTGGAGTCTTGATTATGACTTTTTGTCATTTCTCTAATTAGGTCTACATTAACAAAAACATTTGGGACAACAAGCTTTCCCAAATGCAATCTCCATGCATTGTTCATTGGTATTGGGGCTCTACTCTTTTCATAAGAATACATGAATAATTTCCTTCCACCAATTGGGATGTAAAGATCCCCACAAGATGCTACCATGTCCACAAGTCTATCAAATACAATGCCCATACCCTAGGCATTATTTCCCCATTTTCAAGATCTAGCTAATTGAGCAATAATATCTTCATCCAGGGCCCTCTTATTATTATCTCTTTTATAATTTTGCCTCGTCTTAATAAAAATTAGAATTTTAAGAAGATGCAGAAACTAAGATTCTCGGGGAAATTGAATAGTAAAAACTTCTTTATACAATCTAATGAATCTTTAGCCTTCGGACTACACAATTTCAACAACTAAGCCATAGAAAACTGAGAAGACCCTTTAGAAGCTAGAAGAAAACAAAACCTATGGAAAATCAAAGTTCAAAACTTTGCAGTCATGGGTTACCTATAAATTTGTAATTCGTCGCACTGCTTCAATTATCATGTACACTTGCTCTTCTTAATTCTTAGCTTTCTAATTAGTACTACCAATGGAGACTCGGGCGACCATTATTGTGTGAAGAAACAACCAGCAACCTAGGCATTGTTACTAGTTTGAAGGTATGAAATTGAACCATTTGATCTTAATTGACGTTAATTCAAATGATCGCATATTGTTAATATGACCCACCATATTAATATGCGATAAAATAAAGCAATGTGATTCGATGGAAATAAAAATTAAAATAAATTATTTTTAATGAACTTTTAAAAACTTTACTCCGAGCTAGGGTCCACATTGACACGTGTTTCCATTCTAGCTACGCTTTGTACAAATTTTGTTTACTTGAATCTTACAATTGAAAATAGACCTAAAGGTTTTCCCCACATGTGAAAGGTCATCCATAGATCATGACTCAACCAATAATAATTCATCGCTAAGGCTACCACGATACAATATAAAGATAATAGTTGTAAAAGTTCCTATAGTGTGGCATATGGGCCCCATCAAGGATGATGATGTTAGCAATTGTAGAAATTGATTATGTGTTGCATTGTTGTTTTGTCATTGATGGCAAAACCAACCTTTTTGGTTATTTACCGGTTTTTGGTAGGTTCCCGTAGAGCAGTTGGATTATGATATTCATTTGGTATGTTGTGGTATGCTTTGGTTTATGGAATTGGTTTGGATCTGTCATTCATGCTATTCAGATGTGTATCATGATCTATTGGTTCAGGATTTGATGACTCGGGAGCTATCATTTCTTCTAGTAAGCCTTTCGGTCACTGTTAATGGTTCTACCGGTAGAGCTTTGTTGAAGATCTTTTGATGCACATGATAAGTGGTATTGGCAAGAATTCTAGATGGCTTTCAGGATGCTGGTGGTTATCTTGTTCATGTTCCTATTGATCGATGGTATTGGATTTGGGTCAAGACCTAATGCTATCTTATTCATCTAGGTTATGGATTGGTTTATGTAATGTGTTGGTGGATGATTGTGATGCATTTCCGATTGGATCTATTGATTGGATTATACTATTTCGGTCTTAGGCTGACTTGGTTGATCATTGGATTGTGGGTTTATGTTATGAATTTATTTTATTATCTTTTAGGTGGCTGACCTAATTGTTTAGGTCTCGAGTTATTATAAATATAATGTAATATCTCTTTGTAGATCATGGTATATGGGTTTTTGGGATATAGGATTATCTGTGTGCAAATAAGGTTTTAATGCTTAAAGTTCTATAATCTACTAACAGCTGACTCACCCCCCCCTCAGTTGTTCACTGATTATCTGAGTTGTCTAACAATTGTTATCAGATCTTGGTCCTCTCTACAAAAGCTTAACCACTTGAGGAAGATCATATGGCATCTAATAGTTCAAACTCATCAAGTTTATCTACAGCTATTTTCTAGAGAGAAATTTTTAGGCTTGATGGAACAAATTACAGAGTACAGAAGATTTAGATGGAGACTCATCTAAGATTTCTTGGAAAGAATATTTGGGAGATCAATGAGAAAGGAAATATACCTCATAATCCGACATTCGGCAATCCTCCTCCGACGGGCTTGGATAAGGACATTGAAAATGATTGTAGAGCTAGAGAAGCCCTTTTGTGTGCACTTTCTGATCAGAAAATTATGAGACTAACCGCCAAATCAACTACAAAGGCTATATGGGATAAATTGGAGACTCTGAATGAAGGTGACCCTACTATTAAAATTGCTAAACTTGATGGTTAGTGGGTGCGATATGAGAACCTAAAGATGGAAGAAGATGAAAGGATTACTACTTTTAGGGAGAGAGTTAATGAAATTGTTCTGGAAATTTAGTGTTGTGGTGGATCTTTGAGCGAAGATGAAATAATTTCTAAAGTATTGAGATCTTTGCCACCGACTTATAAGATAAAGGATACTACAATGAATAAGTTGAGAATAATAGCAAACACCCCTGTTAATAGAGATAATTTGGTTGGGAAGTTATCTACTTTTGAGCTTGAGGATTTTGGTTCTTTTGGATTTGCAAAATCTAAACCTTCTTTTCATGCATCTACATCATCTACTGGCAAGAGTTATTGGAAAGCTTTATATGCTAAGGAACTAGAGGAAATGAAGAAAGAATATGAAGAGTTTGAGCAACTTGAAGCCCTATTTTCTACAAGAGTACCTAAAGGTCTGACAGGAAGTAAGTATGAAGGAAAATCACCTTTTAAATATTTCACATGTAATAAGATAGGTCATTTTGAATCTAAATATCCTGAAAGGAATTAAAGATTTGAGGAAAGAGATAGAAGATCTTCTAGGCCTAACCATGATTATTAGAAAAAGCATAAGTACAAGAGTAAAAAAGACAAATCATGATACTATGCAGATGAGGAAGGTGTGAGTGATTTTAATGATGAATTGGCACAAGATCTAGCTAGTGGATCCAACAATGGAAAGGAATGGGTATTCTTGGCTATTAAGGAAGATGATCCAATACTTGAAGAAAAGACCCTTGTTGCTAAATTTGAAGACAACGATGAATGCGTAATAGACAATGGATGTTCACATCATATGAATGGAGATAAAGGAAGTTTATATCTTTGCAAGAATTTGATGGTCACTTGGTAAAATTTGGAGATGACAAAGCATGCATGATCAAGGGAAGGGGATCTATATCATTGGATGGCAAGCATGGTACTGATAATGTTTATTATATTGAAGTTTTAAGGCATAATATTTTAAGTATAGGATAGTTGATGGAAAAGGGATTTCAGTTATAGTTCAAGGATAGAAAATGCAAGATTATCAATAGGTCTAGATTGGTGATTGCAATAGGTACTTAGACGAAAGGTACCATATTTCATTTGAACTCTGGTGAGAAGACATGGTTGATTGCACAAATTTGTGAGAGTTTTCTATGGCATAAGAGGTTGTATCATGTAAATTTTGATTGCATTGTAAAGATCAATTCTACCAAGGCATTTACAGATATACCTAAGATTGTGAAGCCCTATAATCTGATATGTAAGGAATGTCAAATGGGGATGAAAGTCAGAACTTATTTTAAGAGTATACAAGAAAAATCTAATCATGTTATTGATCTTATTTATACTGATTTTTGTGGTCCTAATAGAATCAAGAGTTTTCAGTGTGATAGATATTTTATACTAATCATTGATGACTATTATAGAATGACGTGGGTTACTTTTCTAAGGGAGATATTTGAAGAAATAAAAAAATTTAAAATATTTAAAGATAATATTGAGATGGAGACATTATTGAAGATTAAATGCTTAAGGTCTGATCAGGGTGGAGAGTTCACATCTGATGAATTTAACAATTATTGTGAAAAAAAATGGGATAAGGATACAATTATCTGCACCCCAAACACCTCAATAGAATGGAGTTGTGGAAAGGAAGAAAATAACTATCTTGGATGTGACTAGAACTATGATGAGGGAAGCTAATATGACTCATATCTACTGGAGAGAAGCTGTGAGAATGGTGGTACACACAGTCAACAAAGTTCATATCAAAGGAGACACTGGTAAGACACCTTATGAGTTATGTTTTTGTCATACACCTATAGTACTAATGTCAAGGTGGATGAGCATAGAAGAAGTCAAATCAGAACTTATGAGAGAGAATCGGGAGTGAAAATGATCATAACTAAACTGGTAGCACCTATAAAGGAATAGAATGTTGAACCGGTTACTCTGCAGTATCATAAAATTCAAAAGTAACTAAAGATCAAAGCAGAGAAATAGAAAATAAAAAGACTTCTAAGAATGTTAGGTTAAAGCATTTAGAAGATCAGATCATTGGAGACAAGAATAAAGGAGTGATGACAAGAAAAAGGTTGGCAGCTGTTGAGGTATGTTTAATTTCTCAAATTGAACTAGCATCAGTAATTGAAGCATGTAAAGATAATTGTTGGATGAAAGCTATGGAATAGGAATTGGATCAGATAGAAAAGAATAATACATCGACTTTAGTTCCCGGACCTAAAAATAGGAATGTTATTGGGACTTAATGGGTTTCTAGGAATAAATTGAATGAAGATGGACAAGTTGTGAGGAATAAGGCTAGATTGGTTTGTAAAGGATATTCTTAGAAGGAAGGAATTGATTATGATGAGACTTTTGCTCTGGTAGCTAGGATTGAAACTGTGAGATTATTTAGTACTTATGTTGCCCATAAGAAATACAAGTTTTATTAGATGGATGTTAAGTGTGCACTTTTGAATGGAGATCCTGAAGAGGAAGTTTACATTGAGCAGTCTAATGGATTTTCACTTTTAGATGACAAAACATGGTTTGCAGGTAAAGGAAAGCATTATATCGATTGAAACAAGCCCCTATAGGTTGGTATGCAAGATTGGATAAATATCTTTTGAATTTTTGCTTCACTAAAGGTAATGTTGATGCTAATTTATATTATAAGATCACCGATGATGACATATTGATTATTGAAGTCTTTTTTGATGATATCATTTTTGGAGGTGAGGATAACCTATGTATGGAATTCTCTGATAATATGAAGAATGAATTTGAGATGTCTATGATTGGTAAGATGAAATTTTTCTTAGGTTTGCAGATTACTCAGACTGATAAAGGTATTTTCATCTGTCAAAATAAGTATGCTAGGGAATTGTTGAAGAAATTTGGTATGGAAAATTCTAAACCAGTTGGTACACCTATGGTTACAAGTGAGAAATTGACTAAGATAGATGCATCAACACAAGTAAATCTTACAAGGTAGAAGTCTATTATTGGAGGTTTGTTATATCTGACTCAGACTAGACTAGATATAATGAATGTACTTTGTATTGTATCAAGATATCAGAATGATCCTAGAGAGAATCATGAGAGTGCAGTGAAAAGGATTTTCAGATATTTGCAAGGAACAACTCAATATAGTTTGTGGTATCCTAAAAATGATGATTTTACACTATGTGCATATACAGATGCAGATTAGAATGGATATATTGATGACCAGAAGAGAACATCCGGTGGAGCTTTCTTTCTTGGAAATAAACTTGTTTCATGGATCAACAAGAAGAAGTCATGTACCTCTTTATCTACTATTGAAGCTAAGTATGTTGTTGTTACTACTAACTGTACACAAGTTCTATGGATGAAGCAAATGTTGAAGGATATAAGGGTGGATTAAAATGAACTGGTAGTTATTAACTGTGATAACTCTACTACTATTGACATATCAAAGAATCTGGTATTTCATTCTAAGACAAAGAAAATATCTATCAAGTACAACTTTTTGAATGAGAATGTGGAAGAAAATGAAGTCAGACTAGTTTATTTTAATAATAAAGAGATGATTACAAATATCTTCACTAAACCTTTGCCTAAGGAATCATTTGAGTACTTCAGAGATAGATTGAAGGTTTCTTCCCCTCCAATAGAGACCTAAGTGATGTTGATTGGCATCAATCTAGTATGCATTTACAGATCTACTATTCATTCTGGATTGATTTGTTCATGCTACTACTCATGGGGAGTAGTTAGATGTGTGGTTCAGTGGGTTTATTATTTTTCTTTGATGTTCAAGTTAGATTTTTGGAATTGATGTCAAAGGGGGAGAGATATATGTGAAAAATAGAGCTTAACAAAATATTAGTCAAAGGGGAGAGATTAGAGTTTAACATGAATATCATTCACAACAAGAATTTGTTAACTTCATTATAATATCATCTTATGGGAGATTGTTGGTTGTATTCCTTTGGGGGAGACTTGTTGTTCGGAACCAAGAACACTGAGAGGGGGGGTGAATTAGTGTTTTGCAGGAATAAACAAATTTTAATTTTTTAGACCATGCATATATATACCAGTAAACAAATAAATATATAAAAAGAAGAAAATAAAACATCCACATAAATGAACACCATAACACACAAAATTTATACGTGGAAAACCTCAATGAGGAAAAACCACTATGGGATTTGTGACCCACAATATCAGTTCACTGGCCATATGAAAAGATATTACATATAATAGGGGCCTGCACTTGCAGGAAGGCACACTGCCTAGATCATATTGCTCATCACTTAAGAGCCTCACTGACTACAAGCTTTCTACCAAAGTAAATTACTGAAAATGAACTCAAGAATGCATCTGCTATGCCAAATAGAGTTCTGGTTCTGGTTCTACTCTATACCAATTCATAAAATCTAAACTACCACTGGTATCTCTTCTCCTCCAAGAATTATTTCCAAGCTATCTACAGATCATTGCATGATATAGAATTCACATACAAAATTCTCTCCATACATATATTTCGCATCATACAGTTCTGCTATATTCTTCTATATCCACATATATAATATATCTCATTACCTTTTAAAAAATAACCTACCAGACTAACCTATATACCTATTGTAAATGATATGCCTTATGTTGGCTTACAATACATTTACAAAAATGTCGACCTTAAAAATATTAATTACAAAATCATTTAAGTAAATCCTCCTTGATGTCATCTTCCAAAGAAGTATTGATGTCGGTGTCAGTGCCATTGTAGCCCTGAATGCTCCAAAGTTGGTATCTATTGATATATCCTTCCTAGTGCCAGTTTATGACTTCCATCATATCTTGTTACCATTAATGACAACAAAATGAATCCAATGAGTGTCAACTGCCAACAATATCCCCCTTTGGCATTGATGGCAACACTCATGTGAAAAATGGATTCCTTGTCGATATGCTCCCCCTAAGCAATACACTACATCTGAAATATGTTTCCCTGATATTTTTCACATATGAACATACTCCCCCTTTGACATTAATGCCAAAGATTGGTGAAAGAATAAAAGAATACTGTTAGTTTCACTAGAGCTTAGTCATCTTTAGGATTTCTGGGTATGCCTTTTGTAATAACTAAAGATATGTATCCCAGCCAGATTTAAAGGTATCAGAAATAGATGCAAGTCTAGTTAGTAAGTGGGCAAGTGTTTCTTTCTCTTGGATATATGTTGGTGTGGGTTTAGTGATCATATCTATGCACTCTTTCTTGTGAACTCTTAATGACTCTACTCTAGGACTTACTAATCATCTTAGATTTCTTGCTCTCCTCATGATTTTATCTCTCTCCTTTTGAAAAACAAAAATTTGGTTCTCCAAGGACAAAATTGGTCCATCAACAGATGTGGTTAGTGTAGTCAATCCATCAAAAGAGTTAGCAATTTTAGCCATCTTATCATATAACCCCTTCAATTTGCTATCTACATTAGCTGTAAGGCTTTCTATGTTACAACACACTCTGTAGATATTTGTACATTGTTTTAAACAAACCTCAATAGGGATAAGTTTGTGCTCAATTTTCTTCTTCACTACTTCTATAAGCTGATCAAAAGTTGTTCTTTTTACTGCTGTGAAATTGTCCAAAGCTCATCGGTCTACTATATGCTTCAGAGATTGAAAATTGTTGGATATGTGCTCTATTAGAGTCTTGAGCTTACCAGAAGGGCTTGCTCCATCTTCAATCTGACATTCAGATAATAATTTATGTAATATAGAGACTGATTGATCAATTAATCCTTTATCTACAGTACCTTCCTTTACTAATTTTTTAGTAGCCATCATCATTAATTTAGTTGGACTCAACTTAGAGACTGATCTCTTATCAACCTGAGAAGTGTCAATTGAAAAAACCTTTTTTGAGGAATCAGTTTTACCTACCGATATGGACTCAGTGGATTTTACCTTGTCCATCTCAGCCTCTATTGCACTGGTGGCTTCGCCACTTGGTCCAACATTAGTTACTACTCGTGGAGTATTATCCACAGAATTTCCAGTGTCCTGTACATTGCCTTGCTCAAAAATGGTTTGTGCCAGTTGTAAAGCGGAAAATCGATCGAACCCTAGTTGCTCTCCCCTCTTCCAACTCCAAGGAGAGAGAAGGGAGGTTGCTAGGGTTGATGGTTTTCACTCAGGGGAGACTTTACATTCAAAAGAGGGGTTGAAACCCACAAGATCCAATCCCACACAATGCAAGATTGGATTCTAAATGAGTTTCAAGGGTTAAGACAGCAAGGCTACCCTCTTCTGTAAAGAATGTGGATAAAATGATTAAGCTAGGAATGCATAGAAAGTGAGAAAGATTCACTTATAAACTGAGATAGGGATATAGGATGAAGCTGCGGACCTGGAATTAGCAGTAAAATGTCGATACGGTGCTGTCCTGCAAATTTGAGCAAAAGTTGACGAGACGATGGCGCCCGGCGTGCACACGGTCCTCCGAAAAATCCGTGAAACGAAGTGGGATCTGTTTGTCTCTGCACAAGGATTCCAGATCTTCAATTTCAGCTGCGTACCTGCAACCTACACACAGAAAAGAAAAGACAATTAGGGGGTTAAGGATTGGGGGTTTGCCTTTAGGTCAAACCCCGATTTTGGAATTAACCAAGAAATGAGAAATGCTGTAAATGTAAATGATTGTAATGTAAAACAAGTACTAATACCTTGTTATAAGGATGTTTGTATCCTTATGTGCGAAGGTATAGATGTTGTTGTTTGTTGTATGTTGTATGTTGTATGTTATAATATGTGATCTCCTCTTCAATGGTTGAATCCTTGTCTTGAATGCAACACTTAGCCTTGAATGGAGACTTAGAATGATCAATTGCTTGAAGGAATGCTTGAATGCTTGAATGCTTGAATGTTTTAGTATCGCTTCCACGCTTTTTCCATCTTTTTCAAATGAGAGAGAAAATGTCATTTATATACTTGTCAATTAGGGTTGATAGACTGATTTTCCCGACCTTAGGCCGACCAGGAAACAATATTTTCCAAATTGCAAACAAAAAGACCCGAAGTCCCAAAGGAGATCGGGCTCAAAATAGGGCCAGGGACCAGGGCGCTGAGCGCCATGGTCTTGGGGGACCAGGACGCTGGGCACCCTGGTCCTAAAGGACTAGGGCGCTGGGCGCTCTGGTCCCACCTCTCGGGACAGCAGGGTGCAAAGGAGGTTCAGGCCAGGGTGCAAGAAAATGCAGTTTTTGGTGTCATAAATAGGTTTCGGGGTCTCCATTCAAGTTGCATGTTGCGTCACCATCGTGAAGACCGAAATGCAGTCAAAATTGCAAGTGTCACAATTCTAGGAGGCTACATTTAGCCCCCACTTTAGCGGGAGTATGTATGTTCATGCTTCCGGTAAAGTACAAGGAAACAACATTGAAAGACTTTCACCATGTCAAGGAGGCAAGACACACCAAGCCCCCAGTGGACTAAGGATCTTACGACTTCGATTGACAAAGTAAAAGGGAAGATCACAAGGGAGAACCATGACTATCATTAGTAAGGTTCCCTCACTATGAGTCATGCAAGAGAAATACCAAAAATTTTCAAGGCAAAGCTAAGTTCGCCAAGAAATTTTCAAGTATCCTGAAGGGATAGACAGGGTGTATGCCCCCCTACGTTAAAGCGATCGCACATGCCTCAACGGGGGTGATTGTTTTAACGTAGTGATACACATAAGAAATGAGAAGGGAAAGGAGCACATTATCACAGAGATTTAGCCCCCAAGTGTGAGATAAACCCAAGGATAATAGACACAAAACACAAAGCACGAGGTGACTTCGCTTTCCTCGGGGTCAGTATGCTGTATGATAATTCATGTAAATATCATATGTATGTATGCATAATTGTTCTTCATTCCCCAATCAAGGAAGGTCACCTAGAAGAAGGGAACACATGTGTCTTTTGAGTCAACATGAGAGAGACCAAAAGAGATCTCAATGCTTTGCATCGTCCTCAAGTAGACAACACTAAGGACAACAAATAGAAGAATGAGAATAACATATAGAAGAAGTAACAAAAGAGAGGAGGAGAGAATCTACTATGCTAATGTAACTAGTCTAGCACGTCATCTACCCCCCGATCTTGCTGATCAATGTTTCGGGAAGGTAGGGAACACGCTAGAGGAGGAACATCCAACACAGCAGATGGAGCTATCACAAGATCCAAACAAGGGCTATGTCCATGTTCCAAGCCACGTTGTTCTTGTCTAGGAGCTAGGATAAGTGCTTTAGAAAATTTGTTAGATAAATGGTTATCAATATCAACAAGTCATATTCACTATTAGAAGCAAGAGAAGTAACATTTTCATCATGAAGAACATTTTCATCTATGTCATCATCAAGATTTATAAAAATAGGATCTTTAACTTGCACAGGATCAAGACCATCATGCATCTTATGTTTAGGAGATTTTGGCTCAATTTCTGGTTGAGGAGAAAATGGAATAATGCTTGTTGAAGGTGTTTTTGGAGATTGCAAAGTTTGAGAAGCAACTGCTTGAGCTCTAAGACGATGCTTTCGTCGGCGTTCATGTGCAGAACGATTTCGTCTAGTCCTAGTAGGAAGTGGAGAAGATTGAGGAGGAGGAATGTTCTCATCCTTATCACTTGGGTGTTTAGGTTGTGGTCTCTTAGGTTGGATAATAGGAGAAGAAGAAGGTCTCTTCTCTCTATAAAAGGAAGGAGGAGGAACTGCTCCATATAAAGGAGGAATATTTGGTTTAGGAAGGAGACCAAGTCCATCATGACGAGGAGGTATAGGTCTACTCTTAGAAAGTTTATTAGGCATAGACATAGTTACATCCATAGGGATGGGTTGGGAATCTTCTTGAGGAAAGACATTAGTTTTATCTTTCAAAGGAAGAACTCCCTTCTCAAGAATGATAGGAATATCAAGTTTAGGTGTTCTAGGTTCACTTAAAGATAGAATCATATCTATTTTCCACTTTTGATAAGATTTGAAAAGATGATCACTTCGTGGAGGAAGAGATTGGAATTGTTTAGGCCAAAAATAATCAATAGGAACGCTAGAAGTTCTTTCAGCTGGTTTAAAGAGACTATGATTGATAGTAACAACTTCACCATTATGGGGAAATTTCAAACATTTATGAATAGGAGAAGCAATATCTTTCATGGAAGATAGCCAAGGATAGCCAAGCTTCACACGAAATTGTTCAGAAGAAGGAATAATAGAAAATTTTACATCAAGGGATTTGTTATGGACCTCAATAGGTAATGTAATAGAACCAATTGCAGGAGAAGAAAATGCATCAAATAATTTCACAATCACATCTGTTTTGTCATATATCACTTGATTCAATTGCAAAGTAAAAAGAAATTCTTCGGTAATAACATCAACCATGCACGAAGGATCAATAAGCACTCCACGGCAAGGTGTATTCTTGACTTTTGCAACTATGTATAAAGGACTATCAGGGCAACTATGTATAAAGGACCATCAGCTGCCCTGATAGTTTCACTAGGATCAAATGTGATGGAAGGTTCTTTAGTATTTTCTTGCTGCTCTACAAAGTTAATCACATTCGGAGTCATAGACACAAGACCATCAGATGAGAGAGAGGAATCATTAGTCTCAATCGCATTAGAGGTATGAGAAGGTAATGGATCAGTAAAAATCTAAAGATTTTGGTTAGGAGGAGCTACAGATGTATTGCCTTTATCATTCACTCCAGAAACAGAGATAGTATTATTATCAATCAAATCTTGAATTTTACCCTTTAAAGCAAAACATTTTTCAGTATCATACCCAGGTTGACGATGAAATTGACAAAAAGCTTTGTTATCAAAATAAGGTGAAGTAATCTTTGTAGGATCTATTTGCCTTATAGGAGGAAGAGTAAGCACATTTTGTTCCAATAACTTATTCATAATACTATGCAATGATTCATTCAAAGGAGTATACTTTCTTTCTTTCTTGAAAAACTTAGAAATAGGAGGCACACCTGATGTTGCATTCACATTGTTGTTGATGATGTTTTCATTGAATTTGATGGAATCTCTGTTCGGTTTAAACTTTCCAAATGGTTGTTGACTGCTATCACCCTTATCACTCAGAGCCATAGGATGTGATTGTTCCATTTGACTCACAGTCAGTTGATAATTGTGAAGAGTTACACACAACTATTGGAAAGAAGTAAACTCAGAAAATAGAAGTTTGTCTTGAATATCTTTTTGTAAATTAGAAATAAAGATTCTTTGAATATCATTGTCAGGCACTGGAAAAGAAATTTGAGCATACAAATGCTTATATCTACCAATGAAATCAGTCACTTTTTCTTTAACACCTTGTTTACAATGCATTAAATCAATCAAAGTAACTTTAGGACTTATATTGTTTTGAAATTGTTGAATGAAAGCATTTGCAAGTTGTTCGAAAGAAGTAATAGAATAAGAAGGCAACGAGCAATACCATTGTAGGGCTTTATCTCTTAATGTTCTAGTAAACAATTTTGCAAGCAACCTTTGGTCATAAGCAAAATCGGTGCAAATTGTTTGAAAAGTCTTAACATGTGTTAGAGGATCACCTTTACCATTATAAAGCTCCAAATGTAGGATTTTGACATGTTTAGGAGGGATAGCTCGAACAACGTCAAGAGAAAGTGGGCTCGCAACATCAAATGTGGGCACACTAAACTTAGATTGATTCATAGAGGCAATTTGTTGCTGTAAAGAAGAGACAGTTTGTGCAAGATTGTTAATGGTTTCTTCAGTCGAAGAATTCATATTAGATGTGTTAGATTGGGATGGAGGTGTTCTGTTATTGAAAGAAGGTAGAGAGTAAGGTGGTGGGACACTATGATAGTTAGTTATAGGAGATGATTGAACAGGAGGAACACTACAAGGAGGAATAGAATGGTTAAATGAATTGTCCCCTTGCGTCATGTTCATTTGTGAAGATGTAATAGGAACACTCATTGAAGGAATGAATGAAGAAGTTGGATTGAATGAAGGAAGAGGGTTAATTGAAGAAGAAGGATTGCCCCCATGACTGGTGATCATAGGAGGAATGTCTTGTATAGAAGTAGTCATTATGTTTGATGTAAAGGTAGGTATGCTAGCAATAGAAGTTGTCAGAGGAACATAATGATTGACTTGAGTGGGAGGTTGTGTATAACCTAAAGTTTCAGCGCAACTCTTCATAGGCATCACATTCGAATCCACAATGTGTACAATACCACGCAAAATATCAATTCCATTCTTATCACTTTGAAGCATGCATTTTAGACCCTCAATTAAAGGAAGAGCTTGACTATCGGGGTATTCTTGAGACATCCATTGTCGAAAATCGTCAAATTGATTATCCAATTTCGAAAGTTTTTCTATAGAAACCTCATGGAGAGCTTCTTCATCATTAGGAGGATTAGAGGAATTACCCATGTCCTCGTTAAAAAGGCTATTCAAATTAGGTTCCATCTCCTCGGTAATTAAACCTCGGAAAGACTTAATTCTAAGGCTTCGTCTAACGAGAATAGTGTAAGTAGGGCTTATTGTTGTAAAACTCATGCACTCGAAAGAGAGAGAAGATTTTGAATTTTAGAGGTAGCAATTTTCAGTAAAATCAGCCAATCTTCCAGATTTAAGATGTTAAATGCAATCACGACAGTCTCCTGAAATTTCGGAAAAAAATGTCCGGGACCGTGGTGCTCGGAATGCACACGGTCCCTGCAACTTTTTTTGAAATTTGCAGGGATGAAAGTTATGATGATTTTAAAGCTAATCTGAAAAAATTGAGTGATTTTACGATCTGTAGATAGGCCAAATTAAAGTTGCAATCTCAAAATTGAATCCTACCAAGATTGTCGAAAAATGCAAAATTTGAATTTTGAAAAAGAGAGGGAAACTGAAATTTTGAATTTTATGATTTTAGAGGGAATACCAAAAGCAATGCAAGTTTTGAAATTTAAAAATTGACTCAATTTCACGCAAAATTCAGTTTTGAAAGCAGAAATTAAAGTTGTTGTAATCAAGCACTTAATTTCAAAAGTCACAAATTGCAAGAATTTGAATAAAGCGCTAAAATTTCGAATGAATGCAAACACACTTTTCAGATTTAGGACAGTAAGAACACAATTTTGACACAAAATTTCAATTTCAACAATTTTTGAATGATTAGGAGCCTTAAACCAAGCAATCACAAGACCAACTTTGACTGTAATTTTGAAAGTGTTATAATTGATAAAATTAGCCAAAATTCTGGATTTTAGTAGAAAAATACAGTAAGATCTAGCTCCCGAAATTTTGGAAAAAATGTCGGGGACGATGGCGCTCGGAGTGCACACGGTCCTCGCAACTTTTTTCCAAATTTTCAGGGATGAAAGATATTGTGATTTTATTGCGGAATCCAAAGTTACAGCTGATTTGGAGATGTTTTGATCAGTGAAATTGTTGGACAAAGGTTGAATCAAGAGGGTTTCAAAAATTAGGGTTTTGACACTTAACCACTTAATTTTCAAAATTAAAGCACAAATATGAACTGATAATTTGTAATAGAAGGGCAGATCTGAAGCAAGCATTAACATTTAGACATTTCGCAAGCTTAATTACTAAGAAGAAAATTTTAGGGTTTTTTATGCAATTAACCTCTAAAATTTGCAAAAGATCAAACATGGAGAATAATCAAGGAAGCCAATTTTTAGATCTAAGCATGAATAATCAGAAAGGATGTTCACGTCGGGTTCACCAAAATGTAAAGCAGAAAATCGATCGAACCCTAGTTGCTCTCCCCTCTTCCAACTCCAAGGAGAGAGAAGGGAGGTCGCTAGGGTTGATGGTTTTCACTTAGGGTAGACTTTACATTCAAAAGAGGGGTTGAAACCCACAAGATCCAATCCCACACAATGCAAGATTGGATTCTAAATGAGTTTCAAGGGTTAAGACAGCAAGGCTACCCTCTTTTGTAAAGAATGTGGATAAAATGATTAAGCTAGGAATGCATAGAAAGTGAGAAAGATTCGCTTATAAACTGAGATAGGGATATAGGATGAAGCTGCGGACCTGGAATTAGCAGTAAAATGTCGATACGGCACTATCCTACAAATTTGAGCAAAATTTGATGGGACAATGGCGCCCAGCATGCACACGGTCCTCCGAAAAATCTGCGAAATGAAGGGGGATCTGTTCGTCTCTACACAAGGATTCCAGATCTTCAATTTCAGCCACGTACCTGCAACCTACACACAAAAAATCGAAGACAATTGGGGGGTTAAGGATTAGGGGTTTGCCTTTAGGTCAAACCCCGGTTTTGGAATTAACCAAGAAATGAGAAATGCTGTAAATGTAAATGATTGTAATGTAAAACAAGTACTAATACCTTGTTATAAGGATGTTTATATCCTTATGTGCAAAGGTATAGATGTTGTTGTTTGTTGTATGTTGTATGTTGTATGTTGTAATATGTGATCTCTTCTTCAATGGTTGAATCCTTCTCTTGAATGCAACACTTAGCCTTGAATGGAGACTTAGAATGATCAATTGCTTGAAGGAATGCTTGAATGCTTGAATGCTTGAATGTTTTAGTATCGCTTCCATGCTTTTTCCATCTTTTTCAAATGAGAGAGAAAATGTTGTTTATATACTTGTCAATTAGGGTTGATAGACTGATTTTCCCGACCTTAGGCCAACCAGGAAACAATATTTTCCAAATTGCAAACAGAAAGACCCGAAGTCCCAAAGGAGACCGGGCCCAAAATAGGGCCAGGGACCAGGGCACTAAGCGTCATGGTCCTGGGGGACCAGGGCACTGGGCGCTCTGGTCCCACCTCCCAGGACAGTAGGGTGCAAAGGAGGTTCAGGCCAGGGTGCAAGAAAATGCAGTTTTTGGTGTCATAAACAGGTTTCGGGGTCTCCATTCAGGTTGCGTGTTGCGTCGCCATCGTGAAGACCGAAATGCAGTCGAAATTGCAAGTGTCGTAATTTTAGGACGCTACACCAGTACATACTATACACTCTCCTTAGCTGCTAGTTGTGTTTGACTATCTATAGTTACTGTCGGTTGTGTCAAAAATGGAGTTCAACTACCCAAAATACCTTTACCCTTTGATTTGTCAGGAATGGTGGAAGATGTTGCCCTTGCAAATTATTTCTGAGATGTGAGAAAGTCTAGGTTTTTCTGAAATACTTTGGTCCATCCCTTACTTGTCTCATTTACCACCTCATTTACTCTCCCCATCATAAGGCTTCTCTTTCAAGATTTACTACTAAAGATTGTCCTATTTGCAGTGTAAATACATCTTTTCATTTCCTCATTATTTATAGCACCACATAATTCCAAAATTGCTACTTCTTTGATCTCTTTATCTCTCTTCATAACATCAAGTATCCTAGCCTCAAGTTTATTATAGAAGGATAAAGGTATCTCCTTCAAAATTTCAATTAAGGATTTCTTATATATATCTATATACAACAAAATAGCCTCTTCTAATTCACTTTGTTCATTCTCTTCGAAATATTCATAATATTTAGATATATTTTTCAATATTTCATCTTTTGAAAATTCATCAATAAGCTCAGTACAGGTCATTGTGGTCTTACCTATTCCAGTATCATCACCATTTTTATTTTTGCTTGTGGTTGTGGGTGTGACTGGTTTCCTCTTGTGCATTGGCTTCCTTGTCAGTGGTGGAGGTGTAGTAGGCTTAGTTACCTTTCTAACAAGTCTCTTCCTAGGCTCTACCTTCTTCTGCTCTACCAGTGTTTTTACCACATTTTTCCTTTGTACCCTTCTGAAAGCTAGAGGTTCATTATCCTCAAGACCTGATTCTGAAGTGATAGGGGAAATGTGAACTTGTGGCTTCTTCACTTTTGTAGTACTAACCTCTACCAGTTTAGCAACCTATTTTGATTTAGAGCCCAGCTGAGTGTCTATCTTATAAAGCACATCTTGTACATCTAAAGGCATCTTTTCTATTTTCCTTTCTCTTCTCTTCTTGTTAAAACTGGTTTTCACTTCAAGTACCTTCTCTCCTTATGTATCAAAATGTTTTATGTTATCATCTAATGGGGTATCTAACAACATCTTTGCATAGAGTTCAAAAATGCTATCATCCACCTCATATCCAATCTCAGTAACCTAGATTTCCCTAGGTTCAACTACTTCCATAAGAGTTTCATCAATTTTTACGTTGAAACAAATATCAATGGAATACTTCTCCACAATGTTCTTTGAAATTCTCTCCATTTTCCTCATGTTTTCTTGAAAAGTCTTAAAATACACCCAAAGTTTCTCATCTCTATCAATACCAAGACCGGTGATAGCCTCCTTGATCTGCATACCTACATACATGTCATGAGCCCAATGCTTCTTCCCTATACTAGGTAGTGATGGACTTTAAAAGCACTAAGAGGTGCGGGGGGGGGGGGTGAATCAATGACACTAAAATAAACACAACTTCAAACACTAACTAGTAGATGAACTTAACCAAGCATTTAAACAGAATACATGCTATCCAAAATGAAATAACAACATCCACATAAACTAGAACATCCACCATAGCACAAGTGTTTATACGTGGAAAACCCAAATAGGTAAAACCCATAGTGAGATGGAACTCACAAGTTAACTATCTGCAGTAATAGATAACTGATTGATTAAGGCCTTACAAAGTGCTCTACTAAGAATGAATCTTGTTAGAGATCCCAAGCTTGATTAGAAGCTTATACCCTGTTAAGAGTAACCTCGCGGGAGGATTTGAGAATCCAAACTAATGGATTACATTGTTAGAGCATTTGTACAATGAAGCTTGTTGGAGCTTACCCAGTTAGGGGATTTGATTTTGTTGTAATGATTAGAAAACAACAAGAATGGATTGTTCTGTTCTGAGTAGCACAATATTTACTTGATCAGATCCTTCCAAGTACATTCAACACTGCTCTTCATCTTAACACTTATCACTCTTTGACAAAATCTTTCACTCTAGATGCATATCAGTATTTGCATGCCATCACTCTATCAGTTTCAAATGATTTAGTAAGATGTCTTTAAATAGACATTCAAATCTTATGTCAGTCATAGGAAATCAAAACACAATTTTGTAGGTGCAATGTATCTAGACAAGTAGACATAACTCATCACAAAAATGTCCATCGAGAAGTCGATGTTGGTAACTCATCACAAAAATAGATACTGGTTAGAACAATCAATACCAGTTGGAACAAAATGTGTGTACCATTGTCCTGCCTTCTTCTACTTGATCTCCATATTCATATTTATCTTCATTTTGATGTCGACTTAATGTAGCCATAGGTTATCTCTTAAGCACATACTGATTGATATAGAGTATCGGTTAGAGATAGACCTTAAACATATTGGTTAACAGTGTAAACCAATTGAAGTTACACTGGTAGTCAATGTAATCATATGTTTGTGTGAGAGTGTTTCATCAATGACAATAAGTGATCAATTCATTACAATCATCATCAAGCCAACAATCTCCCCCTTTGGCATTGATGGCAACACCTAGAAAATTTTAGAGTAATACAATACCACTAAGTGTGCATACACAACATATTTACATTTATACTCATATTCCCCTTTTAATGTAATACTCCCCCTTAATACATGCATGAATACAAAATTTTCAAAAAACACATACATATTATTACTCCCCCTTTCAAAACAATGCCAAAATGATAAAGTAAAATATATACATATAGATAGAAAATTTGTATCAAAGTGTTCAGCATATAGTACAAATTTTAAAAAATTTCATGCATTGGCTAGTCTCATAAAAATATCATTGAAATTCTGCTTTATTTGGGATAAAGCATTATCCCATGATTCTAGTATGTTAGCAGTATACTCAAATGTAGACATCAACTAGGAATGGAATTATTTCATTGAGTCTAGCATGAAGGTTTCAGGAGTAGCAAGGATAGCTTCTGCATTGGAGTAGGCCCTCTGAAGAATGTCGACCTGTGAGGTGAGCTGACTCTTGAGCTCTCTTAGAGATCAGAATCTCTTCGCCTTCTCATTATCTTTCCTATTCAATTTGTCATGCAAATCATCTATAGACCAGTTAAAGGCATAAACAGAGTCCTGGAGTGGGACATATGCCTTCCATAACCTTTCCATTTCCTACTCAGTTTCATCTTGATGCTTAGAAATGTCAGAGTAAAAGAAAGTAACATTGGAGGTAGAGTCAAGATACTTTCCTCTAGATTCAATATCTTTCTTCAACAGACTTCCATTATGAGATAAAGCCATTTTGCCACTTTCAATGTTCTTAGCCAGTTTATCTCCATATTTCTTCTTGTGGCTCTTCTCAGTAGACATTTGAGTAGCATCTTCCAGTGATTTGATTTGATCAGATGCATCTGCAACTAACTGACCAAGTTTGTTGATGGGTGTAGAAAAATGTGCAACAGTTGTTTCTAGTAGTAAATCAAACAAAATTCTACTACATTCTAGATTGTTTCTGCTTCAATCCTTTTCTCTTTTAGTCTCTTCTTGTGTGCTCAAGATTGCATAACATTAGCGATCTTTATCATTTAAGATGCAATCAAAGTGTTCATATCAATGGGTCCTGAGATACTTAAAGAGTCATCATCATCATCTTCAAGTAGTTTCTTCTTCACCGGTTCTAGGGGTACACTCTTAATGATAGCTCTTTCTGTGTTCTTCTCTATTGTTTCTCCAGGTAACTGAGTGACAACTTTCTCAATAGACTCCATTTCAGTAGTTTCAATGATTGGTGGAGATTGGGGTTTCTTTGGTTGTTCTTTTGCCGATTCATTGCCCACTATTAGTTGAATACCTAGTTGTCCAACTAATGTAACCTATACTTCAGTATTTGTAGGAGGATCCATATCTGGTGTGGTAATGTCTCCAGATAGCTCTAATGTGTCCTAAACAACTTCATCAACAAGAATAATGGAATCATCCTTCTTCTTGATTGGATAGAGTATGTCAGCTTGAACAATTTCCTCTTCATCCATTTCCGGTCGAGGAACATCATCTGTAGTTTCATCCTTATAGGTAGAGTGGATGTGTTCTTCCCTTTGTTTGATTACACAGGCTAGCTGATGAGTCTCAGACTCAATAACTACCCTTTTTGCATTAAGGAGCTTCAATCTCCTCATTTTAAAATTAAAATATACTTTGTATTCCTCAATTAAAGCATTAATTCCATCTAATGATAAATTGGGAAAATATTGTACAAATATTTCATCAAAAATTTTCTTTTCCAATTGAACAGCTTCTTCCCATTTATCTAAAAGAGTATTGTACAGAGAGATTGAAATATCTTTTTCCAAGTCATGCAGAAATCTATTGTAATGACCAAAATAAGTTATTACCTATTGGATTACTTGCTTCTACTCATCTTCAATGAAAGAATCATAATGTTCTTTGGCATTGTCAAACCTGTTTCTTCCCAATGACTTCATTGTTCTCTCAAAAATTGTGTTCGGTTTGTAGGTAGCAATTTTTATAGGTGTAGTTGCCTTCGACACTATCTTTGCCTTTTCCTTCTATGGTTCTTCTTCTTCAGAATCTGTACCCGCTGACTCTAGTTGGAAAATCAATTTCTGATTTCTCTTGTTTGGTACATTCTCCTTCTTTTCATATACTTTAGGTGTTGGTTCCTTCCTGGTTAGGACACTTTGAGTCACCCCTGTGGTCTTTTTTGCAGGAGAATTTCATCAGACTTCTTTTTCTTTCCTTTCACTTTAGCTATAGGTGCAGTACTAGTTTCTATTGGTGTAACTTGGACTACCACAATGTCCAATTTTGCCTTCTTTTTATCTTTAGGCAATGCTAACAGGGTATTAGCATAGCCAACTAGTAAAGCATGATTAACCTCATAGCTCATATCTTCCATATCTTCCTCTCTAGCCTCAATTTCTTGCATCAAGAAAAAGTTGGTGGTAACATTGAAGATTATGTCTTTTGCAAAGTGTGTTACCACATCTTCAGGTAACCTCATTCTCATGCTCATCTTTTTCTGAAATTCTTTAAAATACTTGTTCAGGGCAGCTGAAAAAGTATTCTTCACAACCTTAATGTTGTTCTTGATCTGTGCATTGATCGATTGTTCCTTGGACCATTCAATATCTCCAATACCCAGTAGGAAGTTATTAAAAATATAAAAACAACCCGGCTAATAGCTGACCATATTTGAACTTTTGTGTGTTGTTCTTCTTAATGGATTTCAAACTTTGAAATAATTGGTCACTAATGGCTTCACAAATATCGTAGTTTGCATTATCAACAATCATTGTATGTTTTGTATGAATTGTTGTAGATGGAACACTATTAAGTCTACTGGAGTAGAATTGTTGCTATCTTCACTACAGGGTCTCTAATATTGTTGATAGAAAAATCACGCTTATTAGATGTAGAACCAGTTAATTTGAAAACAATATCTTTTGAAATTCTTCTTAACACAAGAATTTCACCGGTTGAGAAATAACCCTGTTATAGACCTAATATCTTCCTTGGTTATTTTATAGGTCCTTTCTAAATAAATGTTCTCTCCATGGACTTGACTCAAAATGATTCTTATGTGTTAATCCTCAAAATATTCAAGAAAATAGGCAGCATTATGAAAACCTTTTTCAAAAACCCTAGCATATTTTGCTTCAATTTTTCCATTCTTATCACAGAGTGATTTCAGCTGAGTATAGATGTGTAGAGTTCCTAAGTCTTATATCTTGCAATATATATAGTTGGACAAGTCACCTTTGACCACAACACCGCTTGGGACTTGTGATAATGCATTATAAGACATAATTTCTTCTCACTTTAGAGCTTCTTCAGGCTCAACAGTGAGCATCAACCTTTCTACAATTTTATATGTAGATGCCATTCTAGATAAGAAAATTTCAAAGTGGTATACTCAAAGAAATACCTTGTTTCTTGCACGTCTCTCCATTTCCTGGTTGAAATTCCCAAATGCACACCCATTCACCGCTCTGCAACTTTTGATTCAACTTAATTTTTCTAATCACAAAGCAATTCATCAAACGAAAGAAATTCAATCTTGTTCGACTCTGCAATCGCTTCAAATTTCTTTTCTCAAAAGGGTTAGGGTGAATATGATAAAGTAAAACTTTCTTTTATCCCTTTTTAGGAACTATAATAAATTCTTGCACTTTTAGGTTACAAACCCTAATTTCTCTGCTTATGTGAAATGCTAGTTGATAACACGTCAACAAAAAGACCAAAATTCAAAATTCAAAAATTCTTTCCCACTCATTTTACAAGGGGTCTAGAGATGTTTTACCATTACGCTCCCCTTAGCCATGTTAAACAGGCTTAAGTTACTAGTGTTGGGTTCTCTTCACTTAGTGAAGGATCGGTTTTTTCTTTAACAAAATCTTTTCTTTTCTTCTAACAAGTCTGGTTCATATTATCTTTGGTTTCCTCAACATCAACTTTCTGCTTACCTCTCTAATCCTTGAAAGAGCTCACCGGTATATTATTTCTTGATCTACAAAACTTTGCTAAATGTCCTGGTTTGTTATAGTGGTAACAAAGCATACCGGATGATCTCCAGGGTCCTGCATTTCCTCTTTCAGTTCTTTTTCTACAATTCATATCCACATGACCAAGGTTATTAGAAAAGGTACAAACAACATTTGTTGTCTTTTCCATTTCGAATGGACTAAACCAGTTATCGTAGGATCTTTGCTAGTTCCAGTTTACCCGGTTATCAAAATTCCATATCCAGTTACCATTTGGTCTAGGATGCATGTGTGGTACAAGATTGTTTGATCCATATCTGTACTCAATATGTTTATGTCCATACATTCCACATGTGTGACAATGACCTTCAAACTTTCTAGACACATACCTAGAATTAGTATTGTAATTTGCATTTCTGTTAGGTTTGTTTCTACAAATATTTGTAGTATGACTAGGCTTGTGATAAACAAAGTAGATGGGTTTAAAAACATTCTTACTGGTATTCTTATTGACTTTAGGAGCAATTTTGTTCTTTGTATTGGAGGACTCTCCTTTTTTAGTTGTATGAAAACCAAGTCTAGAGATATCGCCCTTCATTCTCTGTGATTGAATTTGTTCTTCTAGCATGGTATAACTTTTGATGAGCTTCTCCAATTTCTCATTGGCTTTAGTAAGCTTTTTGACAAGATCTTCATTATGCTTAGACGGGTTCTCTTTAAAAGATGATGCCAACTCAAGATCTAGCTTTAGGTTCTCCTTTTCTTCTGTTTCAACAATCAAGTCCTCATGTATAGTGTCTCTTTCTAGTTTGATCTTTATGATCTCTTGATCTCTTACCTTGATAATATTTTCACCAGCTCTTCTAGCTTCTAGTTCCTGAATCATGCAGATAGTGAGAGCTTCTAGCTCTCTTCTTAGATTCCGTTTTTCACTGTTCACCTTTTAAAATTCATCAGATAAAGCTTAAATATTGGCTTCATATGAAGAACTATTATCAAATATTTCTAGCAGTTTTTCAGATAGCTCTCTCCTTTTGACTTGAGAAACTTTCAGTTTGCCCCTAAGGGATTCAATTTCATTTCTGCTAGCTTCTAGCTCTCTAACCATCTCAAAGTAGCTTCTGTCCCCCATGGTAGTTTCAAGATTCCCTTCTAAGTGGTTAGGCTTCAAAGAAGTTAGACTCTGATGCCAATTGATGGAATTGAAAAGCACTGAAAGGGAGGGAGAATCAGTGACACTAAAACAAACACAACTTCAAACACTAACTGGTAGATGAACTTAACCAAGCATTTAAACAAAATGCATGCTATCCAAAATGAAATAAAAACATCCACATAAAGTAGAACATTCACCATAACACAAGTGTTTATAGGTGGAAAACCCAAATAGGTAAAAACCATGGTGATATGGAACTCACAAGTTAACTATCTGTAGCAATAGATAACTGACCATTTAAGGCCTTACACAGTGCTATGCTAGGACTGAATCTTGTTAGAGATCCCAAGCTTTATTAGAATCTTATACCTTGTTAAGAGTACTACCCTGTTAAGAGTAACCTTGCTGGAGGATTTGAGAATCCAAACTAATGGATCACCTTGTTAGAGGATTTGTACAATGAAGCTTGCTGGAACTTACCCAGTAAGGGGATTTGATTCTGTTGTAATGATTAGAGAACAACAAGAATAGATTGATCTATTTCGAGTAGCACACTATTTGCTTGATCAAATCCTTCTAAGTACATTCAACACTTCTCTTCATCTTAACACTTATCACTCTTCAACAAAATATTTCACTCTAGATGCATATCAGTATTTGCATACCATCATTCTCTATTAGTTTCAAATGATTCACTAAGATGTATTTAAATATACATTCAAATCTTATGTTGGCCACAGGAAATCAAAACACAATTTCCAAGGTGCGGTGTATCTAGACAAGTAGACATAACTCATCACAAAAATGACCATCAAGAAGTCGGTGCTGGTAACTCATCACAAAAATAGATACCAGTTAGAATAGTCAATACCAGTTGGAACAAAACATGTGAACCATTGCCCTGGAATCTTTCGCTTGATCTCTATCTTCATCTTTATCTTCATTTCGATGCCGACTTAATATAGCCACAAGTTATCTCTTAAGCACATACTGATTGATACAGATTATTGGTGAGAGATAGACCTTAAACATACTGATTAATAGCATAAACTAATTGAAGTTACACCGGTAGTCAATGTAATCATATGTATGTGTGAGAGTGTTTCATCAATGACAACAAGTAATGAATTCATTACAATCATCATCAAACCAACAGGTAGCTCATTTAGGAAGTAAAGAATTAAACAAACAATCAAGTTTCTATATCTAAAGGTGCCTTTCATAATTAATTTGATCTTTCCAAAGTTTAACATCAGCTCACTCCTCATCCACTCACATAAATCATATTTCACATTATTCCTCAACATCTGATATGCGGCATGAATGCATGTAGTAGCAACAAAATTCAATCGGTTGGATTGAGTTACCTTGTAACCTATGATCATACTTGTAAAATTTATATTCTTGTTGGTGATTGTGCTTATCCTCATTGATTCGGTATTAGGTGTAGCACTAGTAAGTTTTTTGACCTTTGTGTTGGAAATTTTCTTGCTAGGTTCTTGTTCGACCCTAGGTAAGCCAGTGACAACCTAAATTGCCTCCTTCATGATCATGTAAGGCCTATCCAGCCAAATAAATTCATTGTGAACCCTGCTTAGAATGCATCTGATCACCTCATCCTTGAATTTTAGTATATATACAATACGGGTTAAACTTAGATCCTTAATTGCTTTAAATTCCGGTTTGATGGTTCTAGAGTCCCCTAGTATCATGGATTGATACATGATTTTGATGTCTTCAGTTCCCAAATCCTCAAGGGTGTAGTGAATGTATGCCCTCATATCTTTGACATACAATGCTCCATCAGGAACCCTAGAGAATACTCCCATAGAGTCTTCCTTTTTAGCAATTCCAGGAAGCTCCTTAAATAATGGCATTAACCTATCCTTGACTTTGATAATGGTGGTGTTTTCAATAAAAGTAGGAACTAATGATCTAGGTGCCATGTTGAAAAATACTTGAAATTAAGTGCTGGTGAAAGATTGATAACTGCTCAAAATCTTTTTACAATGCTTCTACTCGCTCTTGACTCGCCTTTACTTCCCTCTGAATGCTTAAATGCTCGATGAGTGAAAATGAATTCACTTACCCTCTTTTATCAGCAAATAAAACACTAACTTTCTATAATAAATGCTTCACCAATAACACTACTGATGTTGGTTTCACAAGTATGTGTCAGGTGAACCTTCATCGATGATGAACACAATTCTCTAGATCTCTTCTGAGGTAATATGCAAAATTTAGAAATGAATTTTCCAACCCCTAAGGCTTATGCCTTAGTTACCGGTGGAATTTCCTGTCAGTGGAGGAATACTCTATTCTACCAGTGGAGTTACTGGTATAGATCCATCTCCACTTGGTTCTTCAGATTTTATAACCCATCTCTTGGTTTGATCTTGTTGCATTTCATCTACCTTCAGCTTTCCTTTCTTATTATCTTTATCATTATTAACTGGTTGAGTCTTGCTTCTGCAATACTTAGCAATATGACCTATTTTGTTGCATGCATAACATGTAACATTGTTCTTCTAAATTGCTTTGACATATCCAGTATCATTTCTTGACCTACAATGATTAGAAAAATTTCCAAACTTTCTGCATGCATGACATTTAAGATTCATTCTACAATCTTCTGATCTATGACCATATTTCTTACAGTTTGTGCATTGACCAGGAACAAAATTGTAGTTTTGATTTTCCTTATTTCTACAATGTTTATCCATATGCCCAAATTTATTCCAAATAAAACATCTACCATTGAATTTATTTAAGCATTAGACTACCTTATCAGTTTCCTCTGTTCTGATGATTTTTGCATACCGGTTGTCTGATCTTCATTTGTTGTATTGAAGCTTTTAACTTGTACAAATCCAAGTCCTCTCGAATCATCAATCTACATTTTTCTTTTCAATAAGTCATCCAACTATGCAACACTGATCCTAAACTTTTCTTTATACTCACTTGCAATAGTCAGATCATCTCTTCGAGTGGTTACTTGTCTTTCAAGTTCTTGTTCATTGTTCTGGGAGTGCACCAAATTAGTTCTCAACAAATTATTCTCATGAGTCAATCTACCACATTCATCAAATTTTTTTTTCAGAGATATAACAAGATTATCTTCCTTCTTCTTTCTATCCTCAATATCTTTTGATAACCTCATAGTCAGATCTTGCATTTCAATCTTCATGAGCATGTTTGCTTGACTTAGTTTCTGACATTTTTCCTTAAGAGCATTTTTCTCCTCATCATCTAGTTGTTGCAAAAGTTCTTTTCTTTTGGCTTGAGCAGATGTTAACCTTTCTTGCAGGATAAGAATGAATTCATTTGCAAAATTCAATTCTTCTTGCAATTTCAAGTTCTTCATCCTTTCAGCATCATAATCCTCAAGAGCCATCTCAAGTTTCTTCTCCATAACCATGTTCAAAGATTATGGTTTCAATATCTTCCTCAAGTTGTTAAACTTCTTCTGAGGTTCTAGGCTTTGATACCAATTGTTGGGATGCAAGAACACTGAGAGGGGTGGGGGGGGGGTGAATCAGTGTTCTATTGAAATGAACAAATTTTAATTTTCTAAGGCATGCATATATATGCCAGTAAACAAATTAACATATAACAAGAAGCAAATAAACCATCCACATAAATGAATGCCATAACACATAGAATTTATATGTGGAAAACATCAATCAGGAAAAATCATGGTGAGATTTGTGATACACAATATTAGTTCACTGGCCATATGAAAACATATTACATATAATAGGGGCCTACACTTGTAGGAAGGTAGACTACCTAAAGCATACTGCTCATCACTAAAGAGCCTTACTGACTACAAGATTTCTTCCAAAGTAAATTACTGAAAATGAACTCAGGAATGCATCTGCTATGCCAAATAGAGTTCCAGTTCCGGCTCTGCTCTATATCGGTTCATAAACTCTGAACTGCTACCGATATCTCTTCTCATCCAAGAATGCTTTCCAATATATCTACAGATGATTGCATGAAATAGCATTTTCATACAAAATGATCTTGATACATATATTTTGCATCATACAATTCTGCTATATTATCCTATATCCACATATATCATATGTCTCATTACCTTTTAAAAATTAACCTAGCAGACTAACCTATATACCTATTACAAATGATATACCTTATGTCGACTTACAATACATTTACAAAAATGTCGGCCTTGAAAATATTAATTATAAATTGATTTAAGTATTGATGTTGGTGTCGGTGCTAGTGTAGCCCTGAATGCTCCAGAGTTGGTATCTCCTGTCTATGCTTCCTAGTGTCAGTTTATGACTTCCATCATATCTTGTTGCCATCAATGACAACAAAATGAATCCAATGAGTGTCAACTGCCAACACTTGTTTGGCATTTCTTTGTAGTTGGATGTTTTTCACATCTAGTGTTGCCATCAATGCCAAAGGGGGAGATTGTTGGCAATTAGAGGAATTGATTATGTGTTGTATTGATGTTTTGTCATTGATGGCAACACTGATTGTTTTGGTTGTTTATCAGTTTCTAGTAGGTTCTAGTAGAGCGGTTGGATTATGATATTCATCTGGTATGCTTCAGTTTGTGGAATTGGTTTGGATTTGTCATTCATGCTATTTAGATGTGCATCATGATTAGTTGGTTCAGTATTTGATGACTCGGGAGCTATCATTTGTTCTAGTAAGCTTTTAGGTCACCGTTAAGTGTTCTATCGATAGAGCTTTCTTGAAGATCTTTTGATGCATGTGATAACTTGTATTGGCGCACCATCTAGATGACTTTCAGGATGCTGGTGGTTATCTTGTTTGTGTTCCTATTGATGGGTGGTGTTGGATTTGGGTCTGGACCTAATGCTATCTTATTCGGCTAGGTTATGGACTGGTTTATGTAATGTGTTGGTGGATGATCTTGATGCGTTTTCGATTGGATCTATTGATTGTATTATGTTGTTTCAATCCAACACTGACTTAGTTGATCATTGGATTGTGAGTTTATATTATGAATTTATTGTATTATCTTTTAGGTGGCTGACCTAATTGTTTAGGTCCTGGGTTGGTATAAAAATTATGTAATAGCTCTTTATAGATCATGTATATGGGTTTTCGGGATATAGTATTATCTATGTGCGAATAATTTTTTAAAGCTTAAAGTTCTATAATCTGTTAACAACTTATTCACCCCCCTCTCTTAGTTGTTCATTGGATATCTGAGTTGTTTAATAGATGATGCACACTTGGACTAATAAATGATTTTTCATAATTATAAAGTTCTGAAATAAAAGCTTACTAAATGACAAATCGACCTACCATATGAATATGTGATAGACTAGACCAATGCAATCCGATAGAAATAGAAATTAAAATAAACTATTTTTAATGAACTTAAAAAAATGTTGCTCTGAGCAGGGGTCCACCTTTACACATGTCTCTATTCTGGCTACTCTTTGTATGGATTTTTTTTAGTCAGATCTTATGCACAAAGTTGGACCTAAAGGATGGTCACACATGTAAAAGTTCTTCCATGGCTCATGGTTCAATGAATAATAGTTCATCACTAAGGCTATCGCGATACAATAGAAAGATGACATTTGTCTAAGTTCCTGTAGATGTTGCGTATGGGCCCCATCGAGGATGATGATGCATACTTGGACTAATAAAAAAAATTTCATAATTATAAAGTAATTGAAAAATTGATCCACCATATGAATATGCAATACACTAAATCAATGCGATCCGATGAAAATGGAAATGAAAATAAATTGTTTTTAATGAACTTTGAAAAACTTTTTTCCGACCAGGGGTCCACCTTGACATGTGTCTCCCTTCCGGCTACACTTTGTATAAATTTTGTTTAGTTAGATCTTACACCTAGAAATGGACCTAAAGGTTGGTCCCACATGTGAAAGCATATCCATGACTTATGGTTCAAGCAATAGTAATTCATCACTAAGGCTATCAGGATACAATAGAAATATGATAGTTGTCTAATTTCCTGTAGATGTGGCATATGGGCCCCATCGAGGATGATAATTCACACTTCAACTAATAAATGAACTTTGAGGTTATGTTTTATGCCTTCCCACATCACCCCAGAAATTTGATTTGGCACTTAAAGAAAGCATCACAAAGTGGTGAGATACACAATATCAAGTAAGAAATCATATCCCGCATAGTCCCTTGATCGTACAGTTATGTCTCGTGTGGTAGTAGGATGGCTATGTTCTATATTTCTACTAGACTACCAGTCTTCATTGTTCAATGATATTAGGGAATAAGTATAATTTAGGGGAAAGACTTAATGTATACACGATGCACCTCAGTATTAGACAAATTAAAAAATTATGTTAAATAAATGAAATTTGAAGAAAACTTTTACAATTTAAATTATGTAATGAATCATAGAAATTTTAAAAATTGCAATTGCTTGTCAACATTCATTCATAGAGTAAAAAGGTATTAAATATCATAAATTAGACAATTATAGTTTGCATTTTGCACTAGCCCATAGTAATCAATATGAATTGAAGTAAAAACTATAAATACCTTGAAAATGTTATTTTCTCAATTGTCAGTGCCAACAAATTTGAAATGCCAATCAGAATCTGACTCCTCCTATTCTACAATTTCTTCTACATCCTCTGAATCATCTTGTTGCATCTACGTACTTCCCTTTAAAATAAAATCATCACTATCATTCGATGTGCCACCATCAATTTCTCCATCAGGAACAACATCAACCTTTGAAGTGTTTCACAACCTACTCCTCTTACGAATGGAGTTCTAGATTGTTAGTACCCTTTCATAAGAAAAAATCTCAACATCATACTTGTATACACCCTCAAAAAAATTTCTAAATCCTTCTCTAGTGTGTTCCTTGTCTTTTATTTCAATAACCCCAATGCACTTAAAGCTCTCTCATACTCAACAGATCCCAATATCATGGACACAAATTAGAAGTTTTGATTAATTTTTATAGTACATCACACAATACTGGGCTTTGACTTATTTTTCTACAAACCGTTGTTATTGATCCTGGTAGGTGGGGTATTTCTAATGCCTTAGCTTTCAAGGTTATTATTATTGAAAATTAAAATGATGTTTGTGAGAGCTTTTGCTTTTCAAAAATTCCATCTATTTTTGTTTCCTTTCCATCATTATTGCATATAGATCTATTACAAAATGATCAATCAAGCACTGTAACTTTTTGAAATAATTAATTTTACAACTAACCCAATAATTACAATACATAATACACATGGATTCTAATAGTTCATCTCGAGGGAATCGACTTAAAATCTCATTTGAAACCTCTTTAGCAATTCTCTTTAACGTCTCTTTTATATAACCGATCATTTGGTTAAAAGCTTCCTTGATAACATGTATATCTATCATTCTACTTGAGCATTTGTAACCACTAGTGGTATACTAGTACATCAGTACCTCATATACGTGTACGCATATACATAACTCTCATCTAGTGTTAAAATTTAAATAATTGTTACGATTTTCTAGATCTGTCATTAGATTCTAGCTGGCAAATTCTTCCTTTATAAAAGGCTCTTGTGATAGATTACATATTATCAAGGGTCATTATTAACCTTCTACATAGACTAGTATTATTCTGAATATAAAGAGTTATTTCTTGAGCTACTTTCACAAGTTTTCCCATTTCATTCAAAAGGGGGAGAATACCAATAAATATTAAGAGTGTCTCTACATCACTTAACCTATGTAAATTCTCTCAAGCTTTGTCTACTGACCCTTGTTATTTGTACATTAGTCCAATCAGGGATTTATATTCAAGGAAAACTCTTTCTATTGGTCTCTACAAGGAGATTCATCTCGTATCAACATCTTTAAGAAGCTTGTTTCCATTGGTTATTCAATCGACAAATTTTTGAAATTCTACAAATCATTTGGGACTTCGACAAAAAAATCAGTATAGCTTGCGAACCATATTTTCAACTCTAGCTATTGATTCAAATTTGCTCACAATTCTTAAAGCTAAATTTAGTCTGTGGGCCATGCAGTGAATGCTAGTCATTTATGGTGAAATAAAACTTGGTATCTTTCTACAAAGACCATACCAATGACCTTGAAACACTGTAGCTCTATCATCTTGTACCCATAAAAAATTTTCGGCAATTGATAAGGCATATTTCTTGGTCCCCACACCCTCTCTTGGACCTTGTGTGAGCTCACAAGTAAATCTTAGCCCTTCATCTTGAATTCATCCTAGCCATTCATTTTCCTCTCCTCTTCCTATAAAATAGGGCTCCATCCTTTCATTCAAAACATCTTGAAATCCAGTAAGTTTATGCTGCCCTTTTGAGCCCAGGAAATCATCTTGGCAACTTGATCATCTCATCCTTATCATTTTTCAAATCCATTCCATTTGTGCACAACATTGGAGAGCCATCCACATTCAACAATCAAAGGAGCACATCGATTACTACTTATCAAATTGCCATTTGTTTCATATCGAAAGTCATACTATATATTCTAGTTGGTTAGTATTACCGAATCATGTAGTCGGTACACTTAGAGAAGTTGGTATGAACAGTCTAGTCGGTTACTAAAGAAAGCAGTCACAGAACATAGTATTCACCGAGTTGATTACCAAATAAATTTTTATGGCTACCGAGTGATAAAGTTAACTCACCAAGTTGATATTCACCGAGTGAAACATTTTACCAGATACATTGAACCTAGACATGAACATGGAAATGTGTTACAAGATTGAGCACATCTAACTGTTTTTGCATTGGAAATTGCACTAGGAGATTGTGTATGTTTACAAGGTCAATCTAACGAATGAGATATTTTGTTTAGTTATTCATTCGAAAAATATTTTGTAAGATCGAAACAATGAATCAGATCACCGCTGTAAGAGATCTATTTATACAACATGATTCTAGGGTTAGAAAATAACCAAAAAAAATATGATATGCAACAAGACATGCAATAAGAGATAACAGAGTGTATGCATGAAGGAAGACTATTATAGAGACACAAAGAGGTCACCGAGAAGGTTATCAGTGAACAGTCAACAAACAGAGTAAACACAAGGGTTTACCAAGTTTCGTTATGGGTTACTGAGGTATGCTACAAGCTAGGTAATCTTATTCAAAGAACATAGAATCTGCTTTAGCATTTCAGATGTAAAGTTGCAGATATTTGTAATGATTTTATTGAAATATTTTGAAGTTGTAAGAGAAACCTTTAACAGGGTAAAAGACTCTAACCAAGTCTATAAATTGTAAATCCTCTAACTAGGTGCTACACTTATATAGTGTTGTAAAAATCCTTTACTAAGGTAGATCTAACTAATCTTAATACTCCTAATAGGGTAAGCTATTAGAAATAGCTAGATGTAGCTCTAATTGAGCATTATTTATTATTGTAGTAGTGAAGTTGTGGGTGCCATCCCCACCGCAGTTTTTCTCTCTAACCAAGAGTTTCTGCATGACCAAAATATATGTGTTATGGAGTGAATCATGTATGATTGTTATCTGTTGATTATAGTTTTATTTTATGTTATTGCACTATTTTGTCTATGCATAATAGTAAGGTTATTATCAGCGAAAAGTTTTGGAGTACTGATTCACCCCTCCCCTCTTAGTACATTAGCTTTCTATATTGGGACTAATAATTGGTATCAGAGCTTGAATCTTGGAAAAGGGTTTAACTACCTAAAGAGAAAGATCTTAGCAATGGAAGGCTACAAAAAATCTCAGAGGATTGTGCATCTTCAAGAAGAGATGGATAATGCAAGTCAAGTGATTGCAGACATGCAGAGGCAAATGCAAAAATCTCTGAAAGTAAGGAGAAGATTATCTGATGACTTGCAAGATTCTTAAGAGCTAGTAGGACAAATCGAGACATCATCTGAGAATAATATATCTGAAGAAACTGAAGAAATGATTGGAATGTTGAAAGAAAAGAACAAAGCATTGGTTGATCAACTAAAAGCAATGAAAAGAGAACATGAACATTTAAGTACACAAATGACTAAAAATCTAGATGCATTAAGGATAGCTAAGGATAAAGCAATAGATCTACAAAGAGAGAAAAAACAACTTGAAGCTCTAGTATCTAATAAGGAGGATGAAATCATAAGGTTAACTGGTATTCAACAGAATATGACAGATCAACTAGGTTATGCACATCATGAAGCAATTCTGAAGAATGATGAAAATCAATCATTGAAACTTGAAGTATCAAGGTTGACTGGTGAGCTTGAAATAGAAAAGAAATTCAAAGAATCATTGGAGAAAAGTTATGAAGCATCAAAGATGTTGGATGAGCAACTAAATACAAGAAGACTCTACAAAGATGGAGGACTCGGTTACAAAGGAAAAGACTCTACCGAGAAAGGAATTCATACTACTGAGAGAGAAGAATCATCAAAACAAGCCAAAAAAAGGAATAAAATCAAAAGGAAGAAGCCTATTTGCTACTACTGTGGAAATCAAGGTCATACTGCCAACATATACCAGATCAGAAAAGGTAAGCAACCGAAAATCTCTAAGTCCAATGGATATTGTTATAATTGCAATAAATATGGTCACACACCTAATCAATGTACGACAAAGTCTATTAACAACTATCAGAAGGCAAAATTCAAAGGGTTTTGTAGAAACTACAATAGATATGGACATAGTATCGAGAAGTGCTGGTTTAAGCAAAATAACTACATGAAATATCCACACCGAGAAAACACTAGAGGTTACTGAACTCACACAGATCCTTACCAACAATATGCTGCATTGCAATGGGATTACAATACAAGGATATGAAGTGAATGTTGTGGAAGATATGGACATATAAGTGCCAATTGTTTTATAAGGTTTGGAATGAACAATTGGAGATCATGGAAAAATCCCGGTATGGCATGTTTTCATTGTCACAAAACTGGACATTTAGCTGGAGATTGCAGAGATCAACTGAGAAGAGACACTAAAAAGATAAAAGAAAAATTCAAGATGATTTGGAAAAAGAAAGAAATTATGTCTAATGAAGAAAGCACCTTACCTACCGAGTTAGGTGCACCTATTTCAAATTAGTCAAGGAAAGGTATGAAGAGACTGCATTCTTTAAAAGTTGAATCATAACAATTCCTATTCTATTATATACAAAATTCAAAATCTGCATAGTTAAGATGCAATTAGTTAGTTTATATACTATACAGGAAACCTGTCAAGTCGGTGTATAGAGGAAACCTATCAAGTCGGTTAATGAAGCAAAGTTGGGTACTTGGTGAAAATGGAAAATGGAGTAAATCAGTAAAAGGTAAACCGAGTGCATTTAATATCTTGACCTAACTTGCACAAAGCCCAATAAGGTATTTTTGAGTACTTAAAAGTGTTTTCGTAGTCATTTTCATTCACCCATGTTTTTGAGAAGCAGAGCAGAGTGAATCAAAGTGATCAAACTTCATTCAGAGCGAATTTCGAGGTATTTACATCAATCTATTCACACTGTTTATCTGGTTTTCGATCTAGTCAAATTGCTATTGTCTACCAAGTGTGAAGAGTCAGTCACTTGTAAACCCTAAGGATAACTTGTCGAATCTTACCCAAAATCTACCATGGTGCCCAAGATCCAAGACCCTGTAGTTGTCCAAAATGTGGAGAAGCCCTCACTGAAATATTCCCTAACTCCTAAAGTTGCCTCAGAACTGGATGATAAAACTGCATTTTCATTCATCCCGGATCAAGTCTTATTGGTAGAAGATGTCAGATTCTTTATGAAATACTATGTTGAGGAACTCAGTCATGTAGAGATTAGTGACACATATGATGAACTGTGCATTGATGGCAAACTGGATAGAAAATTCTAGCATATCAGAATGAAGGGATTAACTGAAGCCCTAGTCTATCCCCATGAGTTCAAACCCCAGTGGGTTAAGTTTGTATTGAGCAAAGTACATGATGATTTCAAGTGGCTACAAGAGCAACCGTTCAAGATCACAAAGGAAGTCATTCACCTAATCACCGGATATCCCATCTACAATCATGCTCGTGCACATAAAATGATATCACAAAAGGAGCTAATCAGTCTAACCTGAGTAGAATCTGATTACCGAGGACTAAAATTGATTAATGTCACTAATGCTAAACTAAACTTTGCAATCAGAGTTATTGGTTACTATTTCTTCCAATCTGCAAGGAAAAACAGTGTACCATGTGCTGCAGTGGACTTGGCCTACAAAATAGTAAAGAAGGGAATGAAAGTAGACTTATGTGAAGTGCTACTAAAGAACTTATTTGAGAACCTAAACACAATAAGGAAGCCAAAGAAGAACAACTTAGAAAACACACTAAAGTTTGGTTCACTACTTGTCTATATGTTTTTCTATTTTGAGAAGTTCTTTCCTTCAGTCGGTAAAGTAGTATGGGAGCTACACTGACCTATCACCCATCAGATCAATGATTACATCAAGAAGTTAGGAGATAACTTTAATGATATCATGGATGATTACTTTAGCAAATTCCATGAGAAAATGCACAACAGGTACAGGATCCCACCAAAGCTGGTCAAAAAATACAAGGACAATATATGTTTTGAAGTCGACACTGATTATTGCTATATAAATGTTGTTGAACCGAGGATTCAATCATTGCAACCAATGGGTTATGAATTTGATTATGATATCACACAGCAACAAATTGATGCGTATCTATCACTGCCAAGGCATGCAACTAAACTAAGGTATGGAACCTATGAAGAGGTGAAGATGAAAGTAAAAATGAGCATTGTAGTTCCTAAGGCTACAAGAAAAGCTACAAAGATGATAAAGGCTTTATCTAAGAAATTCAGAGAAGAATCCTCATCTACACCTGTCAAAGGCAATCTTGCCATAACCGAGGAAGAATCAGAAGCACAAGAGGCTGCAATAACATTGAGCACAAAGTTGCCAAAGGGAAAAGTTCTAAAAAGAAAGAAGCAGGACATCACAAAGGCCCTACCAACTCCACCAACAAAGAGACCCAACACCAGAGCATCAGCTGCATCACCGAGCAAGAAACAAAAGACTTTTGCCATTCCTAAGGTAACAAAGACTTACAAGAAATCTACTCAGAGACTCATTTTGGCAAAAGAGTCGACTGATACAGAGTCTGATGATGCAAACAAATTCCAAATTGTGAAAAGAAAAAAGGTAAACATTCACAGTGTTGAAAACTTTTGTGCCAATCTCAAAGAATACGGTGGATTTGTAGGATTCAGATATGTTAAGTATGAGTCTAGGAATAATGATGAGAAATGACAGATTGAAGAAGCTATCATATGTACACTTCTGAAGTTTTGGTTAGCACCATTAGAACTAGAAAAGTCACTTCCGAGTGAACTCTACTCACATATTGACAACAAATGGAAATATGCAATGGATTCAGAGAGACAAATAAGAGAAAGAAGTCTAGTCCATCTTTTTCTTGACATGTCCATAGCTGAAATCAAGGAGCATTTGTCCACATACAATTCAAAATTTCTTGTGATATAGAGAGCCTTAAAATTGATGAATGGCTATATATTGATGTGGAAAATGAGACTAAAGCCAAGTGGCAGGAGATCTTCAAACAAAATGATGTCGGTGAACAATCTCAAATTGAAATTGTTGATGTCACCGAGCAAGATCTAGATGTCACCGAGCAAGGTCTAGACCCAGTTGACACTATACAAATTGATGAAGATGTAATGGATGAAGCCGTACCAGAGCAGGAAATGATTGAAGGCACCACTTATGCAAAACTTGTGTCTAGTGAATCGGTCTTAGAACAAGTTCAACCTTATCTACCAGTGAAGCCACCAGTCTCAACCGAAACTCCCAAGGACACCAAGCAAGCTACCAAAGGCAACAAATCTAAAGCTGTGGGTGACACAACCAAAGATTAAACATCTCAAGCATAGATAAGCACTACAAATATTACAGCTGAGACCCCTAGCACTGAACCACCCAAAGACACTGCAACTGCTACAAGTACAGACCAAAGTGTTGCATCTACCGAGCAACCTACCAAGGGACAGTAAGCCTCACAAGCACTTGTCTTAGTGCCATAGACCAAAGGAAAAGAGAAGAAGGTGAGAAAGAATGGTTTTAAATTTGACTTATCTAAACCAATTGTGTTGCCCAATGTAGACATTTCCAAATTGAAAGGGAAAGCACTCACTGAATTTAGTGAACTATGCAAAGCAAAGGCCGAACAGGAGAAGCAACTGGCCATATAGAAAAAGAACAAAGTACTTCAGAAGGTTAAGACACTACTCACAGAAATGCTACCATCAGCAACAATGTAAACTGATGCAACCATCCATATTCAGTTGGATGAACTCCTTAATCAGATTGAAATGTCTGGAGTTGATGCATCCGAGTACTTAAGCAAGCTCAAGGATAAAGAGCTTAGAACAAAAATGATAGAGGAAGTACAAAAATCAATTGCTATTGGCAAGGTAAAACTTGTCAAATTCATTGTTGAGTTGTCCACTCAACTCAAGCACATTCTTTATTTATTCCAGAAATCATGTACATTTTCTTTATTTATTAAAGATATCAAAAATAAGACTAATGCAATTGAGAAAGAGATCACCGATATCTCATCCAAGTTGACCACTGAGCCTCATTCAGTTCAGACTTTTTACAAAATGCTACAATAGCTCATGGCTCAACAGTTAGAATTGAGGAATGAAGAGCATAAAATTAGGATAGATATAATGACCCTTCAAACATTATTCCTTCCTCATCTCTCATCAGTACAGGAGCAGCTCAACCGAGCTACAAGCTTATCAACTACACAAGCGTGAAGCACTCTTAATGGCTTGATATCACTCTTATATGATATTCAAGCACAAAACTCTCTTATGGAAAGTCTCAAGGACTCACTCTCAGTCGCCCTCACTGACACCCGAACCAAGTATAAGACTATTTTTCATCAGTTACCGCCTCCAGATGGAAATTAAGTTTTTAATGTTTGTCGAAAAGGGGGAGTAATATTATGATACTACAAAGAGGAAAGCCCAGCAAAGGGGGAGTAATTCTACACTTGGAGAGTAATATAGTTTTGATAATTGAGTTATGACTTTGTAAGTAGTTTTTGTCAAACATCTCAACTAATGTCAAAAGGGGAGATTGTTACTACTTATCAAATTGCCATTAGTTTCATATCCAATGTCATACTATATATTCTATTAGGTTAGTATTACCAAATCATGCCGTCGGTACACTCAGAGAAGTCGATATGAATAGTCTAGTTGGTTACTAAAGAAAGCAGTCACAAAACGTAGTATTCATCGAGATGATTACCGAGTAAAGTTTCATGGCTACCGAGTGATAAAGTTAACTCACTGAGTTGATATTCACTGAGTGAAATGTTTTACCAAATACATTGAACCTAGACATGCACATGGAAACGTGTTACAAGATCGAGGCACATCTAACTATTTTTGCATTGGAAATTGCACTAGGAGATTGTGTATGTTTACAAGGTCAATCTAACCAATGAAATATTTTTTTTAGTTATTCATTCAAAGAATCTTTTGTAAGATCAAAGAAATGAATCAAATCACCGCTGTAAGAGATCTATTTATACAGCATGATTCTAGGGTTAGAAATTAATCACAAAAAATATGATATGCAACAAGACATGCAATAAGAGATAACAGAGTGTATGCATGAAGGAAGACTGTTACAGAGACACAGAGAGGTCACCGAGAAGGTTATCAGTGAACAGTCGATGAACAGAGTAAATAGAAGGGTTTATTGAGTTTCACTATGGGTTACCGAGGTATGCTACGAGCTAGGTAATCTTATTCAGAGCACATAGAATCTACTTTAGCATTTTAGATGTAAAGTTGCAACTATTTGTAATGATTTTATTGAAATATTTTGAAGTTGTAAGAGAAACCTTTAACACGGTAAAAGACTCTAACCAAGTCTATAAATTGTAAATCCTTTAACCAAGTGCTACACTTATATAGTGTTGTAAAAATCTTTTAGTAAGGTAGATCTAACTGATCTTAATACTCCTAATAGGGTAAGCTATCAGAAATAGCTAAATGTAGCTCTAACCAAGCATTATTTATTATTGCAGTAGTGAAGTTGTGGGTGCCATCCCCACAGCATTTTTTCTCTCTAACCAAGAGTTTCTGTATGACCAAAATATATGTGTTATGGAGTGAATCATGTATGATTGTTATCTGTTGATTATAGTTTTATTTTATGTTACTGCACTATTCTGTCTATGCATAACAGTAAGGTTATTATCAGAGAAAAATTTTGGAGTAATGATTCACCCCTCCCCTCTCAGTACATTAGCTTTCTATATTAGGACTAACAACATCAAGTGGAGCATAATCAAGGGGTGCCTTCACTTCATCAAGCTCAATCCGAAGGAGAAGGTAAAATAGCAATGTGAATAGTCTTTTAATGATACTTTAGCATTCTGCATGTTTATTTCATTATGTTTTGATCATTTGACCTTCTAGTTTGTTTTCCCCTCTTCATTTTGGCATGCCCAGTAGGACCCACGTCCCTAAGATTTAATGTTTTGTTTTTAAGCTTTTGTGAGTTGTGAGACACAAGTTCCAGAATAGCACAACTGCAAAAAAAATAAATAAAAATTGCAGGTTCCAGAATAGCGGCTCTGTATTTCTGCGCAACAACTTCTTTTCTGTTTTTGTTTCATTTTTGTTTCTGTTTGTTTTCTGTTTCAGTTTCAGTTTCAGTACAATAGATCTACAATTAGCATGAGCATTTTTATGGGAATTTGAATTCTTGTTATCTGATCTATTATTTACTCTGTTATCTGCTCTATTTAATTATAATTTGTGTGAAAGTAGGAGAGTATGCTCTTGTCTATATAGACAATCAGAAATCCAGACCTTTCACTTTTCTATTCTGTTTAGTACGACTATATGCTCTGACCACAGGAAAGTGTGAAAATAGGAGAGTATGCTCTTGTCTATCTAGACCATCAGAAATCTGGACCTTTGACACTTTTCTATCTATTTAGTGCTACTATCTGCTTTGTTAATCTGTATGAAATTTTTAGGCGCTAACTGTAGTCTGCATTTCTTTTTTCTTTTTCAATTCATGTTATCTACTTTGTTTAAATATAATCTGTCTGACCGTAGGAAAGTGTGAAAGGAGGAGATTATGCTCTTGTCTATCTAGACAATCAGAAATCTGGACCTTTGACATTTTTTTTTATTATGTTAAATTTAGGGTTTTTGCTCTATTAAATTTAGGGTTTTTGTCTGCTCTGTTAAATCTAAGGTTAAAAAAAAAAAAAATCTATTTTTTCGCCATATCTTCTTTATCTCGACTCCTTTTTCCTCCAAACTTCACTAGATTCTTCACATTGCCATTTTCCACATTTCTTTCCTTGGGGACCTTATCCCAAAAATCCACTTTTTGAAGCCCAAAATCCCATATTTCTCTATTTTTAGGGTTTGTCATAACTCCTTCCCCTTTTATCCAATCACCTCCAAATTTTTCTCATATTATCCATCTCCAACTTTTGCTTCTTTGCCCCTCTTTGACAAATTTTCCCATTTCTTCATCTCTCCTCCAAAATCCCCATTTTTCGCTTGCCTATCCCTTGGAAAGTGGCAAAAACCTAGTCAAACCCCATTTACCCATCAAAGCTTTCTTCAAATCCACATTTGTCATTAGTAAAAAAATTTTTATTCATGGTTTTCTATTCATTCCCATAAAATCAAAAAAATTAATATTTTTGTCATTTTGTTGTTTTTTGCAGGACGCTTGTTGAAGACTCTATTTTTCTAAACTAATCAAATTGTTTTGTAGGACGCTTGTTGAAGACTCTATTTTTCCAAACTACTAATCAAGTTGTTTTGTAGGATGCTTTTTGAAGACTCCATTTTCAAACTACTAATCAAGTGGTTTTGTAGGTTGCCTAGTTGATTCAACCAAATATTGTGCATTTATTTAAATTAGGCACCTAGATATTAATTAAAATGGAATGAACCATTGTCTTATGTGTCTTTAAGAAAAGCATAAAGGTAGGAAAGTATGCTCTTGTCTTACTAGATGATCAGAAATTCAGACCCTCCAACCTTTTCTTGTTTGATTGTGTGTTTACCTCTAGCAGGCCTGCCCTCCCAACTTTCTCTTTGAGAAGGTAAGAGGGGAACGACCCAAGTGAGTACACCCAGACCTGGGTTTCCAAACTCACTATAATAAATAGGCCATTGACTATTAAAGGGTTAATGGTTGGGGCTATATGAGAGTTCACTCTCACATTGGGTGCTTAGTAGGATCCTAGAGATCTCAATCATGCTTGCATGACTACTAAGTTCTTGGTGCTTCGTTGGGCTATAGGCCTCAATTGTGCTTGCACAACTTTGAAGGGTAGATCCTAATGGGAAGACTTACTAAACACCTTGTTCATAGTGGCCAAAAACCTTCTAGTCATTGGTGCAAGAAGTCGGACCTCTGAAGCAGCTCATATTCTTACGGCCCTTAGTAGAGACACAAAGTTCGCCATGAGGAGTTTTCATGGGAATTGATGCTTGGCTGCCCCAAGAAGTGAGTGTCATGGAGGGGAGCCAGTGGGGTCAAGCATCTAAGTGTCCACTCTGGGTAAGCATAGATGGGAAACCAATTGGGATTCAATGACTATTGTCCTTGCCAACCTTAAGAATGTTGTATATGAGCATGAGTGTCTTTGATATAATATGCATTTGATCACTGTGTTTACTTTGTTTGATACATACTTGCCAAGAGTAGACTAAAAACACATCACTATCTCCAAACACTTTGCAAAAATATTTGTCAAGACACAAACAATTGTCCAAGTCATTACCCACACAAAGTCCAAAATTGCATCAAAACTCTATCCATCCCATTTTTCATAAGCCTAAGAGAGAAGCTAAGAGTTTATCCTCTACGTCAACATTCAAGTTTGTCCTTTGAAACACCTATTATCATCCAAATCAGGGTGGTTATATCCCTTCATACAACTTGCCTTTCAAATCGATCCTCCATTAAGTCGTATTCATGTCAAAGACAACCTAGTTATCAAGTTTCTTCTAAACCATCACTACTATACCTCCTCCATCAATCATCCTCAAATTTCTTAAATCCTTTCATCACAAATTTCTTAAATCCTTTCATCACAAATTTCTTAAGTCCTTTCATCCTCAAATTTCTTAAATCCTTTCATCACAAATTTCTTAAATCCTTTCATCACAAATTTCTTAAGTCCTTTTATCACATTTTTCCTAAGTCTTTTCATTTCAAATATCGTGTATGGTCGCAACTCAATCCCAAAAGAAAAAGATGGCTGAACAACAATATGGCATGCCGGACATTGTTGTCCTATATGAAGATCCCATGCAAGATCATACACAAAGTGGGCAACCTAGCAATCAAGATCAAAGTCAAAATCTTGACATGGTTAACTAAGATGAACTTTGTCCGGAAGTGTAAACTTTCCTAGCAGATTCTTATAACCAAGAGATGATGGAAAAGTTTATTAAACACAATCCTACTACATTTCTGAAAATGCTCCTTGAACATGGAGCTCAACTTCCACCTAAATTTAATAGATCCACTCTCACCCAACAACCACAAGGAGACCTCGCTCCCACACAAAGTGTTGCACCTACTATTCAAACTCAATCAATTGCAGCCCCATCAATCATCTAGGCTCAATCAATGCCACCCACGGTACCTCCTATTGTAGTCTCCATCCCACCTTCTTCCTCCTTACCATCCATACCACTATCAAATCCAATCTCATCTATTCTCCAACAAACTTCTATACCACCTCCTAATATTCAACCACATAAATCTATTCCACCAACTTCCCTTCCTCCCAACAATGTCGCAAATTTTATCCGGGCCATATTCAATCCCATCACAACTGTTTGTAGGCCACAACCAAATGTCACTCAAACCCCAGCAACATCAATCATCACATCCCACATTCCCACCTCCTCATCATATCAATATATTGGTGGTGGTGCACCTTCTTTGGCTCATCCAATTCTTGGGGCAAATACACTTCATCATTATCAAAGCCCACAACAAGACCTCATCAAGGAAATTCAAAACATGAAAAATATCATCAAGGACATGAAACAAAGGACTAATAAAAGAAAAAATCACTCATTCGAAGAGTTTTGCCCTTGTCCTTACAACCCATCTATATCAGTTGCACCATATCCCCCGGGATTTGAGATCCCTAAATTCACCAAGTATTAAGGCAAAGGAGATCCCCACAACCATGTCCAAGAATTCCACATCTTATGCCAAGAAGTCTCCTATAGTGACCTTTATCTTTGCCGACTCTTTCCCAAAAGTCTCACGGGAGATGCCTTGGCATGGTTCTCATCTTTACCATGAGGTTCCATTGTCTCTTTTCTAGACTTGGCAGAAAAATTTGTGGCCCACTATGCATACAACATGGGCAATGATGTATCTATGATGGACTTATGTAATACAAAACAAAAACCCGGAGAAACCTTCGCCAATTTCCTACAAAGATGGTGACATCTTATCAAGAAATTCTAGTGGAACATGCTAGAACAACATCAAATTGAACTATTCCAAAAGAACTTGGTGCCTGAACTTTAAAGACCTTTAAAATCTCAATGTATCAAGTCCTTCCAAAAATTGACCGATAAGGGCCTCGTCCTCAAACGTGTCTTGTTGGAAGAAGGAACCTTGAAACATTACCAGAAGTCAACACAAAGTTCTTCCTCTTATCATAACGACAAGCCAAAATTCTGGTCCAAGAACAAAAACGTGGTCAATGATGGTGTAACTGATGCAAAGCGAGTCCAAACCGTGGCCGCTCCCCCAAAATCCACCACCAATAATCATCAATTCAACAATCAAAATAATCAAAATCAATCCTGAAAACCTCACAACAATGTCTCAATCGAGGGATGACCACCCCGATTGAAAAATAGGACTCCAAGAGATTTCACTCCTTTGGCTGAGCCTATCGAAATGGTGTTTCAGAAACTTGTCCAAGCAGGTGCAGTGGTTTTTCCAATCACTTGCTCATTTGACCCCAATCAACCTAAACCAAGATGGTATAATGAAAATGAGCATTGTGAATACCATCGTATCAAGGGACATGATACATGCAAGTGTATGAAATTGAATATCTACATACAAGATCTCATTGGTAGAGGTGAGATTGAAGTAGCAAATGCAAAACCTAGTAATAACAATGACAAACTCAAAATGTACCAGGAACCCTTCCCAAATCATGATAAAGGAAAAGGCTCATCATCTAACGCAATGGGTTGTGACTACGCTAATCACATAACTGGCTTTGATTTTTTAGTAGGTTGCATTGAACCTACAAACAATCATGTCAATGTCATAACCATGCAAGGAGTCAATCCTCCTTCTTCCCAAAGTAGATCAAATCCTACTAGGATAGTCATTCAAGGCACCACGCCTTCCACCTCCCATTTCTAGAATGACTGCAATGCAACTACACACCAAGGTAAAGTCACCATTTAAGGAGTCCCTCCCCCACCAAACCCCCCACCCATGTCTTCCACCCGCTGATATGACCTCCTTGATCAACTTGGGAAGACACCTGCACAGATCTCCATTTTTGAACTTCTCAAGACTTCCTTGGTCCATAAAGAAATTTTGGAACAAGCCCTTCTCCAATCACGCATTCCTAATAACATCAACGCCACCCAATTCCAAGCTCTCATTGGAAACCTTGCTGCCCAGCAACACATTATATTTAACTCCAAAAGATGTTAGACGCAGAATTTATCAAACCAATAGATTATGCTGGATGGGTTTCCAACATTGTACCTGTCGAAAAACCTGCTAGGGGCATCCGCATCTGCACAGATTTTTGAGATCTAAATATAGCTAATCCACATCTCCATAGATTAAACTGCTTGCCTAATCCAAAAGCCCACTTTTCCCTAAGGATGACTCTTTCCCTCACCTGGCAACCTAATCCTCCATCCTAGTTCTACTCTTGGCAAGAGGTATCATGTGGTCACAAGGAAGAGACTTGTTAGATTTTGTTAGATCTTTTCATATAGGCTTGCATCTTTTGCCCTATGACTGGCAGTATTTACGATTGCCTGGGTTCTTCCATATCTAGGTACATTATGATAGGTGCATATTGGGGCATATTTCATAGTATGGCATGTTTTGGATCCTTCTTGTATAAATCGGCGACCTAGTACTAGTGTTTATCAACACTTACCTTCTCATGTACAAGAGGTATCGGTGTGTTTGAGGGTTTCCTTGCATGAACCCACAACTCTGTATTAGTGTTTCTTAACACTCACATTGTTATGTGCAAGAAATTCTCATTTGTCTATAGAGTCAGTCCACGCCCTGGGTTTCTCATGGCATCCTGATTTCTATAATCAATGGTGCAAGTCACTTAGGGCAACATCAAACTAGGTTGGCTCTCCACGTTTGTTGTGCACAAAATCTCACCATCATTCCATCAAATCCTAAACTCAATAATCCCATGGAGTTCTCAATTGCCCCCATTTTCCTTTGCAGTCTTGCATCTCATATTCTTCTTTCCAAATACCTCACGACTGCTTCATATTTGTTCCTCATCTATCCCTTCCACCTTAATTTTTCTTCCTCTATTTTTTTTTCCTCACATAATCAATTCTGATTCCGATTCATGTCTTATATAGGATGTATCCTTCCTGAAACTAGACACTCTAATCATGTCTTATACAGGATGAATCCTTCCTGAAATCAGACATTGTGATCTGATCATGTCTTATACAGGATGAATCCTTCCTGAAACTAGATGTTGTGATCAGTCATGTCTTATACAGGATGTATCCTTCCTGAAACCAGACACTCTGATCATGTCTTATATAGGATGAATCCTTCCTAAAACTAGACGTTGTGATCAGTCATGTCTTATACAGGATGTATCCTTCCTGAAACCAGACACTCTGCTCATGTCTTATACAAGATGAATCCTTCCTAAAACTGGACTTTGTGATTAGTCATGTCTTATATAGGATGTATCCTTCCTGAAGCCAGACACTCTAGTCATGTCTTATATAGGATGAATCCTTCCTCAAACTAGATATTATGATCAACCATGTCTTATACAGGATGAATTCTTCTTGAAACCAAACTAAATCTAGATCTTATCAATCGAATCAAATCAAATCTATCGGGATATCAATTTCATAAAACTCCAAAGATCAAATACCTCAATTGATCTCCCAAGGGGGCATCACCATACCATAATCTATCAATAAAGAGTCAAGGCATCCTATCAAACCAATATCAACATCAAAACAAGATAATTCTTTGAATCAATGTGTCATCATGCCTCGCTTCAAAGAGGGGCAAAATTTAGACACTTAAAAATAATTATTTTAATTATTCCTCGCATAATTAATTAATTAATTATGTTAATTCAAATTCCTCTCAATATTAATTAAATATAATTAATATTGTCACTATAGCATATGATTGATTTATTTAATAAATCAATCCCTTTATTTATTCTTCTAAAAAAATTAAAACCTCACAAATCTTCCTCTTAGCTAATTAATTTCAATTAATTAGTTAGCCTACATGATTCCTACAAATCATCTTCTTAATTCATTCTTCTAGAAACTCCCTAAACTCACTTAACATTATTCTTCTAATTTTTTATTTCCTCCACTCATTCTCTCTCCTAGTCAAATTCTCCTACAAATATTAATCCCACCTAACATTTCCTCTAATCCCCCTCCTAATGAGTTGTTAATGGTTAATCATCATGATTAGCCACAAAGTCAACTCTTTGTCCTTTTCATCTAGCCACTAGCTTCAAATGCTCTTTTCCTAGGTGAATGTAAGATTTTCAATATCACACATTCCTCTAGGCATCCCCTCTCCCAAGGAATTTTTAATTCCTTTTTATTCCTCCAATCCCCATGATATCCTTTTTTGGAGAATTTTTAATTCCTCCAATGCATCTTGTGGAGTGTGGAGATACAAAATGCCTTTAAGGCATATTTCTTGGTCTCCACACCCTCTCTTGGACCTTGTGTGAGCTCACAAGTAAATCATAGCCCTTCATCTCAAATTCATCCTAGCCATTCATTTTCCTCTCCTCTTCCTATAAAATAGGGCTCCATCCAATCCAATAAGTTTATGCTGTCCTTTTAAGCCTAGGAAATCATCTTGGCAACTTGATCATCTCATCCTTATCATTTTTCAAATCCATTCCATTTGTGCACAACATTGGAGAGCCATCCACATCCAGTAATCAAAGGAGCACATCAAGTGGAGCATTATCAAGGGGCGCCTTCACTTCATCAAGCTCAATCCGAAGGAGAAGGTAAAATAGCAAGGTGAAATGGTCTTTTAATGATATTTTAGCATTCTGGATGTTTATTTCATAATGTTTTGATCATTTGACCTTCTAATCTATTTTCCCCTCTTCACTATTGTTGTAACATTGTCTAAAGATAATGTAATAAAGTTTGACTATTCAATATTTTCCTTTACATCATCTATTTCCACATCAGCAAGACAACTTGCCCATTCCCATTCACTATTTTTTGACCAATGTTTTCGAGGAAATCTAGGAACATTCAAATATCCTAATAAAGGAGAAAAGTCAAGGCAATCTGACATAGGATGACCATTTTTCAAAAGATGAAAAACAACACTCAACTAAATAGTTTTTGACTTGAATGTTTCTAACATCAAATGCTTGAATTGAGCCTCAATTCAACCTTTATGTTTAGCATTCTTCTCTAATATTTGCATATGCTCTTTATACTCTTCTTCACACTTAACATGTTTACATTCTTCGTTTGTTCTCCATCTAGTCACAGATCATTCTTTTCCATCTATGATTGGTTTTTCATACACTTTACTGATATGCTTCTCTATAGTCTCCAGCTTTAGCTACAACTTCTTGTTCCTTTTTAGTTTCCAACTATAAATCATACACTTTCATTTTGTTGAAGGCTCATCTTTATTTGGATTTTGTACTTCTTCAATGAATTGGTACCTTGACACCTAATCCAATTGAAAATTCCTTGTCATTTCCCACTCGCCAACTTTTGATTTTCTTCTTCTTTTTCCCTTTCTCAACAACATCATCTGGGTCTTTCACATCAACATATCCTGCAACATTGACATCAACCTCAATTGACTTATTCCAACTATTGTGGGAATCCAATTCCATTGGAACATTAGATACGACGTTGGTATCTGTCTCGATTATCTAATTTTGATCTTTATTGGAGGTTTCTCCTTCAACAATATTTTTTGTTCCATCTACAAGTATAGATTTTGTACCTCCCTTGGATGGATTGCCAATATTAATATTACTGTAGTATGATCTTATGCTTCTATTTTTGTGCTTTGATGGCCTCCCTTCAACATTTTCAAGACTCTCTCTACTCAACATTTGTCAATAAATACAAACTAAAAGAAATAGAAACTAAGAACTAAGAAGATAGACCTTTGTCCCCTGAGTCCTGATTACTCATGAAATAAATGAAACCCCACTAAATAATTTAAAAAATAAACTTAAATTTGCAAACTCTATAGATATATAATCTTATAATATTGAAAAGGAAATTTTCACTCATAGTTACAAATTAGTTTTGTCAAAGTCCATTATACAACAATGTTTGTAGTAGAAAATTGTCTATCTAAATTGACTATAAAGAGATCAAAATATAACAAATTGGGATAATATAGTACCAAGTTTTGACTATATTTATACCAATCCAAATTTGGTAAATTTGGCAAGTCATTTTAAAAATTAATCTTAAATTTTGACGAATTTAAGTGAGCTATTGACATCGTTGAGTGAAAATGGGTGAATCTCCCTAGCTAAAAAAATGATACATTTTGATTTCCAAGGTGATCATGGACCTATAATTTTCACTCACTCACAACACAGTTGGCGAAAATAGATCTTACTAAGTGATAACTTACAAAACAGTTAGCGAAATGGGTCTTCCTAAATGATTGTTGTATCTAACTGCTTAGCTCGTATTGGTGATTAAATGGGTGCATGTAGATTGGAACTCTATAAGTTGTTGGAAAAAAAGGCACACAAAGTATGGCTGGATCCAAAATATGGTTAAAAAACACTTTGGCTATAGCGAAAAATACAAAAAAATAAGGCAAATGAGTGTTAGACCCTCGATTCTCATATTTGAAAATTTCAAAATCCCCGATCCCAACTATTCACCAATTGGAAAAATTCACCACTAAAGTTTATTCTTATTCCTAAATTAAAATGAAATTTATTATTTGTCAGCAAACAGGTAGATGCGGATGTGTAGGTAGTATTTTCTGATGTAGGATGTAAGATGATTAAGGGTGCTATGGTGATAGATAGAGGTGTTAGGTTTGAAACTTTGTATAAGCTATAGGAATACACTATTGAGTGTAATAACACTTGTATAAAATAAAAAATGTGGAGAAACTTCATTGAAATATTTGAGGGTTTCATCGTTAATGGATGGACATGGGTTCTGGGTTCCTAAGGGTAATCTCTCTTCTGAAGCAAAGTTACTTGCAGGCAAGACTATGTTATGGCACCAAAGACATGGCCACATTGGAGGAAAGGGTCTAAGGACCTTGAAAAATAAAAACCTTGTTGAGTTTTTGGATGATTATAATCTTGACTTTGATTTTTGTAAGCATTATATTTATGGAAAACAAAACCATGTTTAGTTTTACTTGAGTTCTCATAAATCTTGTGGTGATTTGAATCTTTCATTCTGATATGTTTGGTCTTGTAGGTGTTCCTTCCATTAGAAAATCCACCTATAATGTTTCATTTATTGATGATTCTATTAGAAGGACATGGTTATATTTTTTAAAGAGTAAATCTGAAGTTTTAAGTTGATTTAAAGAATTTTAAAAAATGGTTGAGTTGCAGATTAGAAAGAAAAATCTATTTTTGAGGAATAATAATGGTGGTGAATTTTTCTCTAATGATTTTGATAGATTCTATAAAAACTGTGGCATTAATAGATATAAGACAACTTTGTATGCTCCACAACTGAATGGAGTTACAAAAAGAATGAACAAGACAATGATGGATAAGGCTAGGAGTATTTTGAGTGGTGCTAGTCTAGAATAATTTTTTTGGGATGAATCTATTACCATTACTTACTACCTAATTAACAAGTCTCCTTGATTATATCTTATTGATAACATGCCTATGGAAGCATGGTTAAGTCGCAACCCTTCATTGAGACATCTTAGAGTTTTTGTTTAGAAGGCATATGCACATGTGCCAAAGGACAAGTTAACAACGTTGGAGAAAAAGGCTATGAAATGTATCTTTATTCGATATAATTATGTGATGAAATGATACAACTTTGGGACCCTATTGCATAAAAGGTAATACATAGCAGAAGTGTTATTTTTAGAGAAAATAACTCTCCTTTTGTTATATTATAGCCAAAGAAACCTAAACAAGAAGATGTGGTTCAATTCTCTTCTACACTTGAAAGAGTTGAATTTGTTGGAATCCAATAACACTAAGAGGGGGGTGAATCAGTGTTATATCGAAATGATCAATTTTAGCCTTATTAAAACATGCATACACTAACCGGTATACTAGTACATACATAATTGAAATAAGTAAAGCAACCAATAAGCCAATCACATAAATGAGAATCATAACACGCTGAATTACACATGGAAAATCTCAAAGAGGAAAAACCATAGTGGGATTTGTGACCCACAATATCAATTCATTGGCCATATGAAGAGATATTATAAAATATAAGAGGCTTGCACTTGCAGGAAGGTTTACAGCTTAGAGCACACTGCTCAATCAAAAAAAGGAGTCTCACTGACTATATATAGATCTAGACTACAATCCAAAGAAGAGATGAACTTCTAAGATAGCATCTTCTCTGCCTGAATAAAGTTCCAGTTTAATCTTTATCTGTTCCGATTTGAAACCCTAAACCCTTTACCGGAATAACCCTTACAAAATCGCCTCACATACATAATCTCTCTATTGGCATTTGCATGAAGATTGCATTAATAAAATTTTATGTTTCCATTTGTGTCAATTAACTGGTAATGATGTTATAATATTGTTTAGCAATCAATATGTGAGCTTGTGAAGGTAATCAGTGTTACTAGAGAAGGAGTGAGATCAACCGCTAAACCCTACATGTTGATATTATAAACCCTAACTGATGGACTTTGGTGAATCAGTTGTATTGGTTTATGATCCAATTGTTAGAATAATCGGTGGACAATTGAGAGGGGGTGGGTGAATCAGTTGTCAATAGATTATATTTGTGACTAGGAAATGTGGAAATCATCAAAGCATATCAAAACTAATCTAGTTCAATCACGAAAGCTCAAATGCAATGATCAATCCTAAACACACTCAATAAAGATATGAAAATAAAACATTCAAAACTAAAGACTATGCAAACCAAATGTAGATCTGAATGCTTCCTTCATGCAGCTCCATTGTCCTTCTTTCTTCTTCAAATAGCCTTTATTTGTGGATCTCACCTTCAAGTGCATACACATGAGATGAAAGCAAGTAGACAAGATTGTGGCCCAAGAGTACTCGAAGCGTGATTGATTTGACAAAGTGATTAGAAATTCGATAATCTGATTCCTAGGGATTGAAGAAATTCATCCAATTTATAGACAAATTGGAGAAAAGATCAAATTAGCATGAAATGGATATTAGAAGCAATTGATTTCAAAAATGGCACAATTGAGTGGAAAGAAGAAGGTTATGACACCTTCTATGTCATGAATTATGACATATTGCCAATGCAAAGGTTAGAGAACTAGAACCTTATGACATCTTGCTATGCCAAAAGTATGACACATGAGAAATTCATGCTTCCACCGAAGCACAAAAATAGGGAGAAACTAGAGAGAATTTAATTAGGTGGAAATTGAATTTGATAAATTAGAAAATAGGTGGAAATTAAGAATTAGAAATGACGACAATTAGGAAATTAGAAAATTAGGTAAATTAATTAATAATTTGTCATTTATTAATTAATTCACAAAAAGAGAGGAATAATTAGTTAGCCAATTAAATAAACATTTAATTGTGACAAGAAGACTTAGGATAAATAAATAATTTATTAATCTTAGAGGAAGAAATGACAAACAAGGTTAAATGAATAAATCATGAAACCCTAGAAGATGAATTAGAAATGCAAGGATGACAATTAGGTCTTGACAAAAGATAATTAATGTCGATTTGATTTTATCATGATTTTGAATTAATAAATGATTTGATTGACAAATGCGCCAATTGACAAGGAACAATGACTAATTGTTCCAAATTGACATGATTGAGAAAGACGACGACGATCGATGATAAATTGATCGCAAGATGACAAAATTGACAAGAGGATAAGGATCGATGACAAAATAGATTGCAAAATGACAAGATTGAAAATGACCACGATCAATGACAAATCGATCACAAAATGACAAGATTGAAAATGACAACGATCAATGAAAAATCTATCACATGATGATAAGATTGAAAAGAGGACAAAACCCTAATTAGGATTGACGATGTCCAAAATGATGACAAATAAGCACACACATTGATGCGATAGGATAAGTTTGACCAAAATCATGATTGAAGATTGTTGTCGACAAGACCAAATTCAAAAGCGATACAAGTGAAGAATGCAGAAGAATGACTCGATGGTCAAAAATGATAAAGATCAAGTGCGAATCATAGGAGAAATGTTAATGTGAAGCAAAAACCTAAAATGAGGCAATGCGCAAATGTTAAAGTATGACTCCACAAGCATTGACCATTTTTAGATGTCTACATTTTGCCCCTCTTTGAGACAATGCGATTTTAAGCATTGTTTCAAAGAATGATAATGAAAATGCCCCAGACAATTGACAATGACATATGCATGCCCCCTCAAGGAATTGGCTAGAAAAATGTAGAAAAGAGGCCAATTGATCGATAAAAATGATCAGATCAAACGGACTGACAATTGGAGATCGGATGCATGAAGGATAAGCAATTAATGGAACAAAAGACCGCAACTAGCATGAGATGGAGAGGTGCACGTCCATCTATGCATTGACAAAGATCTATAAATGAGACCAAGAAAGTGAAAATTGCTCAGTTGCACTAGCCAAAGAGGAGAATTTGTTGCTCTGGACAAGGACACTTGCAGAGAGATGGTGAACATTCCAATGGCAGATCACCTCGGAGAACATGTACGCACTTATAGATGATTGGAAAATGCGGGAGCAGTGGTATGCATCTCAAAAACCCATATTTTCAATTTCATGAATTTTGATCACTTATGGGACATTGCGGGGCCCATAGGGAATGCAAAAACTGACTTCTATGCTTGTGTAGGGCAAATCCTGTGCTTGTGTGAGGTCTTCTGCATTTGTGTAGGGTACACAGGTGCAGTTTATGTGACACATGCGTAGGAGTTAGTACACAAGCGCAGTTGTGCATTTGTGACTCAATTTTGGTTCGAAATGGCATGCAAATGATCCAAAAAGGGGGGATAAGGGTAGGATAGGTCAAAATAGATAAAGAACACCCTGATTTGGCCATGAAACAAGAAAATGCAGCCCATAGGAACAAACCCTAATACTAACAAAATGTGCCCCAATTGTGATGCAGAGTCGACAGTATCCATTGATCATGCAGTAGAACCGACCAAACTGTTTCATGCTACGACATAGACTGAGGAGCACGGACAAAGATACCTTAGTAGGACTTGGGATACATTATATCACATTCATGCCCGAGATTAGGGCAAACACAGGATTGCTTACCGCATTGGCAGAGTGATGGCATTCAAAGACCTCCTCATTCCATTTGGCGACTGGAGAGGTGACAGTGACACTAGAGGATGTATGGCGCATCCTTCGCATTTTGATACATGGGGAGATGGTAGAGTATGACCCAGTGACAGGGAGAGATGCATTGTGCAGACTATTTGAGTGTGATGCAGATGATTTGGATATCATCGAGAGGGAGATCGACTGGGAGAGCATGGCATTAGAGTATGATCGATGATATGTGGTGATAGCAGTGGTGATAGCATGTCTACTAGCAGGGGAATGACGAGGACATGGATTTCCTATTGGATGGGGAAGAGTGCTAGAGCGGATGGCAACAGAGGGGATGGTGTACGCATGGGGACCATGTGTATTGGCGATGCTATATTTTCAGTTGCATCAGATAGCATATAAGGGGGTTCAGACTTTGAGCTGTGGAGTCACATTGCTTCAGGTATGGGCATTTGAGCACATAGCCATATGTCGACCAATTACAGAGAGATAGGTAGTAGCACACTGACCATATGTATACTGCTATGGGGGAGCACTGAGACATGAGCTAGACAGACTGAGAGAGTTCACATGGAGGCCATATCTTGATTGCCCTGGATGGTCAGATGATAGGGATTAGCTACTATATTGCAGACAGGAGAGATACCTGATTAGGCGACCAATGAATCGCCAGAGAGTGATTAAGATGTACCTGCCAGAGAGAGTTAGATGAAAGTTTGGAGAGAGACAGGATGTACCTAGAGGGACTGCACACTTTGCCCGGTCTCACAGAGAGATGAGTCAGTGGGGGAGGATGATTCAGCCACACATAGAATATGCTAACTTCACATAGCTATAGAAAAGATAGTGGGATTGGAGATCAGGTGTGGTGGATGTCAGGATGATAGAGGAGTATGAGAGATGGTTTGCACGATGACGGCCAGTGCCATTGACAGATCCTGATATTCCAGTACCGAGGAGACAGGAGGACTTGCCACTCGTTGGAGAGGAGGGAGATGATGAGGATGAGGGGGATGAGGGTGGCGATGAGGAGGAGGGGGATGATGAGGACAAAGATGATGGTGGGGATGACAATGATTAGCCAGACTCAGCTGATCAGGAGTCATTGCAGGATATATCCATAGAGCCGGAGACAGCTAGCATAGAGGATATGGAGATGTGTAGGGCTACCATAGCGAGTCAGCAAGATCACATTGTGACATTAGAGAGACAAAATGCCATCTTGAAGATAGAGCAAGATCAATTCAGAGTAGAGATAGCCAAACTCACAGTGGCTTGAGATACAACAATAGCTCAGGCACAATGAGAAGAACAGAGAGTCACTAAGTACATTGGGTCAATTAGGGATGCCAGTGCATGGGAGATGGCACAAATGCTGGTAGAGACTGGAGAGGAGATATGCCATTGGAGGACACTATATGAGGGTGTCATTTCACTAGAGCAGAGGGCAGTTTCATATCGGGCATGATCAAGGATAGAGAGCAAGGCACGCTCTCGGAGGTCATTGAGCAGCATGGGGGTGAGTGGACCCATGAGACCACCATAGCCAAGACCAGGGGCAGGAGGGACATCATCCATGAGACATGGTAGGGATGAGTAGGATAGAGGGAGCACCCAGTGATAGAGGCATGTGCTCCTTATGACAGCCATATGACATTATGTAGTGTGACATTATATAGTCAACCTGCGGGTCATATTGAGGATAGACAATCCAATTTTGTACTCTGATATTATTGTGATATGATATGATATGCATCGATATGATGGGATGCAATGTGTTATGATTTGTAGTTATTTTTCTATGTATGGATGACTTATGCACTATTAATGAACATGTATGGATATATTTGTATGTATTTTTTATGCATTTATAATATGAAATGGATAAAATGCTTGATATGATACTTGATGTAATGTAAATGTACTAAGCAATGAATGCAGGATGCAGCATATGTGTGTGGAGATCGAAGCACTAGACCGAACTGACTATCTGAACTAATGGAAGAAATGTTAGTAAGAAGAAATGAGACAGAGGACAGTTAGAGACGAAGAAAAAATTGCTTTCAGCATTGCACTTTGTAGGTAAGAACCTTTATTTTTATGTAGCAAAATGGATGTGTAGCATCATGGCATTGAAGGCCAGAGCTGAAATGCAACCCTTTTTGCAAAAGATAGACACATCGTAGACAAACAGCAATCAGAACAAAACAAACAGAAAAAAAGGGACCATGAACCATCCTGGTCACTCTAAATCACTCAGTGACATCATCGAGCAACATAGGAATATGATCGAAGATAAATCAATAAAAAGATAAGATGCACAAATTCAAACAAGTCAAACAAACATCTTGATCTTCATTGTCAAAAGTTGAAAGTGCTAATAGGGTGATCATGCTGTCTGGTTTCAGGACATGTGGTACCCCATCTAAGATAGGACATAGTCTGGTTTCGAGTATACCACACCCTGTGTAAGACCCATGATAATGTGACAAGGATAGATAATGTTGATGCTGATGTTCGATTGATAAGACGATGTTGATCAAGTTGAATGCTTGCTTGGTCGAATAGTTTATCTATTAATGCATGATTTCATGAAAGTGTAGCATTGTGATTAATTGTTGTTGGATGCATGCTCAGCGATCTATCTATGCACAAAGGGGATTATTTTTTATTTTTGCTTTGCTTTTTGAATTTTACAATTTTTTTGTGTTCATTTTTTCAGGACTTTATTTGACTTTTTAGGGATTTTTTCAGGGCATTATTTGATTTTTTTTTTTTTTTTCAGGACATTTTTCAATTTTTTATGATTATTTCAGGACATTTTTCAATTTTTTTTGGAATTTTGCCCCCAATGTCTAGCAAGGCAAGGAATATGATAGGTGAATAAACAGGCTTTTCGAAATGATGGTGGATAGAGGGAAGACAAAGGCCTTTTATCATGGAGACAATATGGATGCAATTTTCAAGGGCTATGGCATGATGGGACAAGAGACTGGATATGACAATGTAAAGCAGGAACATGGCATGAGGGACATGTCAAGAGGTTTTTGAAACCATGTTTAAATTTTGCATTTCACGTCCTTATGTCAGATCAAGATCAAGGGACAGAAAGAGTGTATGGATAGTGATAAGATATGGATAGGATAAGCAAGACCAAGAATGGATAAGGGACATGGACTGAAGGTCGGGAGAGGATACGAGATAGTGGCAGAAAGTTGCAATAAGATAGGGAATATGGATGAAAAGTTATAATAAGCAAATGAATAAATGACCAAAAGCTATGATAGATTGAAAGCTGCAAACAAGATGCATGATGCTCATGACGATCCTCAACCTTGTCAAGATCAAAGGTGGAAAGAGGAAATTGGACATGAAGGACAATAGGATAATGGAGGGTAATGATAGGGGTTCGATAGGATAATGAAGGGCAATAGGATATGAAGGAATATGACATGGGTTCGATAGGATAATGGAACAATGAAGGACAAAAGGATATGATAGGATAAAACTTGCCCCCAAGTGTGGTGTGCAACAAGTTCATAAATTACACATGATGCCTATTTGCCAGGTTTTCATCATGGTACTTGCCCAAGGCGCCTGTTTGCCAAGTTTTCACCAGTGGATGAATTATTTTTCTTTATTTTTTTCTTTTGTCTCTTTTTTTCTTTTTTTTTTTCAATTTTTTTTTTTTTTTGTATTTTGACTTTTTCAATAGAAGATGGACACATGATAGGGATGGAAGAAGGACTCAAGCGTCTTTTTGTTTGGATAGTAGCCTTGAAAAAAATGGACCATGACCTTTAAAAGTATGCTCAAAGACGTTGGTAGGATAAGGACATAGAAAATAAGATGAAACTAAGGCAAGGATTTATGTAAAGGATTGGATCAAAGGGATCGAAGGATGGAAAATATGCATTGGATAATGGATAGGGTATTGGAAGAACTGGGCTTTAGTGGATTGAAATGTTGGCAAGATCAACGTTGGCGCACACCTTGATGGGTGGTGGACTGATGGAGGAAAAATGGATTTCAGATTGTGAGATTTGAATGGAGGAATAGCTTGGGATTTTGGGACATAAGGGCCCAAAATGGAAGAAGGAGGTGATGGAGGAACAAATTTGAGAGCGTTGGATGGAGGAATAGCAATTTTGGATACCAAGTTGGATTTTTTTGTAGGCTTTTGTGCTTCAAGGAGCCGTTTAGGGATCCACAAGGTTTTTGATTTTTCATGCTTTTGTTGTTCCTTGGAGTGCATTGCTTGCACAAGGGATTTAGGAACCCATATATATTTTGACTTTTCTTTATTTTGCTCAGTGGGCCTTTGTGACATTTTGGATTTTTCCTTTTCTTTATAGATCATATTGTTCTTTGTTTTGACATGTCGATTATATTGGACATGTTGATCCTTGAATACATGTGGATTGCTAGACTTATGACGTTTACACTTGGCATCCAAATTGCTTGGAGGGGGAAAGGAATGCATGGATGGATATGAATGAAATGGAGTTCTTTTGGATGGATGAAATTTACTCAAGGATGTATGCCTTTGCTGACCTTGCATAGAGGACAAAGGAATATAAGGACCTAAGATGGATGGAAGGTATGATGGGGAAGGTGTATGTTTTGATTTTGATGGAGGGATACCAAAGTCTTGAGAGTGAGTTGTGTAGACATAATCCTTAAGATCTTCTTTGATATGGAGGGGTTCTTTCTTGTGAAGATCTACTCCTTTGCCTTTATGAATATCTTGACTTCTAGGATACTCTTTTGTTTGGGAAGAAGATGTGAGTCCATTATGAGGTGGATATGATATGAGAGAAATAATGAGATCTTGAAGTGGATCGGATTGCACCAAAGTGGAAGAACCCATTATGCATGTCGAGGGTTCATGAACATCTTGCACTGAATCATGAGGGGGACTAGGATCGTGAGGGGGACTAGGATTATGTAGTGGACATGGTTCAATGATGATCTTCAAGAGATGGAATGGGAGAAATAATGGGATCATCAAAAGAAATGATATCTTGGAGTGGATATGGAGCATTAAGACAAGGAGGTGGAGGAAGAAAAGGATCTTGTGGAGGATTTAAAGGAATAATTTGATCTTGACAAGGAGGAAGATCATTGAAATCCTCTTTAAAGGTGCTTTGCTCTTGACTTTCAATGGGATCATCATAAAGGATGGAAAGGATATCTTGATCTTTCTTAGGAAGTGGAATGTCAATGGGATTTGAAAGGACATTGTGTTCATGAAATGGAAGGGGATCGTTTGGCATTGGATGAACTGGGATATCTTGATCTTGCTTGGGGAATGGAGTGTCAATAGGACTTTGGATAGGATGGACAAGAATAGGGAAATCATCATGAGTTTCTGGGAACATGGGATCCTAGTCAACAATTGGATGGGATGATAAGGTTTCAGAATCTTGATCTTGATCTATTTCAAGACACGTTTCTTCATGCTCTAAATTATCCTCTTGACATGAGGTTGGACTTTGGATATGCATGGGGGATTCTGGCAAGGGATCAATGTTTTGGCATGAAGGAAATGCACTTTGAACATTTGTGATGGATTCTGGCAAGGAATCAATGCTTGAACATAAGGAAGAGGGACTTCGAATGGGGTCCTCTAAAACAGGTAATGGCAATAAAGTGCATGGTGGCATTGGGTCTTGTATTTTTGAAACATGACAAGGATGTGCATCATGAATTGGATTATCGTGGCAATCAATTATGGATAGCCCTTGGGTAATTTCATCCTTGGGTGTATTGTTTGATGAGGACAATATGGAAGGCTCTTGTGAAACTTCTAGAGGTGTAGGGATAGATGCCACTAGAGAGTCAATTTGCTTGCGAGGGGATGAGGCATTGCTAGACATAAGTGTATTATTTTGATCTTCCTCAAAGAACTCACTTGGTAATTTCCTTAAGAGCATTGCAATAAAGCCACCTTTCTTTCAAGGTTTTGACATAGTTGTATCTGGAATTTCAACTTGTTTTTGGTTTGATGTCATGTTTTGATATTGGACTTGGTTCAATTGTTCTGACATGTTTGAAACTTGGGTTGGTGTGTGCTGCAACCTTTGTTTTTGAATGTTTGGTTGTGGTTGTTGACACTGATATTCCACCATTGGTTGAACCATTTGTGGACATTGTATAGTTGGTTGGACATATTGTTGAAATTGGACCATTGGTTGTGTTGGTTGTAAATGTTCGAACTGTGGAACAATTGGTTGTGATGGTTGAAAATATGATTGATAGTAAACACTTTCTTGTTGTTGTTGTGAAGGCACATAATGTTGAAATTGATGTTGTCTCTTTTCCTGAAATTGTTTCATCATCTCTATTTGTGAGAGGAGAGCTAGTACGTCTGATCGTTCAAGAAGAGATCTTACATAAATTGGCTAAATCTTTGGATTTCGACCTGGAAATTTTTGAAACATTTTGGACATTTGTGATCTATTCTTCTCAATGTTTTTCACTCTTTGTTCCAAAATCTCATTTTCTTGAGCTAGTTTCTCCTCTAGTTTTTGTATTTGGACATTTGTTTCATCATAAAAAGTTTGATCAATGTTGCTTTGTTGTTGGGTTGGATAGAATTGTGATTGCATTGTCGGTTGATATGTCAAACTTTGTTGCACCATTGGTGCTTGGAACCTTGTTTCAATAGACATGTCACTATGCAATGTTTTTTTTTTTTTTTTGAATTTTTCAAGGATGATATATGATATGTAGCTAAATGCAAACTAAATAGGTGAAAATGCAATCTATGGCAAGAATGCAACCTATGTTTTTGTTGCTTTTCACAAATCTAAAAAGAGACCCTTAGGAAATTGAAATGATGTCTAGACCTCAAAGGACAAAAGGACCGAGTGACAAAAGGACAAAATGACAATGTCTCCCCTATATGCTTGGATACTAAGCTAGGTTTGACCAAATGACATTGATGACAAAAAGAGAAAAGGTTGATAAGGTCTAGACTTCCTAGCAATGACTTAGGGTTTATCAAAGATTTGGATTACTCAAGTATAACAAAACCTAGCTTTGACACTATATGCAAAGGGACAATTACTATGCAAGTGATCCTAATATGATATGATAATGACCTAAGCTTAATGAAGAGACCTAGGGTATTGCAAATGCAAATGTATGACAATGTCAACTTAAGACAAAACCTAAGGTTGAATTATGAAATGGTATTATTCTAATGCAAGAGGACATATGCAAATAGATGACCCTTATTGATATGCAAAGGAGTATGACTTAGGTGAAACCTAACCTTGGTAATTGACAATGAATTTGCAAAATGCAAACCTAGGATGAACCTAAATCTAAGTGACATGAATGTTGAGACAAGATTTTGAAAAATGTTTGACAACCATGTTTGAAGGTGTTTTGAACTTTGTTGGATGAAATACTCTTGTGTTTAACCTTGTTTTGAATCAATTTGTCTTGGTTTTTTGAAATGAGACACAACTCAACTTTTGACAAGGAAAGAAGACAAGATATTTCCACTTAGACTCAAGACAATCATGCTCATTCCCACATTTCTTATGGTAAGGAAGGACATTAGGTACTTGAGAGGTAGACTCATTATGGGATTCAAGGAGAATACATAGATGCTTGACCCCACGGGCTCCCCTCCATGGCACTCACTTCTCAGGGCAGCCAAGCATCAGTCCCCATGGAAATCTCCCCATGGCGAACTTAGTATCTCTTCCAAGTATCCAAACTTGTCCTTCTCAAGCAACTAGAAGGGTTTTTGGCCTCTAAAAACAAGGTGTTTAGTAAGGATTTTTGTTAAGTGTTACTCCTTGGTGTCACGCAAGTGTGATTGAGACATTAAGCCCACCAAGATACCAAACAAATGTAGTCATGCAAGCATGATTTAGACCTTGAGGCCCTACTTAGATGTTGATATGAGAAAGAGTCCAAGGGTCATCACTTCCCAAGTACCTACAATTCCCACGTAACCCTTCCTTCAAAGCTTTCACTCATCAGGTATTTATTTATAGTGAGTTAGAATGCCAAGGTATTCTAGCCGTACTCACTTTGGGTCATTCCCTTCTCATGATTGTCACTTGCTTGCAAAAGCAAATGGTCGGGAAGGAAAGCCCTCTAAATGTGACACACAATCAAAACAATGAGCATGGTATCGAAGATCTGGATTTCTGATCACCCTAAGAAGGATGAGAGCATACTCTCCTACTCCAATGTCAAACTCAACAATCAAAGAAAAAATACATTCATTCCAACCTATTTAGAAATCATACTAGGTGCCTATAAAATTAATTGCAAACACAAAGTTTAGTTGTAATCTAAGGCAACCTGCAAAAAACCCAAGTCAGGAGTTTGATATGCTTATTCTTTGACTATCAAACCTGCATAAAATGTGTTAGTAGTTTCATTTGTTTACTTTGCCATGCGTAATGCCAAGGTGCTGCACAGAGAATCAGTACCAAAAACCAAAAAGCAGAAATAGAATGAAAAACAAAACAATTTTTAAGTAAGAATACTGCATCTTTACCTTTGTTTCTGGACTTTACACAGGCACAAAATGCATGACACAAGCGTAGAATGCATGACATAGGCACAGAATGTCCTTGACATAGGCACAAAATGCTTGACACAGGCACAGATTGTCTTACACAGGTGCAGAAGTTCCTAGAAAACCCTGCATTACCCTGTTTCTTGGGTTTTTGACCTGCACATCAACTCAAAAGCACTCAAAAGCATGTTTAGGGGGTTAGTTCACGTCAGGCTCACTAATTAATGTGAATAGGAAATGTGGAAATCATCAAAACATATCAAAACTAATCTAGCTCAATCACAAAAGCTCAAATGCAATGATCAATCCTAAACACACTCAATAAAGACATGAAAATAAAACATTCAAAACTAAAGACTATGCAAACCGAATGTAGATCTGAATGCTTCCTTCATGCGGCTCCATTGTCCTTCTTTCTTCTTCAAATAGAATTTGTTTGTGGATCTCACCTTCAAGTGCATACACATGAGATGAAAGAAAGTAGACAAGATTGTGGCCCAAGAGTACTCAAAGCATGATTGATTTGACAAAGTGATTAGAAATTTGATAATCTGATTCCTTGGGATTGAAGAAATTCATCCAATTTATTGACGAATTGGAGAAAAGATCAAATTAGCATGAAATGGATATTAGAAGCAATTGATTTCAAAGATGGCACAATTGAGTGGAAAGAAGAAGGTTATGATACCTTCTATGTCATGAATTATGACATATTGCCAATGCAAAGGTTAGAGAACTAGAACCTTATGACATCTTGCTATGCCAAAAGTATGACGCATGAGAAATTCATGCTTCCACTGAAGCACAAAAATAGGGAGAAACTAGAGAGAATTTAATTAGGTGGAAATTGAATTTGATAAATTAGAAAATAGGTGGAAATTAAGAATTAGAAATGATGACAATTAGGAAATTAGAAAATTAGAAAATTAGGTAAATTAATTAATAATTTGTCATTTATTAATTAATTCACAAAAAGAGGAATATCTAGTTAGCCAATTAAATAATCATTTAATTGTGACAAGAAGACTTAGGATAAATAAATAATTTATTAATCCTAGAGGAAGAAATGACAAACAAGGTTAAATGAATAAATCATGAAACCCTAGAAGATGAATTAGAAATGCAAGGATGACAATTAGGTCTTGACAAAAGATAATTAATATCGATTTGATTTGATCATGATTTTGAATTAATAAATGATTTGATTGACAAATGCACCAATTGATAAGGAACAATGACTAATTGTTCCAAATTGACATGATCGAGAAAGATGATGACAATCGATGATAAATTGATCACAAGATGACAAAATTGACAAGAGGATAAGGATCGATGACAAAATAGATTGCAAAACGACAAGATTGAAAATGACCATGATCGATGACAAATCGATCGCAAAATGACAAGATTGAAAATGACAACGATCGATGACAAATCTATCGCATGATGATAAGATTGAAAAGAGGACAAAACCCTAATTAGGATTGACGATGTCCAAAATGATGACAAATAAGCACTCTGCGTTAGGATAAGTTTGACCAAAATCATGATTGAAGATTGTTGTTGACAAGACCAAATTCGAAAGCGAGACAAGTGAAGAATGCAGAAGAATGACTCGATGCTCACAAATGATAAAGATCAAGTGCGAATCATAGGAGAAATGTTAATGTGACGCAAAAACCTAAAATGAGGCAATGCGCAAATGTTAAAGGATGACTCTGCAAGCATTGACCATTTTTAGACGTCTACAATATTAATCAAATCACTTTATAACCTTTAACCGGAGCACATAAACATTAAATACCAAAATAGTCGAAATAGATACCGGTAAGCAATAAAACTTAAGAGTGAAATAGAGAATCAACACAATGCAACCATACCACATAACACCATGATTTGTATGTGGAAAACCTAGTAAAGGGAAAAACCATGGTGGGAAGCCTACCCACAGTCAGATAATATTTCTGCAGAAAGTATATGATACAATAAGGGGTCTGCACATGCAGGAAGGCACACTACCTAGAGTGTACTAGTCATTACAAAGGAGTCTCATTGACTACAGAGAGGTTATAACCACCTCAATATAATTGGACAGCAATCCAAAAGAATGAATTACCAATGATAGCATCTACCATGCCTAATTACAGTCCCACTTAAGCTCAATACTGGAGTCCTTTGACATCTTACATAAACCAAATTCGATCACCTATGATTGACCAAAACTCCTTTGGATATGATATTTCATTCCATAACCATTACCACCATGATCTACAATGAGATCTTACATCAATTTATACAAACCCTAAGGCTTAAACCAATTAGGTTAGCCACCTAAAAGATATTACAATAATATCATTACATTCGAGCACATTACAATGATATACCATGTCAACTTTAGACCAAAAAATTATTAACCAATCCATAAATCATCCTAGTAACATGTAGGGAACACGTTACATGATATCAGTCCATAACCTGGACCCAAATAAATTCACCATACCAAAGTGATGTCTCCAATTAGTTGAGGCACGAACAAAGATCACCTTCTGCATCTTGAATTCCATCTAGAAGTTACACCATCACCACTTATGTATCCTATCAAAGATTCTCAGTAAAAGCTCTGCCAGTAAAACCTTAAACCCTTACCAGTATAGGCTTACTAGAGTGTATATGATAGCATCCGATCATCATGTCAATACCAACTAACCAAAAAATACTCCAAAAACATCAAACGGAACATATTCCATTGATCCAAACATGTCGGTAGTATCCAACTGATAGTCCCTTCTTCTAGTAACACTGGTTCTTCTACCGCTAACCAAAATTTGTTTGTCGATAACCAATCATAACAACTAGTGTTAACATCAATGATTAAACATCAATGCAACACATAATCAATTCCTTCATATTGCCAATAATCCCCCCCTTTGGCATTGATGGCAACACTAGATGTGAAAAAGAAAACATCTAAGTGCCAAGAAATGTCAAAAATGTCTCATAGAAGATATTGTTGTGCATGTGAAGTATGATACTTGCAGCTACAACACAAACACTCAATAGATCACTACAAGCATGGTTAGAAAATTAAAATCAAATGAAGGATAAACCATGACAAAGTGACCTATCACCTCCTAAGAGATGCGAGTATGGATTTGCTCTCAGATCTGGATAAGCAATCCTAGTGAGTTGACTACACCTAGACGAAGGGTTTGAAATGATAATGATATGCAAGCTAGATGAGATTGATTATGCTAGATTGATCCAAGAGTATAATTAAGCTAATCATATGAATGATTAGGCTATGATGATGATGTAATTAAGCTAGAAAAGAGATTGATTAAGCTACATGATTCAACAATTATGCTAGAAAATGATCAAATTAAACTAGACATAAGATGAAATTCCCTATAATAACAATGCCCAAATGATATAATAGAATGGGGGTGGATGCAAGAAGTTGAGTCCCACTTTTGGGCAAAAGTGGAAGTGTTTTCTCTGTTTTTCAATTTTTTTGTCGATTGATGTAAAAATTTGAGGCACTTAGAGATTGAATCTAAAAAGACTTCACTAAAAGAAAATGTAGTGTTCGGAGTCTACTTTTCAAATATGTAATTTATTTCAATATCCAAATGGTATAAATTTCTTTTTAGTAGACATGTTTAAAAACCACCTTTTCAATATGCTTGTTTAAGGACCATACCACACATGTGTACGACCACCATTTTTTGACACAAATAAATGAATTTTTGCAAATTCTTCTAGGAAAAGATACCTAAGACACCAAATATTGATGAGAATATTTTTTCTTATTTATTTATTAATTTTAAATTGACTATAAAGTACATTTTCAAAACATCAAGTGTATGGCCACCATAATTTGATAAAAATTTCATACTTATTAATTTTTTAATTTTTTTGTCTTCAAAATAAATGTATGTAGATTGATGTCATATAATTTATTTTTCTATAAACTTAAAAACAAAAAGGTTATTAAAGTTTTACTGAACCTCAATATTTTAGGTTTAGGTACCACTTTTGATTAATAAATAATGCAAAAATATTAAAAATAATCTTATCACTATTAAATTTATATTTTTGATATTAGGACACTTAGAACTTTAATGGGTTTTCATTTCATGAAAAAATTTTATCAGGAAGGCCCTCAAAAAATTAGGGCAAGGCAAAAATATGATATTCTTTTGCCTTAGCCATTTTTTGGAGGTTCAAGCATAGGCTTGGTCCCACCAAGCCAAATACAAAGCCAAAACCGAGGCATAGGGTTGTTTCTTGCTCCACCTTTTATGAAACGGGCACACATTATTTGAAATTCAAAAAACGGGTACCCGTTTTCAAATTTATAGCATTTTAAGAAACATGTGCCCATTTTTAGAAATGTGCACCCATTTTTAAAAATGTGTGCCCATTTCTAAAAATCATGCACCCATTTTTGTGTTGGGGTCCAATCCTAAATGGGCACCCATTTTTCAAAATGTGCACCCATTTTATTTCTATGGGTTAGGGCCCAAAAGCTAAACGGGTGCCTGTTTCTTAAAAAATAGGTACCTGTTTCTAGTAGCAATTTTTTTTACTCGCAGACTTCCACATAATTGTGACCCAAATTACTTTGGAGCCAAATGGATATGCCTATAGTAACAATGCCTAAATTGATAATGAGATGGGATCCTTCGTGCTCCAAAATGGGGTATATTTATAGAATTTCCAAGGTCAAGGGTGAGGTGGTAGGAATCAATGGCGAGGATTGAGTTTGAAGAAATCAAGGGTGAAATTGGAGGAAGTTGGAGAAGAGGATGGAGGAAGGGACACTTGTCATCTCTATGGTGAAAAGTGTCAAGGAGCCTTTCTCATAAGAGGGCAAGTGTCCAGGATAGGAGATATGTGACCAAAGTGCCATGTGTCTCAAGGGAAGAATATCCACACCATAGAAGGTTAGGATAAGGAGGTTCGAATGTGCAAGATAGGATAGGGTGAGGAAAACCCAAGGTTAGGTGAAATGAGTTAGGTTAGAGGGATGCTTAGGTTAGGTGGTTATAAGTTAGGAGGCAAGTGGGTAATTTGAATTTAAAAATTCAAATAATAGGAAAAGACAAATTAATTTTCAACAACTCATAAATTGATTTATTTTAATTAATTAGGGGATTAGAAGAATTGATTGAAATGGGGAGGATTAATTAATTTGAATTAATTAATCAAAGGGGACTATTTAAATGAACCTATTAAATAAAACCTTAGATTTATTAATAAGTAGATGAAAGGGAGAATTTAATCAAATTGCTAATAAATTCAATTAAATTAGGAAGGGGGATTAATTAAATAACTACTTATTTAATTAATTATCTTCAAACCATTTTTAGGTATATACATTTTGCTCCTCTTTGAAGCGAGGTGTGATGACACATTGATTCAAAGAAAAATCTCATTTTGATGATGATATTGGTTTGATAGGATGCCCCAAACATTGATTGATAATCTATGGTATGATGATGCCCCCTCGGGAGATCAATTGAGATAATTGACTTTTGGAATGTTTGGATCATTGCAAAATTGATTTCCTGATTAGAAATGATTCGATTTTTGCAACTGTGGTCGATGAAAATGTGTTTTCTATGATTATGGTGATGTGGTTCTTGATGTGATGATTGATAAAGATGGATTGATAATATTGCTAAGATCGAGATGTAGTCTGGTTTCCGGAATGACACCTATTGTATAAGACAAAGATGATCAAAGCATCTAGTTTTAGGAATGATATATCCTATATAAGACTTGATTAGAACATCTAGTTCTAGGAAAGATGCATCATGTATAAGACATGATAGAATAGATTTAGATGCGTTTGATTGATAGAATTGATAAGGCTGATTGGGTAAAGAACTAACATTTTGTTGATAACAGGTTGTGGGAAGATTCAGATATGTTGACGTTGGTTCTGTCGAGGGTGGTATCATAAGATTTGCACTGGGTTGACAATATCTAGAGAAAGATGAGTCATCAGTCTGATTATGTATACACTTATGATGATCCCTTGATGATTCTTGTGATAGATTTAACCTTGGATAAGATGATCTTGTGGGAACCTGTGCAAGAATGAAATGCAATCTAAATTCAAATTCTAATGCAAATGAATTGCAAAGCTATGACTGGACCAGCCACTGGGTTATTGCATTTTGTCATCATTGAGCTTTTTCTTTTAAAATGTGGGAAGCGAGTGTAGACATCGATGGTATAATTAAACCATAATGACCTAATCACTACTTTCTTGGATTTTGATATTGCAAGTTAGCACAAGCATCGAGGTATAATTGAAACAAGATGACCTAACTGTTGCTTATGTAAAATAGGCAGTATTAACAATTTCTATATGCAAATTGGAAATGTCTTCTATGATACTCTGATGATCATGTCCTAAGACAAATTTGCACATATTAATAATTAATTTACAAAGAGCAGACAAGAAAAATATCACGTTCCTTCCTTGTTCCTCTAGTCAGAGACATCCTAGAGTCACTCAGAAATCATGATAGCAAAAATCAAGATAGAAAAGTTGAACAAGCATGTTAAAATCATTATCCAAAAGATATCATCCATTGAAAAGTGTGCGATGTGCTTAGACTGACATGTGATAGTTTGATGGTTGACAATTTGATCTCATGTTCAACGTTGGATGTGTCTTAGCTTTCACTTGATATGAGTTGCCTGACTATTGTTCTACTTGTTTGATTAAGCTCAAATGATGAATTTTTTTGCCCCCAGCTAGGTTCATGATTTCGCCCCAAGCCTAGAAACAAAGTCATTGTGATATACCCAATGATCCAAACCGTGGTGAGAAATTACCTGGGATGCCTGCGTATGTACAATGACTTTTTTATGGATATGAACAGTGCGGGTGAAAAATGAATGCAAGCAAAAGGATGCATGAAGTAATATATAGAAGAGCTAAATGACAGATAGTGCCTATTTGCCAGGTTTTCACCATCTATTTTTATTGCACTTTTCCTTATATTTGATAGTTTTTTTTTTTGTATTTTCATATTTTTCATTGTTTTGGATTTTTTGTTTTTTCACCATTTTGGATTTTCTTCCTTTTCAAACATAAAACTTCTTCAGATGCATGCTATTGATGGGTTCCTTGAGCTGATCCTCATCCTGTGTTGATAGTTGATATGCCCCTGATCCAAATATTGTTGTGACCACAAACAGACCTAACCAGTTTGGTTCAAACTTCCCTTTCTTTTTGCGATCTTCCTGGTTTCATGGATTATCATGGATTATCCTTTAGTACTAGTTCTCCAACTTGAAATGTTCTTCGTTTGACCTTGTCATTATAATTGCGGCACATTATTTATTGATATACCTTTAAATAATCAAAGGAATGTTGTCTTTGTTCATGGATCAATTTTAGGTTTTGCAATCTAGATATTAATTATTCTTCATCTAGGATAAGGCCTTTTAATGATACTCATAGAGAAGGTATCTCTACTTCTATTGGCAGTATTGCTTCTAATCCATAGACAAGAGAGAAAGGTGTGGCACCTGTTGGTGTGTGAATATTGGTACGGTAGGCCCATAGAGTAGGATTCAATAGAATATGCCAATCTCTTCCCACATCATTCATGGTATTTTTGAGGATTTTCAGAATGGTTTTGTTTCATGCCTCTTCTCACCCATTACCTTGTGGATAGTAGGGTGTTGAAAATTTGTGTTTGATCTTGAATTTCTCACATAGTTTTTGTACATCTTGGTTCTTGAATTGTCACCCATTATCAGTGATAATGGGAATGGGTATTCCATAGTGACAAATGATGTAGTTCTAGATAAATGCAGCAATTTTTTTTCTTGTGATATTGATGAGAGGTACTGCCTCAATCCATTTTGTGAAAAATTTTGTAGCTACAAGGATAAATTTGTGACCATTGGATCAAGAAGGATTTATCTTTCCTACTAGACCAAGACCCCATTGGCAGAAAGGCCAAGATGTTGCCAAAGAATGAATTTCTTGTGCTGATGCATGAATCAAATTCCCATGGATCTGACATTGTTTGCATGTTTTAGCTATCTTAAAAGAATCTCGTTCTATAGTTGGCCAATAATAGCCCAAGCATATGAGATTTTTTGAAAGGGTTAGAGCACTTGAATGAGTGCCAAAAATATAGTTATGGACTTCATGTGAGGCTTTCTCAGATTCTTCTTATTTGAGACATTGTAAAAGAGTACCATCCAGACCTCATTTAATAAGGGTATCTGTGACAAGAGTGTAATGGGAGGATTGGCAAATAAAAATTCTCTTTTGGTTTTTTGATAAGTCAGGAGGGAGGATACTATCTTTCAGGTATGTGTAAGTTTAGCCATAATGGGAGGAATCATGCCCAACAAGGTGACAGATAGTTTGGGAATCCGGACAATTATGTGTAGGGTAAACCAACTCTTCCACTAGGAATTCTTAACACTCTTTATTTTCCTTTCTGAAGGAGAGAAGCTAGTATTTCCATGGCATTTGCTGCTTTGTTATCATTCCTTGGAATCTCCTGAAAAGTTGTTTCTACAAATTATTTCCTAATATCATCAACCATCTTCTTATAAGGCATTAACTTTTTATCCTTTGTTTGATAATAATCATTGATTTGATTGAGGATGAGTTGAGAGTCTTGAAAGACTTGAAGCTGTGTAATGTTCCATTATATAGCCATTTTGATACGTGTAACCAAAGCTTCATATTCTGTTGTGTTGTTGGTACATGAAAAACTTAATTTGTATTCTTTCAAAATTGTATGACCTTGTGGTGTGATGAATAGAATACCTGCTCCTGATCCATGTTGTGTATATGAACCATCAAAGTATAATTGCCATGTTTTTGTGGTGACCGTTAGGATATCAGCATCGAGAAACTCAATCTGTAAAGGATGATCATCTTGAAGTGGTGCCTCTGCTATTTGGTCTGCAATGACTTGCCCCTTTATAGCTTTTTTGTCAACATATTCAATATAAAAGTCGCTTAGAATCATGATCCATTTTTCTAGTCATCCTATTAATGTTGCCTTAATGAGCAAATACTTCAATGGATCAATTTTAGCAATCAGCTTGATGGAGTGAGATACTAGATAGTGTCTTAATTTTTGAGTAGCAAAAACTATTGCCAAGCATTCCTTTTTTGTTGGTTAATAGTTGATCTCGCATCCTACTAATGTGTTTCTGATATAGTAGATCACTTGTTCTTTTCCTTTATTATCATGTTGTGCAAGAAGAACTCATAATGATACTTCAGTGGTTGATACATAGAGTAACAATGTCTTTCCTAAAATTAGTGACATTAGGATGGGTGGTTGCATGAGATAGGCCTTGATCTTATTGAATGTTTCCTCACGTTTATAGTCCCACCTGAAATTAACATTTTTTTGTAATAGATGAGTAAATGGTTGGCATTTATCTGCTAGCTGAGAAAAAAATCTTCTGATTGACTGTAGTCTTGCTTGAAGTGATCTTAGTTGACTGATATTCTGAGGAGATGTCATTTCCATGATTGCTTTGACCTTAGTTGGATCTACTTTGATACCTCTAGCTAAGATAATGTATCCCAATAGCTTTCCCGAAGTAACACCAAAGACACATTTCTTGGGATTGAGCCATAGCTTATATTGTTCTAACCTGTCAAAGATATTTTCTAGTATTCCTATATGGTCTTCTTTGTTGTATGATTTAGCTGATATGTAATCCACATAATATTCTATGAATGTATGCATCATGTCATAGAATATTGTTGTCATAGCTCTCTGATATGTAGAACCTGCATTCTTTAGTCCAAAAGGCATGATGTTAGCAGAAAGTACCCCATGGACATGTGAAAGATGGTATCCAAAGAAACCATCCATTAGAGAAAACATGGAGTTTCCAACAATTAAATCTATAATGATGTCAATGTTAGGCAAAGGAAAGTCATCTTTTGGACATGCATTTTTAAGATCTCTGAAGTTTCTGCATATTCTGATACTTTTATCTCATTTGGAAATGGGAACAATGTTGGATACCCATTGAGGATAAGTCACAAGTCTGATGAATCCTACATCCAGTAATTTCTTTAATTCTACTTTGACCAAGAGATTGATATGAGGATGCATCTTCCTTAATTTTTGTTTAGCTAGTTTGACTCTTGGAGTGACATTTAAGTGATGCATAATAAGCTCTAGATCCAATCCTAACATGTTTGTGTATGACCAGGAAAAATTAATTTGTTGTCATTTGAAGAATTCCATATATTTTTGCATTTCTTGCTCTGATAGAGAAGTTGTTGGATGTAGGATCTTTGGTTGCTCTATTGTCCCAATGTTAAGTGCCTCTATTGGTTTGATCAAAATGGATGATCTTTTTTGGTATTATGTCAAATCTCCCATCTTCTAGCACCTTGAGGAGGTTTTCACCATTAGAGGCATCCTTTCTATTTACTTTTTCCTGACCTAATGTTGCCAAGAAATGGTTTTTTAGCATTAGACCTAATATTGTTTTCTTTATTTTCACTTTTCCGACTAGGAGATTTGGCACCCACTTGACTGGAAGATGCATTGTTGAAATTTCTGGTTAAAGTTGTTGTAGGTTTGATTGCATTAAGATATACAGATATGGCATGGTCATTAGGGAAGGTATCAATGGGAGTATGTCTTTCATTTTCCCAATCAATAAGTTCAGGGTGGATTAGAGGTAGGGGGTCATCAGGTTCAGATATTTCAAGGGTATCAAGAGTCATGATAGATATGTCAAAGTTTTCGATATGTATGTCAATGTCTAGAATGATACTCTCATCAGAATGACCCAACACAAGGAGCTCTTTATCATCCTCGATTAAGTCCAACTTAGTTGAATGTGATTCCAATTCAAGTGGGATAGTTCCTAACATTTTCTCTACATACATGTGAACTGCATCGACTCCTACATCTTCTTCAAAGCAATTTTATTTAGCTAATTCTTCAAAGTGATAGGAATCTCATTCCCATTCATTAGAATCCATCTCACTTGCAGCTTACAATCTACACATTTGTTCATATAGTGTTTGATTTGTTTCTTCTTCTTTTCTTGCTATATCTTTTCTTCTTTCATATTCAACCTCTTCTGGGCTGAGATTGAGCTCTATCAACCTTGCTATGAGTTCTCCTTGAGTAGTACTAGGTTCATGTTTGTTTTGATTGAGTTAATATTGCTTGGGAGGTGCTTTTAGTTTGTTTTTCCTGTTGATTTGAAGCTTGCTTCTTTTGCCATTTCATATTTTCTTATGCTTTTTGCTTGGTTGATGCTTCTTCCATTTCAATTGCAAGTTGTTCTTGTCTATTTTCATATTCCTCTTGTTGTTGGCTAGAAGATGTGTCTTCTGGTAGAGTAACTTAACCATACCCTAAGCTTGCTTTCTCTATAGCCTATTGAGTGTAAGGTTGGATAGGTTTTGAGATACCTTCTTTTCTTTTTCCTATAGGGCTTGTTCCAGTGTATCCCATTTTTTGAAGAATGTTAAATCCTTTTCCATACTTTTCTGTGGGTATGCGAAAATTATTGATCTTTAGTTGGACTTCTTCATCCTTGTATAGCCACTATAGTACATCTTTGTCTTTCATTTCCTCTGATAAGGTCCCAACACTAACAAAAGCTCCATCAAATATTGGAAGATGTTTTACAATTGGTTGTTGTTTAGAGTTTGATGGTTTTCCATAGAATTTAGGAGAAAGTGGTAATTGTGATATTGAATATTCTCCATTCCCTTGATCTCTTAGCTGCATTTGTTTTTTCATACTTGACAAAATTGAGGCAAATGATTTTTCTTTGGATTGTGTGTTTGAATATGATGCCTCCCTATTATGAGGAACACTGACCTCTTGAACTGGTTTGAGAGTACTACAGTACTGAAATGGATTTGAATCTATTGAGATCGTGATTTCCTTCCCATTGTAGGGAAATTTTAGGCACTAATGATATGTGGATGGAAAAACTTGTATGTCATGCATCCAAGGTCTTCCCAAGAGTATGTTGTATGATAAGTCCAAGTCTACAACTTGGCATGCTGTGTCTTTCTGCAAAGGCCTCACTCTGATAGGTAACATCACATTTCCTCTAGAGGAATACTCTTCTTCATCATATGTTTTGATGATGATCTTTTTGTGGGGATCAGTTCTGCATCTTTTGAATAACCTAGAGTGTGGACAAGACTTAATGAGCAAATGTTTAAGCCAACTCATCCATCTATTAGGACATGTTTAATTCGTATCTTATGAATGATGACTTTGATATGCAAAGGAGCATTATGGGGATGTTGCAAGGATGTGTCATATTCTTCAGTGAATGATAAGAAGTGAGATGTTGTGAGGTGTCCCACCATGGTTTGGAATTGATCTATATAAGGATCTTTAGACACTGTTATATCTAGTAATGCTTGTTCAAGAATTTCTTTGTGTGCAGTTGAAAGCTTTAAAAGTTCTAAGATGGATATTTGCATAGACATTTTCTACAATATCTCCACTACATTATATTATTTCACAGTGGATGACATGTTAGTGGTAGGACCCAGAAAATAAACTTTAGCTTTGCTTCTTGTGATAGCATGAGCATATTCTTGATGTTTCTTTTCAATAACTACAATCACATTTACCATATTATCATATGTATGAGCATAGTTTACCTTTTCTTTACCCTTACCATTATGTGTTGCTGATGATTTACCCTTCTCATAGTTTGGAAGTGAAGTTTTAAAAGTTGTATGAGATTCATTTGTCGTATGTCCATCCACAATTATTAGTGCATTATCAATCAAATCTTGGATAACATGTTTCAATCGCTGACAATTATCTATGTGATGTCCCTTTTTTTGATGGAAATTGCAATAATGGTTATCATTCCACCAAGAGGGTTTTACTTCAGGTTCATAGTTCCTTCCTTATAGAAAAGTAATCAATTTGTTTGCGAGAAGTGTCTTCAGTGCTAACCCAAGTGGTTCACCAATATTTATAAATTTCCTTCGAAAGAAATTGTTGAAAGTTGATTTTTGGTGATTGTTGTTTTATTGAGTTGTTGTTGAGTGAGTGAACAAATTGAAAACTAGTTGTTTTGGTCTTATACTTTTGTTATCCACTATTCCATCATTGATAACATTTTGATTTCTATTCCAAAATTTAGGCTTATCATTGTTATTACTGCTAACATTTTAGTTAGGAGGATTAATGCCTTCTTTGTATAGCTTCAACTCACCCTTATTTACCATAGATTCTTCCATTCTGATACCATTATCAATCATCTTTTCAAAATTTTGATGGCATTGCATTTTTAGATTATAACTCATTTGTTCATTTAGGTTGTCAATAAATATGTCTATCTTCTTGTATTCTGGTACCATTCAAGGATATCGTGAAGCTAATCTTCCCCATCTCTGTACAAACATCATGAAAGGCTATCCACTCTTTTGTTTAGTATTACATAAATCGAGCATTGTTACCTCATGTTGAATTTTCTAAGAGTATTGTGAAACAAAATTATCCACCAATTCTATGAATGATCTAATTCCAGGTGGAAGTTTGGAGAACCATTCCATAGCTAGTCATGTTGGGACTGATTAAAATTGAGTCAAGTTTAGAGGCCCAATTCAAAAATTTTCTCTGCATGCCAGAAAAGTACCTAAATGAGTCAATTTGAATGGTTTAGTTTGAGAAGGGGTAAAATGGAGCCGGTTGATTTTTAGAGGGTAAGGCTCGGGATTCATGTCCCACACCTTTCATTTGGCCTATTCAGTGATGTGCAGCTTTTAGGATTCAAATTGGATAAGTTTATGAGGTAGCCATTTTGAGGGGTGAGCTGGAAGTGCATTTTAGGCACAAATGCAGATTTTATTGAGTAGCCTTCTTTGAGTGATTACATCTTTTGCCCTGTTGATAGTCATGGAGAAATTCAAAATGGATTCAATTTTATGCATTAATGTGAGTTAGCCTACAAAATTTTAGGTCTTGACGAATCCATTTGCTTAGTTTTTGAAGTCAAATCCATTTGCACTTTCTATGTTTTGGCAAGTCCCTGTTTCGACAGCTAGTCGGAGCCCTGTTTCGCACAAGTGTAAAGTTGCCTCAGTAAGCGTCAGGTCAGAATGTTTGTTCTGGGATAATACTGGTATAAATGATGAGCTACGTTTCAAAATTCAAGCCTCTACCAATCCGTTTGATTGGTTTTCAAAAGGGTTCATTTAGCTATCATTTTCAGCCTTCTACACTTTCAGTGATATATCAGTTAATGTAACTATTTTTGTGAGTGCACCATTTGCATCTTGTCGGTATTTTGGTCAAAATAATAATTCAAAGTTTTAATATGTACTTAAAGGTACCTATGTTTCAAATTTGAGGGCCTATGAAGGTCGTTTGATATTTTTGAGAAAGGCGTCATGTGTTGCCAAGACATTGACTTCATCAGGTCCGCAGTGTCGACAAAGCCAGTTGGGCATTTTCAAAAATTAATATCTCTTCGCTTGGGACTCATCTTGAGAAACCATTTGGTAGAAGTCATCCTTGTATATCAGAGCACACGCTTGTCAGATGGCGAGCTCCAGAAAGGTGTTTTGATAGGTTTGAAAATTACATCTTCGTGATTAAATGCGAAAATTGTGGCGTAATTGTCTGAAGGTTGTAAAATGCGGATTAATGATCCGAAAATGATGCAGATCATTTCTAGAGGTGTGTTTAAAGTTCCTGAATCATTCTAGAGGCCAGTCGCTTGAAAACAAAAAAAAATTTTAGTCAGACCCACTTTGGGGCCTGACCTGGCTCATTGCAATTCACTAGTAAGACGGTAAAAGGCGACTTCATTTGATTGTGGATGGATAAACATATATCCAAAATGCTAATGTGTAGGCCAAAGTGAGAGATATGTCACTTCATGTTATTTTGCAAGTAATATAAACACACCAGGTGAGGTTGAGGAGTCAATCCTGTCACTATATTGTGGGAGGGCACAGATTAAAGATGGCTGGAGACATTACCAGTTTTAATATGGAGAGAGCTTTTGATCGCATAACATCTATTGAAATGTTTGAGCATATAAAAAATACGGAAGGCTCCCAAGGATATGAATTTCTACCAAATCAAACCCCCCTCATGTGCCTTTTCATCCTCTTTGCTATGCGTAGATGGAGACAACAACAAACAACACACAACCAATTTCAATAGCAAATGCAACATAGCAAATGCCTCCTCCCTCCTATGTGTGTTTGAAGGAGCATTGAGAAACTAAGCAAATGCAAGCAGCACCTGGGTGACATGGTAAATAATATTTCAGACTTTAATAGCAAACACCAATTCAACCTCCTCCTGTGTGAGTTTTCAAAAGACATATAATTTTTTAAGAAGCAAATGCATAATGGAAGCCTTTGCATGGTTTGTATGGTGGTGGGCAGCATTGAAACAAGGTAAATGCCATTGTCAATTTAAATGGCAAATTTCCTCTCAAGTGGCATGTAAAATGCAGAAATTATTATTGAATGCAAATCAACAAGTAAGTGTATCTCCAGTATTTCCCCCTTCTATTGTGGATGATACAAAGGACATATAACTTTCAGCTAATGTAAATTGGCAGATTTAATGCCCAAATTTATTGCCTCTACCAGCATTTTCCATTCCCAGCCATGGTGTTGAGAAAGTTTTAGAGACTTTCAAGAAGATGTATTGGCAAGCAATAGCCAAATTCAATGTGGAGGTAAATGTTTTTAATAACTTTTAAACAAATTACAGCTCCAGAGCCTCCCTCCTCTAGCACGTGGTGTTTGAAAGCATTTTTTAAACTTCCAAAATAAATGCAATGGCTGGTGAAAAGGCCCAAATTTGATTTACTTTGCCACCAAATTTCCTCCCTACTCTGCCGTGGATTCTTGGGAGGCAATTTGAAACAATGAAAATTGTATTGGGTAGGTGTATATATCAAAGAATGCAAATTGGGGCAAAATGAGGTGTTTGGAAGCCACTAATCCTTTAGTAAAATGCATTAGCAAGTGTTTATGCCAGGTCTCATGTGCTCTCTCCTTGCCCCTGTGTGGTATGAGTAAAGTTTTGAACCTTTCATTGCTAGCCACTAGCAAAAAAGAGCCATTAAAGTTGCCGGCAAGGCTCCAAAACGTAGCTCGAGGCATAAGCCTTAATCCCACATTGGTTGGGAAGTGGTATTTTTTAATCTTTATAAGAAAAAACACACTCATCTAATATGTTTAAGCCATGAAGGCTTTTGATGGACGGTGCCTATGGGCCCCCAAGGTGGGCCCATGCATGAGCATGGATCTCGAGGCGATGGAGGAGGTGACTAAGCGGCAACTAGGTGGACCTCATGGAGGCACGCTTCTCAAGAAAGATAGGCAAATTTTGAAGAGAAAGGCTGACTTAACTAGTGAGCAGGTTCGAGATGGATCAACGGTGCGCATGGCTTCACGAAGGCGAGATGCTCGAATGTTAAACCCTGCGAAATGGTGAAACAAAAATGGCAAAAATGTAGTAGGTTAACCAGTGAGCATGTTAGATCAAGATTGACGACCTGCATGATTTCGCAGGGCAAAGATGCATGAACATTAGAGGCCATGAAATGGCGAAAGGAAAAATGCGAAATGGCGAAGTCCAAGTGGCATACACGTGGCAGGTGCGGTCAGCATCCAGTAGGCAGGTCCCATCCCAGTGGCGATGTGGTGGTGCATAGGTGGTGATGATGTGGCACTGAGGTGGTGTAAATGTGGTGGCCAAGTGGCAGTGACAAAGTGGATGACATGGTGGTGATGAGGTGTCATCCTAGGTGGCATCCAGTCAACCCCATCAACAAATCAAAGGCTGCCACGTGGCAAAGCATCAGGACCAAATGGAGCCCAAAATTAAAATTAAAATTGTAAATGATATAGTTTCAACTATATGAATAATTCAAAAATTTAAATGATGGTGCACATTGGGAAATTAATTTGCCCAGGGCTCAAATTTTGGCCAAAGTATGAAGTGTTATATATTTTCGGAAATCTCTCAGAATGAGGAATCTGATTATGAAGTTAATTTTGGTGAAGATCAGATATTGTGGAAGTAGTTCGATCGAGATTGAAATTCAGTTAGAGAGGAGACACTTGGCAATTTAGTTGCAGATTTGATTTGGTTCCCTCTCCTTCTTATTCCTAATTCTTCTTAGTTGTAAGGGTTCCAAAAATTTGGAAAATGCTCCAGATTTTATGGCTTCCACTTTCTGAATGTCATGACCCAAATTTTTAAATGCTTCTATTTTGTTTGAGGGTACAGAGGATTTTAGTGCAGTGTTGTAACTGTGGTTTTAGTTGCAGGTCTTGCTTGTGTTAGGCATGAGTAAATTCCTCACAGTATTGTCTCTATGTATGTATTTCATTATCATGAATTGAATCCTCAAGGAGGATAAGATTTGTCAATTTCAAGGAAATTGTGTGATTGTTTATAGGTATCCTTCAAGGAAGGTTTTAAACTCTGTAGTCAGTCATAAATGATGAAATATATTTCCAGATCTGATAAAATTGTGAATGAATCAAATAGTGCATTAATATAGGGTATTGATGCATGAATATCTTGTTTAAGGAAAATAAGCTTGCATCTATGATTCATATTTGTAGTTCTATCTGTGACTCTGTTGCCCAATGAACAAGGCACTGTTCTTGCAGGTTTGGGGATGGTTTCAGATATACATTTAAAAAGATAAATCTATTTCCCTTTATGTTTAGGGGTGTGTGTTCCATTCTTTCCAAGCTCTGTTTCATCCTATTGTTTGTACAGATCTAGCCAATCTGTAATGTTTCCTAACCTTTTGAGCTTGTGAAATGATCTATCTGCTTAGTGTTGATGTAGCTATGTGTCTGTAATTGTTGTATTTAGTGCATCAAAAGGGTGTCCCCCCTTGGGTTTAGCAGAACCCAAAGTGCAGGAGGATCAGTTAGGGTCCTATGTTATGTTGTCCAAGCCCTGATGTGTTTTGTAGACTGAAATTGGCCATTTCATAGAAATATTTGTAGGTGTTCTTGGGTTATCACTTTTGGTGAACAACAAGTCCACTTAAGCTTTTCAGAAATAATCTCATCAGGTAGGTATCCTTATGTGTAAACTCCATACTTAGGGTGCAAAACTCTCGTATATGATCCTGGGGATCAGTGCTTCCATTATATTTATCATATCGAGGAGTTTTAGAACATGTAGTAAATAGTATCATGTTTAAGTTTCTATCAAAGGGGCAAGGACATATTTCTTGAAGCGATTATCTTCTAATAGTTCCTCTCTGCATATCTTGAATTTGTGTTTACAGTGTTTGTATTTGTTTTGTAAGAGTTGTGATAGGATTATCAACATGATTTGTCCTTGTATGAGTGTGTGTTCTAGTATGATCTTGATCTCTTCTTGTTTCATCTTGACCCCTTCTTGTGTCTTCATTAGATTTAACATGGTTGAGAATTTCTATGTCATCCTTTTTGGGAATGGAAGTTTCCTCATTAGTTCTTGTGTTATCAGGAATTTATGTGTCATTAATTTTGAGCCCAAAAATATCCTCATGTCATTCATTATTAGGGGAAGATTCAATTTCTCTTTTGTGCTAATTTTCTCACATCAAAATCTTGGGGGAGTGTAGCCCCAGATTTAGCTAACATTAGGAAGTATTTTTCTTTTTGTCCCTCCAATATTTTCTCCATAAATTTATAGAATTTAGGATCTTGTTTGATTTCTTGGAGATGTTGTTCTATTATTTCCCCATCTTCTTTTATTTCATTTTTGGGTTCCATGTTTCTATGATCTTCAGTTATTTCCAATGTTTCAATTTCCGTTTTTGTGATCTTTCATCTCTACGCTCCAGTTAAAATGGGCATAAATGTGTGTTAGATATTGTACAAGGATTCGATTGTCTAAAATTTGTTTTGATAAGTGATCAATTGTCAATGTAAATGTGATAAAGTGATATGACACGAAAAGATGATTCAATTGTTTAAAAGTTTGCAAGTTTTTTGATCTTCGGTTTGGAGTGCAATGATGATGATTTTGATAAAATCAAGTCCAATAGGAACAATATATCCTATGACGTGGGACATGGTTATCCAAACCAAACATTGTAGTTTTGTGATAGAGGATGATAGATCCTGATAAGAAACTATATTTTGAGTGATTAGTTTATCAAAGAGGGTGATAATGCACTTTGAGATGTTTAGATCTTGAACTTGTTGAAAGCGAATACTTGAAAATCTTGAGGTGTTTATTTCTAGAATCCGATTTTACAGATGATAACTTGACCAAGCAAAACAAGGAGACAATCAAAGCACAAAATGACAAATATCAGGAGTTTATGCTCACTATAAATTCACCAAGCAAACATGACAGATCTGAAAAAGACATGCAAGAAGACAAATCTAGACTGACAGAGATAAAAATTCATATGACACTTTAGATAGCCACGAATGACAATTTAGACAGGCTCATACGACAAACTAGAAATCTTGGACGACAAAGGCATAAACTTGTATGAGCTTTCTCATAGAACCAAACAACAAAAGATGACACAAAATTCTTTGCTAAACTAACTTGTATGATAATTCTCACTGAACCAGATGATAAACTAGATCCTTCATACGACAAACTAACAAACTCGTACGACCAAGGACAGAGTAGAGACAAAAAATTTGTTTGGTCAAATTTTCGATTAATGAAGTTTGATATTTTGTTTCTATTTTCCAATTTTAGAAGTCTGGTTTTCTATTTCAGGGATGAAGACATAGCAAGCACATGATATGATAAGTGACCTTAATCACAACACACTAAATCCTAAGGAAGTTGGCTAAGAGAGAAAACCTTTGCTTGCAAACTTAGGTACACACCCAATAGCTAATCAGAATATGACCGCTGAGTCTCACGTAATGAATTCTTAACACCGTATTATCCGACTCCAAATGCTAATGGGGGCATGATATGGCAAGTGTCTTGGGAGAGTTACTATCTCTCTTGCACAAAGATTATCCCCCATTTGGAGGTGAATCAGTTATATTCTATCTTAGGGTTCATAGTAAGGGTTTCCATTTGAAATTACCCCTTTTAGTCATGCAAGCACAATTGAGGCCTATAGCCCTACAAGGTACCGAAACAAGAAGTAGTCACCCAAGCATGATTGAGACCGTGAGGCCCTACTAAATGTATGATATGAGAGATCTCAAAAGAGAACTCAAATAATCCCATCCTTTGAGACTTTAATCCCAAGAGGCCTATTTTTAAGAGTGAGTCTGAAAGCTTAGGTCTAATTGTACTCACTTGGGTCATTCTCACAGGGTGATTACCTTTTCCCATTGTGATAAGCTTGCTAAAGGTAATCAAATATCAAACATAGAAGTGCTTCAATGCGAAAACTCTCCTACCTTTTAGACAACTTCTCAAACATAGAAAACACGATATTCATTTACCATTAGTAAAATAAGTGTGCCTAGAAAACTTAAAGAAGACACAAAGTTTGGTTGAGTTCTCTTTAGGCAACCTACAAAATAGATACATTAGTAGACATGTTGGTGTTTTGGTGAAATGAATCTTTGACAAGCGTAATCTTCGATAATCGTCCTACAAAAACTAGTTAGGATGTTGAAAAACTAACAATGAGATGAGGGTTAGAATTAGTAGTAATCAAATTGAAGCATGAAAACCTTAATGCAATTTATTTTAAAAACATGGAAGCAGAAATTTGTATGACAATTCTCACCTGCTCGTATGACAATTCTCATATACCCGTATGAGGGAAAAAAGGAGCTCGTACAAGAGAAAAAGAGAACTCATTCAAAATTTTGAATTAGACCCAGCTAGAAACCTACTAGATTGAAAATTTGATGATGCTAAGAGGCCAAAAATGAGATTTTCAGCCCCACGATGGGTGCCAAAATGTCGTGCCTATGAAGTGTGATACTTGAAGCTACAACACAAACACTCAATAGATCATTACAAGCATGGTTAGCAAATTAAAAGAAAATGAAAGGTAAACCATGACAAAGAAGCCTATCACCTCCTAAGAGATGCGAGCATGGATTTTCTCTCAGATCTGGATAAGAAATCCCAGTGACTTGACTGCACCTAGATAGAGGATTTGAAATGATAATGATATGCAAGTTAGATGAAATTGATTATTCTATATTGATCAAAGAGTCTAATTAAGATAATGATATGCATGATTAATCAATGATGCTCATGCAATTAAGCTAGAAAAGAGATTGATTAAGCTACATGATTCAACAATTATGCTATAAAATGATCAAATTAAACTAGATCTAAGATGCAATTGCCTATAATAACAATGCTAAAATGATATAGTAGAATGGATATGCCTATAGTAACAATGCCTAAATTTATAATGACATGGAATCCTTTGTGCTCCAAAATCTGGTATATTTATACAATTTCCAAGGCCAAGGGTGAGGTGGTAGGAATCAATGGTCAAGATTGAGTCTGAAGATATCAAGGGTTAAATTAGAGGAATTTGGAGAAGAGGTTGGAGGAAGGGACAATTGTCATCTCTGTGGTGACAAGTGTCAAGGATTCTTTCTCATAAAAGGGCAAGTATCCAAGATACGAGACATGTGGCCAAAGTGCCATGTGTCTCAAGGGAAGAATATCAACACCATAGAAGGTTAGGATAAGGAGGTTAGAATGTGCAAGATAGGATAGTGTTAGGAAAACCCAAGGTTAGGTGAAATGAGCTAGGTTAGAGGTATGGTTAGGTTAGGTGGTTAGAAGTTAGAAGGCATGTGGGTAATTTGAAATTAAAAATTCAAATAATAGGAAAAGACTAATTAATTTTCAACAACTCATAAATTGATTTGTTTTGAATAATTAGGGGATTAGAAGAATTGATTGAAATGGGGAGAGGATTAATTAATTTGAATTAATTAATCAAAGGGAACTATTGAAATGAACCTATTAAATAAATCCTTAGATTTATTTGTAGACATCTAAAAATGGTCAATGGTTGCGGAGTCATACTTTAACATTTGCGCATTGCCTTATTTTAGGGTTTTTGCATTGTATTAACATTTCTCCTATGTTACGCACTTGGTCTTTATCATTTGTGAGCATTGAGTCCTTCTGCATTCTTCATTCATCTCGCTTTCAAATTTGGTCTTGTCAATAACAATATTTGTCATGATTTTGGTCGATCTTATCCTATTGCATCAATGTGTGTGTTAATTTGTCATCATTTTGGACATCGTCAATCCTAATTAGGGTTTTGTCCTCTTTTCAATCTTGTCATCTTGCGATCGATTCATCATCGATCCTTTTCCTTTGATCAAATTGTCATCAATCTTGTCGTCTTGCGATCGATTTGTCATTGATCGTTGTCATTTTCAATCTCATCATTTTGTGATCGATTTGTCATCAATCGTTGTCATTTTGTGATCAATTTATCATCGATCATTGTCCTTCTCAATCATGTCAATTTGGATCAATTTGTCATTGTTCCTCATCAATTGGCACATTTATCAATCAAATCACTTATCAGCATTGGTCCTTTGTCAATCAGAATCATGATCAAATCGAATTGACATCAATTATCTTACAGCAAGACCTAATTGTCATCCTTGCATTTCTAATTCATCTTCTAGGGTTTCATGATTTATTCATTTAATCTTGTTTGTCATTTCTCCCTCTAGGTTAAATAGTTTATTTAACCTAAGTTTTCTCATCGCAATTAAATGTTAATTTAATTGGCTAATTAATTCCTCCCTCTTTTGTGAATTAAATTAATAAATGAAAAATTGTTAATTAATTCACTTAATTCCTAATTTCCTCATTTTCTAATTTTCCTAATTCCTAATTTCCTCATTTTTAATTTCCTAATTTCTAATTCATCTAATTTCAATTTTCTCCTATATTTCTCCTAATTTCATGGGAATGACATAGCAAATTTGTCATAATTGACAATCAATCAATTTTGACATAGCAATTTGTCATAATTGATAATCAATCAATTTTGACATAGCAATTTGTCATAATTGTCAATCAATCAATCTTGCATAGAAAGTGTCAATCTATCATAATTTGTCATAATTGTCATTCTTGATTTGAAATTTCCTTTCAAATATCCTCATGCTAATCTTGTCTTTTCTCCAATTTGTCTGTAAATTGGATGAATTTCTTCAATCAAACCCCTGGCCGAATCAATAAGGCTTCTAGTATCCTTACGCTATCATCTTGTCTTGTCAATCTTGCTTTCATATTATGCTTATGCACTTGTAGGTGAGATCCACAAAACAAAGCCATTTGAAGGAGAAAGGAGGACAATGGAGAATTCTAGAGGAGACATTCACGTTTGTGATGGTTTCCATATCTTTATTGAATGTTTGTAGGTTTTGTTATCATTGCAATCTGGTTTTGTGATTGAACTAGTTTAATATCTATATGCTTTGATGATTTCCACATTTCCTATCTACATTATTAATAAGTAGATGAAAGGGAGAATTTAATCAAATTGATAATGAATTCAATTAAATTAGGAAAGGGGATTAATTAAATAATTGCTTAGTTATTTAATTATCTTCAGACCATTTTTAGGTGTATACAGATATAACAATGAAAAACTAAAAAATCCTAGCAACTCCCCATGAGGAGTTCAGTCCAATCTAAAACTGATCTGAATCTTTCTCATATGACATATTATGACATTATTTTTCACATACAACTATCCCCCTTTGACATCAATGCCAAAGATATGACATAGATATTAAAATCCCATGAATCTCAAAGCTAACTACTCCCCCTGAGTAGTAGCACCACTACATCAATCCAAAGCAAAGGATAAAGTTGATGATGCATACTGGACTTATGCTCTGCTCCATCAATTAAGTTTCTTCCAACGAGATAGATACACCTAACTGGTCTCTCAAATATTCAAGTGATTCCTTAGACAATGGTTTAGTGAATATATTTGCAATCTGCTCTTTAGTGTTCACATAAACCAATTTGACTTCCTTTTCTTCCACCTTTTCCTTCAAAAAGTTGTATTTTATTGAAATGTGCTTAGTGTTAGAGTGAAATACTAGATTCTTAGATATGTCAATAGCTACAGAGTTATCACAATAGATAACTACTGATTCATTGCAATTTACCTCGATATCCTTCAACATTTTCTTCATCCACAAGACTTGAGTGCAATTAGTTATTGTTGCAACATATTCAACATCTGCAGTAGATAAAGAAATGCATGAATATTTTTTGCTGATCCATGAAACCAATTTTTTTCTAAGAAAGAAAGCTCCATCAAAAGTGCTCTTTTGGTCATCAGTATCTCCTGCCCAATCAACATTTGTATATGTACATAAAGTGAAGTTATCATCTCTAGAGTACCATAACCCATATTCTATTGTTTCTTGCAAAAATAGGAATATCCTCTTTATTGCACATTCATGATTTTCTTTAGGATTACTTTGATATCTTGAAACAATACTTATTGTATTCATAATATCTGCTCTAGTCTGAGTTAGATATAACAAGCCACCAATCAAAGACTTATACCTTGTCGAATTTACTGGTCCAGATGTGTGTTTGATAGATAATTTCTCACTTGTCACCATAGGAGTACTTACCGGTTTGGAATTATCCATACCAAACTTCTTCAACAATTCCCTTAGATAGTTAGTTTGACATATAAAAATGCCTTTTTTAGTTTGAGTAATCTGCAAACCTAAGAAAAATCTCATCTCACCAATCATAGACATTTCAAATTCATTCTTCATATTATTAGAGAATTCCATACACAATTTATCTTCACCTCTAAAAATGATATCATCAATAAATACTTCAATAATCAGAATATCATCATCAATGATCTTATAATATAAATTATTGTCACCACTGGCTTTAGTAAAACCAAGCTTCAAAAGATATTTATTGAACCTTGCATACCAAGCTCTAGGAGCTTGTTTCAATCCATATAATGCTTTCCTTACCCTGTAAACCTTATCTTTGTCATATGTCAATGAAAATACATTAGGCTTCTCAATTTATACTTCTTCCTCAAGTTCACCATTCAAAAATGCACATTTAACATCCATTTGATAGACCTTATAGTTCTTGTATGCTGCATAGGCAAGAAATAGTCTAACAACTTCAATTCTAGCTACTGGTGTAAATGTCTCACCATAATCAATTCCTTTAATTTGAGAATATCCTTTACAAACCAGTCTAGCCTTGTTTCTTACAATTTGACCAACCTCATTTAGTTTATTTTTAAAAACCCATTTAGTTCCAATAACAATCTTATTTTTAGGCCAGGGAACTAAAGTCCAAGTCTTATTCTTCTTTATATGATCTAATTCATCTTCCATAGCCTTTAACCAATGTTTATCTTTACAAGCTTCAATAATAGATGCCAATTCAATTTGATCAATAAGTCATACCTCTTCATTTGCTAGTATTTTCTTGTCATAACTCCTTTGTTCCTATTTCCAATGATTCGATATTCAGAATGATTTAATCTTACATACCTTGGTGTCTTTTGAACTTCAAGCTCTCTAATCTGATCATCAATCACAGTTGAATTTTATGATTGTACCAGTGCAACTATCTCAGTGTCTTGTACTAGTTGAGGAATTTCTAGATAAGTTATGATCACTTCCATTGTCGGTTCTTTGTCATATGATATATATTGATCTTTCTATTGCTCATCCACTTTCACATTTGTGCTCTCCACAATTTTCTATAATCTTTTGTTATAACATCTATATGCTATGCTCTAAATTGAATATCCAAGAAATATCCCTTCATCACATCTAGGATCAAACTTCCCTATAGAATCATCCCTTTTGATATAACATTTACTTCCAAAAATTCTGAAATATTTAAGAGTAGGTGTATATCCAAACCATAATTCCTAAGGAGTCTTACCAGTTTCACATTTGATATCAACTCTGTTGAATATTTAGACTGTTGTACTCAGTGCTTCTCTCTAGTAGATGTGAGGCAATTTGGGTTCCAACATCACGGTTCTTGCTACATCCAAAATAGTTCTATTCTTCCTTTTCACTACTCCATTTTGTTGAGGAGTCTAGGGTGTAGATAAATGTCTCCTAATTCCATTTATCTCACAATAACTATTAAATTCATGAGATGTTAACTCACCACCTTGATATGATCTCAGACATTTGATTTTCAATCCAGTTTTTGTTTCCACCGTTGCTTTAAAGATCTTGAATTTCTCAAAAGCTTCAGACTTCTCCCTTAAAAAAGTCACCCACATCATTCTAGAATAATCATCAATTATTAGCATGAAGTACTTATCACCTTGAAAGCTTTTGGTCCTTGTTGGACCACATTAGTCAGTATGAATCAAATCAAGGACATCATTAGATTAATCATGTATGCTCTTAAAAGAAGTTCTAACTTTCTTTCCCAATTGACATTCCTTACATATCGGATTATGAGGCTTTATAATCTTAGGTATATCTCTAACTTCCTTTGCTGAACTAATCTTAATAATACAATCAAAATTAACATGACGCAACCTCTTATGCCATAACCAACTCTCATCATTATGAGCAATCAAACATGTCATATCACCAGTATTCAAGTGAAAGATATTACCTCCAGTCTGAGTACCAGTTGCAATCTCTAAACCAATTCTATTAATGATTTTGTATTTTCTATCTTTGAACTGAAGTTGGAATACCTTATCCACCAATTGACCAACACTATTTTAAACCTTCTACATAGTAGATATTATCAGTATTATGCTTGTCATCCAAAGAAATAATACCTCTACCTTTGATCATACATGCTTTGTCATCCCCAAATCTAACTTTACCACCATTGTATTCTTGCAGGGACATAAATTTTCTTTTATCTCTAGTCATATGATGTGGGCATCCACTATCAATTACCATTCATCCTTATCTTCAACTTTTGTTGCTAAGACCTTTTCTTCATGCTTGATAAGTAGTTTCAGTTCATCTTCCTTTCAACATATAACACTCATTCCTTTCCATTATCGTATCCACTAGCAGAGTCTTTTGCTAGTTCATCCTCTGAATTAGTAATGCCTTCCTCATCCGCTATGTAGCATAGCTTGTTTTTCTTGAATCTATATTTGTTATGATTAGGCTTAAATGATTTCTTAACTCTTTTTTCAAATCTTGCATTCCTTCAAAGACATCTAGATGCAAAATGACCTATCTTATTACATGCAAAATATTTAAAAGGTGTTTTTCCTTCATAATTACTTCCTACCAGGCCTTTAGGTACTCTTCTAGTGAATAAGGCTTCAAGTTGCTTAGATTATTTATCCTTGTTCCTCATATCTTCCAATTTTTTTGCATATAGGGCTTTCCAATCACTTTTTCTGGTAGATGATGATGCATGAAAAGAAGGTTTCCCAATCATAATGTCTCTGTTAACTGAAGTGTTTACCATTGTTCTCAATTCATTAATTGCAGTAGCCTTCATCTTGTAAGCCAGTGGTAGGGCTCTCCAAAATTTAGAAACTATTTCATCTTCACTCAGAGATCCTCCATAACATTGAATTCCCATGACAATCTCATTTACTCTTTCCATAAATATAGCAATTCTTTCATTATCTTCCATCTTCAAGTTCTCATATCTTACCTGGTAACCATCAAGTTTTGCAATTTTGACAGTAGGGTCACCTTCATTCAAAGTTTTCAATTTATCCCACATAGCCTTTGTAGATGATTTATCAGTCAATCCCATGATTTTCCGATCAGTGAGTGCAAATAAGAGGGCTACTCTAGCTCTACAATCATTTTTACTATTTTTGTCCAAGTCTGCAGGAGCAGGATTGCCATATGTCAAATCATAAAGTGTATATCCTTTCTCAGTGATCTCCCAAATATCCTTGCCAAGACATCTAAGATGAGTCTCCATTTGGATTTTCCATATCCCATAGTTTGTTCCATCAAGCTTAGGGATTTCTCTTCTAAAAATAGCTGCCGATGGATTTGAATTATTAGTTGCCATAGGATCTACTTCAAGCAGTTAAGCTTCTGGAAAAGAGGACCAAAGCTCTGATACCAATTGTTAGAATAACAAGTAGACAACTAAGAGGGGGGTGAATTAGTTGTCAAAAAATTATATTAATCAAACCACTTTATAACCTTTAACCGAAGCACATAAACATTAAATACTAGAATAGTAGAAATAGATATCAGTAAGCAAGAAAGCTCAAGAATAAAAAAAATAATCAACACAATGCAACCATACCACATAACACCATGATTTGTATGTGGAAAACCCATTAAAGGGAAAAACCATGGTGGGAAGCCTACCCATAGTTAGATAATACTTATGCAGAAAGTATGTGATATAATAAGGTTCCTACACATATAGGAAGGCACACTACCTAGACTGTACTCCTCATTACAAAGGAGTCTCACTGACTACAAAGAGGTTATAACCACCTCAACATAATTGGATAAAAATCTAAAAGAATGAACTACCAATGATAGTATCTACCATACCTAATTATAGTCTCGATTAAGCTCAATACAGGAGGCCTTTGACCTCTTACATAAACCCAATTCGATCACCCGTGATCGACCAAATCTCCTTCGCATATGATATTTTATTCCATAACCATTACCACCACAATCTACAAGGAGATCTTACATCAATTTATACAAACCCTAAGGCCTAAACCAATTAGGTCAGCCACCTAAAAGATAGTACAATAAGATCATTGCATTAAACCACATTACAATGATATACTATGTCAGCTTTAGAGCAAAACAACATTAACCAATCCATAAATCATCCTAGTAACATGTAGAGAACATGTTACGTGATACCAATCCATAACTTGGACCCAAATAGATTCACCACGCTAAAGCGATGTCTCCAATCAGTCGAGGCATGAACAAAGATCACCTTTTGCATCCTGAATTCCTATCAAAGATTCTTAGTAAAATCTCTATCGGTAAAATCTTAAACCCTTACTGGTATAGGATTACTAGAGTATATGATAGCATCTGATCATCAATTGAATACCAACTGACAAAACATACTCTAGAAATATCAAACCAAACATATTCCATTGATCCAAACATGTTAGTAGTATCCAAATGATAGTTGCTTCTACCAGTAACACTAGTTCTTCTACCGGCAACAAAAATCTATCTGTCGGTAACCAATCATAACAACTAGTGTTAACACCAATGCAACACATAATCAATTCCTTTATATTGAAAACACTAATGATGAGCAGTAATGATTATGAAACGTATGCATGTTGTATGAGAAGAGTTTCAAATGGTTTTTGGTGCATAGATATAACGGTTTTTATCTTGGGAATAAGCAAGTTCATTGCATGTAATGGAAACTGTGTGATGATTAATAGTGTCCGATGAAGTGGTGATCAAGGAGTTGTCAAGAATATCTTGAATGATGTGCAATTATTTTTATGTAATCTAATGGTCATACTTGAACCGGTTTGTTTGTAATCTCTATGAGAGAATTAGGTTTGTGATGCATTACTGACCTATTGTTTTATTTATAAGGTTGATGATTTGTTTTGTTGAAGTGTTGGAAATTTGTGGTTGAGAGTGAGAGTGTGGTTGCCAAATGAGATGATGTATCTACAGTTTGTGTAAAGGTGGCTAGGAGCATGAAAAGGATCTAAACAAGAAAGTGTAGTACTATTCAAACATATCAGCAAACCCCTATTTTTTTCTGACAATTATAGTAGTCAAATCCCCTAACCGAGTAAGCTCTAATAAGCTTAGTCTTATTCAAATCCTCTAACCAAGTGGTCCACTAGCTTGGATTTCAAATCCTCTAACCAGGTGGTCCACTAGCTTGGATTTCAAATCCTCTAACAAGGTTACTCCTAATAGGGTATGGCTTTTAATAAGGTATTATAGTCAATCACTTAACCGGGTGGTCCCAAATAGGACATGTTATTAAAAAGACTTATTATAAAGCTTTAACAAGCAAGGCTCCTAACAGGGTGAACTTCAAAAGAGTTCAAAATACTTGTGGGTATTCATCCCCACCATGGTTTTTACCATTTGGGTTTCCACGTCAAAAATATTGTGTCAAGTGGTGAATGCTTTTGTGGTTCTGTTTACTATGGTTGAATTTCTTAATTGCTAAAATATGTTTTATTTATGTCATTAAAGTATTTGGATGTTTGGGTTAAAAGGTTTTGACAGTTTCAAAGTTGTTTTACTATTAGTTTGTTATAACAGCCAACCGGTTTAACTTGTCTGTTTAGAGTTTTCTTTGATAGGTTTTTTTAGAGATGAGTGAAAGTTTATACAATTTTCTATCTACTTATTCAATCCCCCCTCTCAGTAGTTGTTCGGATCCTTATTCTTTCATCATACCATCACTCTCTGATATATTTCACATCATATTAAATTCACATATCCATCATATCCTATATATAAAAAATGATCTAATCCAATTGACCTATATACCCTGTGCAATTTTCATGCCTTATGTCGGCTTACAAAGATAATTACAATATTAAATTTCATGTCAGTTAGATAACATAAATACATGAATATAAAAATCAATTGCTGATGTTGAATCCAAGAGATGTCGGCCTCCAATACTGATAACCAAGGAAATCCTTCTATCCTGCCGATGTTGGTGTCGATGTAGTATCTATGAAGTGCCTACCAGTACAGAACTAAGCCAAAACATGAAGCTGAAACACAATACCATGTTGCCATCAATGACAACATAGTGAAACCAACCAATTGAGTGTCAATTTCCAACAATCTCCCCCTTTAACATTGATGGCAAAACTCATGTGAAAAATGGTCAAGGTTTCATCTATCAGTTTCATCCTGCCCGCTCCCCCTGAGCTAAATATTGATTAATGAAAAATAATCCATACTCCATATCTCCATATCTCCCCCTAATGTATACAACTCTTTCTATTATTTTTCACATCTATATCACTCCCCCTTTCACATCAATGCCATAAAAAATTCTAAAAACAATGTCAAAGATTCAAAAATTTGTACAATGAATATCCCAAAAATATCTTACCAAAGCTTAACAAATTTCAAAATTTCTAGATAAGCCTTTTCCAATAGCTCAAGATAAGTATCCCAACTAGGTTTGAAAGTGTCAGAAATGGAGACAAGTCCATTTAATATATGTGCAAAAGACTCTTTCTCATTTACCTCTATTGGTGTGGGCTTTCCCACCATATCCATACATTATTTGTTATGTACACTGAGTGCATCCAACCGAGGACTCACCAAGCCTCTCAGACTTATGGCTCTTCTTATAATGTTGTCTCTTTCCTTCTCAAGAGTAGAAATTTGGTTTTCCAAAATCAAAATTTGACCATCAATGGATGTAGTCAATTATGTCACTCCATCAAAAGAATTAGCTATATTTGCAATTTTCTCCTGAAGTTCTTTTATTTTCTTATCCATATTGACTATAAGAATATGAGTATTACAAAAAACCCTATAAATACTTGTACACTACTTTAAAGAATTATGTATTAGTTTTAGTTTTTCATCAATTTTCTTCATCTTAGATTCAATCACCTTGTCAAATGTAGCTCTCTTAACCTAAGTAAATCTCTCTAGTGCTTGTCAGTTTGAAATCTATTGTAAGGATTGAAAACCCTTTGAGATATGCTCAATGATCATCTGAAGCTTGCCAGATGGGCTCACTTCATTGTCAACTGTGTAAAATTGTGATTGATTGATCAATAATCCCTTTATCTGTAGATCCCTCCTTCATTTATTTTTTTGCCACCATCATCACGAGTTCATTAGGACTCATCTCGGTTATGTTTTTCTTTTCAACCTTTGAGGTGTCAATTGACAACAATGATGGACCAACTGTCAGTTCTTTGCTAGTTTTCCCTTCATTCTCCTCTGATGATTTGTCCTTTATAGCTTCCTCACTTACACCGGTGGCTTCGCCACTTGGTGTAGTCTTTGTAACTATCAGTTCTTTTGTAGGAACTATAACCTCAATGTGTATATTTTTATTCAAAGGGCTGATATCCTTAGTATTAGTATCATATACATAATCAGCCTTTCTCTCTATGCATTAGTTGATATCTCAATATTTGTCTGTACACAAGTATCTATGGGGAGCTTGATTTCCACTATCTTAATATTTTTCACAATTGAGGGTGAAGTACCCATAATCCCCTTTCCTTTTCCTTAAACCAGGGTGTCTACAGTGTCTATCTTTGATTCCAGTGAAGTAAAGAATCCTTTCTTCTCTTCAAAGAACTTAACCCATTCATTTTGAGTCTCCTTTATTATTTCATTAACCCTTCCTAGCATCAGACTAGTTATTCTATGTTTGCTATTAAATATTTTTCTATCTGCCACCTCAAGTGTCCTTTCCATTTCCTCTAGGGCAATAGTAACACAGACAGATAACAAGTCTTGAATTTTAATATGCTTATCTTCTTACATAGCTGACAATCTTCTATCATCTAACATATTATACAATTCAACCGGTATTTGATTTTCAATTTCTATTAAGGATTTCTTATAAATGTCCAAATATAATAAGATTACTTCCTCTACCCCTCTTTTCTCATCATCCTCTAATTTTTCATAATAAAATTGTACATTCTTTAATATGTTATCCTTAGTGATTTAATCTATTAATTCTACATAAGTTCTAGGTGGAACATTACCAGATTGAATAGCTTTATCAGTTTTATTCTTCTTCTTTCTCTTTGCAGTACTAGATGCAGCAGAAGGTGTTGCCTTTGGTGCTTATTTTGAGTGTAACATTCCTAACCGGTTGCCTTATGGCTTCTAACTTTGTTTCCTCTATTTTCTTCCTAACAACCCTCTTGAATGCCAAGGGTGTGTCATCCTCAGATTCAGATTCTTTAGTAACAGGCTCAATGTGTACTTCCAAATTCTTCCTCCTCCTGCCTTTCTTTGGGACAACATCAATTAATGCTTTGATAACCTGTGAGACTTTCTCAACAAATTTACTTGATTTTCCTTCTTGTCTCTCTCTCTTCTTCAGGTTGAGCTCTATTTCAACCTTATGTGTTTTTTGTTGTGCAGTTCCACAAGGCTTCAATAACTCATCAATAGGTGCATCAATCAACATTTTTGCATAAGCTTCAAGAATCTATGCATCCACTTCATAGCCCATTTCCTTAATCCAAATCTTTCAGGGCTTAACTACTTTCATTAGTGTTTCATCCTTCTTCACCATGAAGCATATGTTAGTTGAATATTTTTATACAATATACTCAGGAACCCTTACCCTAGACTTCATAGATTTTTGAAATGTTTTGAAATATCCCCATACCTTATCATCTCTCTGACTTCCTAAAGCAGCAATTTACTATTTCAATTGTCTCCCTATCAAAATGTCAAATGCCCATTGTCTTTTACTGAAACCAGGTGTATCATTCATGAAAATAATATTAAATAGACTATCAAGTTACCATACTAGAAGGTTCCCTTCTTTTATCCCCTCTTTTTGTTAGGATTCCCATAGATACTGAGAGGGGGGGGTGAATCAGTATCTAACTGGTGTACATAATTTCATAACTTAAAACATGTAGAACATATTATAACAGTGTACTGGTATGCAAGAAATAATGCAATAAATAGAATTAAGAACATCCACATGAAAAGCACACCATAACACAAGGATTTAACAAGGAAACCCGGTGTGGGAAAAACCTTGGTGGGATTTTTGACCCACAATATCCACTTACTGGCCAATAAGAGAATATTACTTACAATAGGAGCCTGCACATGTAGGAAGGCCAGCTACGTAGAGCTCACTGCTCAAATAGGAAGTCTCACTAACTTACAATGTGGATTATACAAATCCAATATCTTGTACTGCTTTACAATAGCATCTATAATGCCTAATCTAGTACCAGTTGCTGCTCTGCTTCTTACATAAATCCTTTACCCTATATTTCGCATAATAGGTCTGCCTTAATATTTTGCATACATCACTTTCTTCACTTCCTTACTCCCTTCCAAAATGTCTACAATGATCTGTTTTATATATAAGAGTCATTTTACAATATGGCAAGTTGGCTTACAAAGTTTTACAATAATAAACAAAATATAATATAACAAAAATCATGTCGGCCTTTGTGTCGGTATACTTCCTTTCTTCTATGTCGGTGCCGGTGTCCTGAGTGCTAGTGTAGAGTGTGATCTGCTGATGCCGGTGCACTAACTTGTCAGTGTAATGTCTTGCCAGTGCCATAGGATTGTAAGGTTGCCATCAATGACAAAACCTTCAATCACATTCAATGTCTCATTGGAGTGTTCATATGCGAACAATCTCCCCCTTTGGCATTGATGGAAACACTTATGAGAAATTTCAAAAAGTGTATCCAAAAATGTGAAGTTCAAAAATGTTACCAAAAATGTGTGTGCTCCCCCTGAGCATATGATTCCTATGATATTGAATTTTCTCATCCCACTACTCCCCCTTTGGCATCAATGACAAAGGTTGTCAAGATGTCAGTAGAGTTTGTAGGTTCAACCTTGTAACTAGGTAGTTACAATTTGAAATAGATCTACCAAAATCAAGTTTATACTCTCCATAAACTTTTTACTATCTCTTATTGTTGTTTTTGTTCTCTTAGTTGTATCGGTGAGATGTTGCAAATGCTCTGCCAGTGTTTTCTATCGCTATATAAGTGCCTTAGATATTTCCTTCCGCAGTGATGCTAGATAGTCCAATCTTGGACTCAGTTTTAATCTTAGATGCTTTTCCTTATTCACTATTCTCTCCTTTTCTCTTTCCAATTTAAGTAAGTCTTCCTCAAAATTTGTTATTTTTTATTCAAAACCTGATAGTGTATCAGGTGAGTTAACAAAATTATCTGCAAGTTTGTTGATTTCATCCTGTACCTTGGTCATCTTCTTATCAATATCTATAGTCAAAAGGTTTGTCTTAAAGGTGTCTTTGTATAGATTTTTGTACTCTTTTAATAAATTACACAATTCTAGTAGAAGTGTGTCAAAATCTCTGGTACACTTCTTTATTTTCTCATCAAATAATTTCTTCTTTTCAATTTCTACTTTATCCTTCAATGTCTCTTCCTTTAATTTCTCAATGTTTTCTATGATATATTTACACAAGGTATCAAGGTGCCCTAGAGAATCTTTATTGTCTATATTATAGTTAGGAGCAATTACATTCAAAATTTGTATGGTGTCATCAATTGCCTTATAAGCTTGTGAGCTACAATATGTTATCTTTTTAATTGAGTCTAATAGTACCTCAGTCACATTAGTTGATTTGTAGCCTAATGATGAACCAACATTCTGAATACCATTTGTGGAAGTAACCAAGCTTGTATTGACCTCTGGTAGGTCTGTTTGTGTCTGCATTTCCCTAAGCAATGGTTTTTCTGCTTCTCCAGTTGCCGGTGGCACTGTTTCCTCATGTTCCTGTTCCTATTCCTGTTCCAGAGCCTTTTGATCTATTTGTTTCTCTATTTGTTGCATTGTCTCAGTTTGAGTCTAATTCTCTACCTTTTTCTCTATGTTATCTGCCAGTTTCTCCTGTCTGTTATTAGTTTGCTTAGCTACCAGAGGTTGACTAGCCATTTTAGTTTTATCAGTTGTATCTTTGTCTACCACAATGTTGATCTTTTGAGTATCAACATCCATAGTATATAAGACTTCAGGATTAGTATTACCATCCTCTACATCCATACTTTCGACTGTCGGTTGATCTTTTGTAGCTTTTGTTTTTATCGATGGAGTAATAAAAGGAGGTGGGGGTAAGTTGTCTTTAACCTTGATGCTGGGTGGTCCACCAACTTTACCTTTACCTTTGTCCCTTTCTTTCTGATTTACCTTTAAAGGTTTGTGACTCATGTATTCTTCTTGTTTTTCTTTTTCCACTAGGAAAATGTCCCATGCATTTTTTGTCTCCTCAATCACCTCATTAACTCTTCCAACCATTAAAGAAATGTGTCGGTGTGCAGTAGAAAATACTGACCAGTTGGCTTGAGCAATTAAGTCATCAATTTCTTTGGGTGAATTCACCGGATATACAGCAAGTAGTTTTTCAATCTTTATTTTCTTGTCCAGTTCTATTACTGCTTGTCTTCTTGCTTCCAATCTCTTAAATAGTTCATCTAGTACATCATCTACTACTTCCATCAAAAATTTCTTATACATATCCATATGCAATATAACACTATTTTCAACTTGTTCTTTTTCATCAGCTGTCAAAGTGTGATATATTTTCTCTATATTTTCCAGTTTCCCTTCCTCTATTATTTCATTCAACAGTATGTCAAAAGGGGCCAAGTACTTATTTATGCTTTTCTTCTTTTTGGGTGTCATTTTCTTCTTCTTTGGTGTAGCCTTTCTTACTGGAGATCTCACTGCTTGTTGTTTTTATCTTGTCCTCCTGGGTGAGGGTGTGGATGTCAGTGAGGGACCTCTTTTCCTTATAACTCTCTTGAAAGTTGTAGGCATGTCACTTTTCGAAGAAGTACCTACTGGTGATATGTGAGTTTCAGGTTGTGGAGCTGCTAACTCATCCTCTGTTATACCGGTTTGCCTTAACACATCTTCTTTAATGGCCTTTGCCTGTCTAGAACCTTTTCTTACAACTGCCTCAACCTTTTTCACTCTTTTCTTTGATTGAGTTTGGCTTTCAATAGTTTCTGCACTACCAAATATTTCTTCCTTAGGTTCTCTAGGGGCTTCCATAAGTGCTTTAGCATAAGTTTCAATAATGTGATCATCTATTGGGTAGCCCATCTCTATTACCCAAATAGTCCCAGGGATGACTGCTTCCATCTAGATCTCATCCTTCTTGATTACAAAGCATATTTCATCTTTATATTTGTCAATAATCTTTTGTGATAATCTGATTCTTTTCTTCATTTTGACCTTTAATGCTTGAAAGAAATCATGGATATTGTTTTCCTTGTCTTCTCCCATATTATAAAATAATTATGTTAACTATTTACCTATTGGTATATCATATCCAAGTTCTTTATAGCCTATACCAGGAACCTATTTGGTTATATGTAGCATCAAACATACTAGCAAATTTCCAAACCTGAAAGTTCCTTTCTTGTCCTTCTTAATCTTGCCTAAGTTGTCAATTAATTCATCCTTCAACCACTCACATATATTAATCTCTGTATTATCAGTGACCATATCATAAGAACTCTTAATGCATAAACTTGAAACTGAATTAAGTCTATTTGCATGAGTAGCCTTATACCCTAATATCATGTTGATAAATCTCACATTAATGCCTGTTACATCATTTACTCTTAAGGACCTCTTGTCGAATGTTGTAGTAGTTAGGTTTGTAACTAGGTCATTGGATACCTTCTTAGTTTTGTCTGGCCTTTTACCAGTGGTCGGTAACCCTGTGACAGCTTTCATAGCTTCCTTAGTGATTTTGTAGATTGCATCTAGCCAGAAAAATTCACCATGTACCCTGCTTAAGACTATCCTAATCACATCCTTGGCGAATTCAAGAATGCTAAGGATCTATGTAAATCCTAGGGTTTCAATAATCTTGTGTTCATCTTTTACATTGCCAGATTTATCACATATCATAGTTTTAAACATGGTTTTAATCTCTTCATCTCCTAGTTCCTCAATGTTGCAGTGGATGTAAATTCTGGGGTCTTCAACATAAACAACTCCCTTAGGAATTTGGGAAAAAGCACCTAAGGTATCATCTTTCTTTGCTACCTTGGGAACTAATTGAAATACGGGCCTACGTCTTTTTGTAACTTCAAAAATAGTAGGGTTTTCTATATATTCAATTGTAGAGGTGGATGCCATGATAAAATACCTTTTTCTGCCTTTAGGATGGATGATTGCTTGAAGTGTTCTTGCCTCTTGCTCAAAATGCCTTAGCTCAGAATCTTCATGCTCTTTTGAGGTTTGAAATATCGATGAAATGAAATCAATCCAAAACCTCAATTTTATAGTGTCATTTTGCCATCTACCACATTAAATGCATGTCGGTTAAGTGTTCACTTAACATTGTCTGTCGGTAATAAGTAATTTCCAACTTCTTATCTCTAACCGAGGGAATAATAGCACATGTGTTATTAGATTGCCAAACCCTCAAGGAAACTTTCTTCAATTAGATGAAGAACTTCCTGCCAATGGACCACTGCTCTATCCTACTGGTGAAGCATCACTCTATCCTACCAGTGGAGTATTGACTGGTTCTACCAGTGGAGGGGTATTCCCAATATTTAGATCAGCCTTTTTAATCCACTATTTTGAGAATTCTTGCTTAACCTCTTCAACTTTTTCTTTACCTTTCAAGCTAGAACTTTTGTTGTCTATCGGTGATCCTTTGCTTCTATAGAATTTAGCAATATGCCCAATCTTGTTACATGCATAACAAGTTACATTATTCTTTTGAATAGCTTTCCCATAGCCTATGTCAGTTTGTGTTCTGCATTGATTAGATAGATATCCAAATCTTCCACAAACATAACATCTCACATTCATTCTACAATTTTATGAGTTGTGACTAAATTTGCTGCATTTTGAACATTGACCAGTGGGTGTGTTGATATTCTGATAATTTCTAGATCTACATTCATTTTCTCTATGACCATACTTATTATAGTTAAAGCATTTTCCATTGAATTTATAAGCATTAGGTTGTCTTACTGGTTTGTTGTGATCTTGAGTATTTGCAGTACTAGAGCTTTCACCAACTTCAAATCCAATTCCAAAAGTGTCACCTTTAGGTTTTTGATTCTTTAGCAAGGTGCCAAGTTCCTCTGAGCTTTTCTTGAATTTTTCTTTATGTTGATTTGCAGTTTCTAGTTCTATTTCTAAGACCTCTTTCTATCTCATCAGTTCATTTGAGTCATTCTGAGTGTGCATCAGATTTATCTTCAACATGTCATTTTTATAGCTAAGTCTTATGTTCTCATTTGCTGCATCACTTAGTCTTCTAGTCAATTCTTCTTCATTCTTCTTCCTATCCTCAATCTCTTTACAAAATCTCATAGTCATATCCTGTATCCCATTCTTTGTTGTCATGTTCTCTTGTTTCAGTTTGCTTATCTAATCATTAAGTGATTCCTTTTCATCATTCTCATTTTGAAACTTTTCACAAAGTTCTCTTCTCTTATTTCTTGCAACAGTAAGATTCTCTTGAAGTGCCTGAATGATATCCTGAGCTGCCCTTAAATCATCTTCTAGTTTTTTATTTTTCAATTTCTCTGCATCATAGTCTGAAAGAGCTCCTTCTAGTTGCTTCATCCGATTTTCCATTTTTATAGGTGTCAAGATCTTCCTCAAGCTGTTAGTCTTCTAAAAATAGAGGACCAAGCTCTGATACCAATTGTTAGGATTCCCATAGATACTGAGAGGGGGGGTGAATCAGTATCTAACTGGTGTATAGAATTTCATAACTTAAAACATGCAGAACATATTATAACAGTGTACCGGTATGCAAGAAATAATGCAATAAATAGAATTAAGAAGATCCACATGAAAAGAACACCATAACACAAGGATTTAACAAGGAAACCTGATGTGGGAAAAACCTCGGTGGGATTTGTGACCTGCAATATCCACTTATTGGCCAATAAGAGAATATTGCTTACAATAGGGGCCTGCACATGCAGGAAGGCCAACTATGTAGAGCTCACTACTCAAATAGGAAGTCTCACTAACTTACAATGTGGATTATACAAATCGAATACCTTGTACTGCTTTACAATAGCATCTATAATGCCTGATCCAGTACTGATTGTTACTCTACTTCTTACATAAACCCTTTACCCTATATTTTGCATAATAGGTCTGCCTTAATATTTTGCATACATCACTTTCTTCACTTCCTTACTTCCTTCCAAAATGTCTATAATGATCTCTTTTATATATGAGTCATTTTACAATATGCCAAGTCGGCTTACAAAGTTTTACAATAATAAATGAAATATAATATAACAAAAATCCTGTCGACCTTTGTGCCGGTATACTTCCTTTCTTCTATGCCAGTGCCGGTGTCCTGAGTGCCGATGTAGAGTGTGATCTACTGATGTCGGTGCACTAACTTGTCAATGTAATGCCTTGCCGGTATAATGCCTTGCCAGTGCCATAGGAATTTAGGGTTGCCATCCTCATCTTCCAATTCCATGTGTTTGTAAGTCAGTTTGATCTTTCTAGATTCTCTGATCATCTCACTCATGTACATGCCCTTAATTTTAAATGTTCCCAAGTCCTCAATGTGATAGTGTATGTATGCCCTAATGTCTTGAACATAGACAACTCCCTTTGGAACATGAGAAATTTCTTCAACTGAATCTTCCAAGGTAGCCACATCTGGATACCCCTTAAAAATATGCTTGGGGTGGTCCTTGACCTCTATTATAGTTGGGTTTGCAACAAAGATAGGATTAGAAGATGATCCTCCTTCCATGTTTAAAGATAAATACCTGTTGATCGCTTCGGTGAAAACCCTTAACAAATTCTTTCAATCAGTAGTGAAATCACTCAAGTATAAATTTGATTTCTTTGAAATGTCTTTGATCACTCTTAGTTGTTGTTGATCACTTTGAAATCGCTTTGAATGCAAGGTGATCAATAATGAAGTGAATTCGACATTTTAACCTGCATGAAAAACCCTAATCTTCCATGGATATAAATGACTACCAGTGAAAGATACTGGATCTTGAACAAAACATATCCATGTAGGATAAACATCTCCAATGTTTGGAACATCTTCTAGAGCCTCTTCCCAGGGCATATGCAACATCTTCATTAATTTTAGCTACCCCTAAGGCATCTTCCTCAGTTACCAGTGCAGGAGCAACATCTTCTGCTGGATAAGTAATCAGTGCATTTCCATCTGATGGTTGTTCTTCAGTCTTCCTAACCCATCTCTGGGTATGATCTTTCCAGATTTCACTAACCTCTCTTTCCCTTTCTCATTTGTTCCTTCATTATGAATAGGTGGATTTCTACTTCTACAAAATTTAGCAATATGCCCAATCTCATTACATGCATAACATGTAACATTGTTCCTTTGAATTGCTTTGCTAAAACTGGTGAAATTGCTTGACCTGCACTGATTAGCCACATGTACAAACTTTCCACATGCATATCATTTAACATTCATCCTCCAATCTTATGTCTTATGACCATATTTATTATATTTAGAATATTTATCGGGAGAAGAATAAGGGTTCTGATTTTCTATATTTCTACATTGCCTAGCCATGTGACCAAATCTATTACAAATAAAACATCTACCATTAAATTTATAAGAATTAAATTGTGTTACCGGTTCCTTATGGTTTTGATCTTCATTAGCGGTACCAAAACTGTATCCTTGCTCAAATCCAAGTCCACTGGAATCTCCAATCTACCTTTGTCTCTTCAACAACTCATCTAGGTGTGCTAAACTAATCTTAAAATTTTCTTTATACTCACTTGTAGTAGTTAAATCTTCTCTCATAATTATCATTTGTCTCTCAATCTATTTTTCATTACTCTGGGATTGTACTAAGTCAATTTTCAACATATCATTCTCATGAACCAACCTCCCTCATTCTTCAAATTTGTTCTCCAAGGATACAACAATATTTTATTCATTTTTCTTTTGGTCCTCAATCTCTTTTGACATCCTCATAGTTATAACTTGCATTTCATTTTTCATAACCATGTTCTCCTAACTCAATTTCTGACATTGTTCCTTAAATGCATCTTTGTCTTCATCATCCTAACTTTGCAAAAGTTCCTTTCTCCTAGCTTGAATAGATGATAACCTCTCTTGTAGGACAAGAATGAATTCCTTAGAAGAATTCAATTCATCTTGTATCTTTAAATTCTTCAACCTTTCAACATAATAATCTTCAAGTGCCATCTCAAGTTTCTTCTCTAAGGCCATGTCCATGGATTTCGGATTCAGGGTCTTCCTCAAGCTATTAATCTTCCTCTAAGGCACAAGGCTCTAATACCAATTGTTAGAATCGAATAACACTGAGAGGGGGGGTGAATCAATGTTATACCAAAATGATCAATTTTAGCTTTATTAAAACATGCATACACTAGAATAGGTATACCAGTACATATAGAATTGAAAGAAGTAAAGCAACCAATAATCCAGTCACATAAATGAGAATCACAACTCACTGAGTTATACATGGAAAACCTCAAAGAGGAAAAACCATGGTGGAATTTGTGACCCACAATATCAATTCATTGGCCATATGAAGAGATATTACAAAATATACAGGGTCTACACTCGCAGGAAGGTTTATAGCCTAGAGCACACTACTCAATCACAAAAAGGAGTCTCACTGACTACATATAAATATAGAGAAGTGATGAACTACTAAGATAGTATCTTCTATGCCTGAATACAGTTCCAGTTTAAGCTCTGTTTGTTCTAGTCTAAAACCTAAACCGTTTACCAGAATAACCTTTACATAAATATCCTCACATACATAATCTCTTTGATATATTTTGCGTAATATTACATTCGCATATCCATAATCTCCTATATATCAAAAATGATCTAATCCAACTAACCTATATACCCTATGCAATTTTCATGCCTTATGTCATCCTACAAAGATAATTACAATATCAAATTTCATGTCAGCTAGATAACATAAATACATGAATATAAAAATCAATTGCTAATGCCAGATCCAAGAGATGTTAGCCTCCAATACTGATAACCATATTCTAAACCATGTTGGCCTCCAATACTAGTAACCAAAGAAATCTTTCTATCCTATCGGTGCCGGTGTCGGTGTAGTATCTATGAAGTGTCTACCGATACACAAGTGAACCAAAACATGAAGCCAGAACATAATACCATTTTGCCATCAATGACAACATAGTGAAACCAACAAATTGAGTGTCAATTGACAATATAATTGAGACCACTTAATAGGCAAGAATTTGTGGATAGATCATCTATCTTTGAATCTTTAGAAGAGAAGGAAGAACCTCCAACTCAGGTTGTTCAAAAGTGTACAAGACATAAACAACCACCTAAAAAGTATTCACTGGATGATTGGAGATGTTATTTTTCTTTGAATACTATTTTGGATGAATCTACATCTATAGAAGATGCATTAGGTATGAATAATATATAATCCTAGAAGATTTCTATGGGATCTTGTACCATTTCCTAAATGAAGAAAACCTTTGGTTGTAAATGGGTGTTCAATAAAAAGATTGGTTCAGATGGAGACATTGAGAAGTATAAAGAAAGGTTGGTTGCAAAAGGATACTCTGAGGTGGAGGGTGTTGATTATGGTGAGATATTTTTTCCTGTTGCAAAAATGGCATCCATTAGTATTTTTCTTTCTATTGCTACTAATTATGATTTAGAGGTTGAGAAAATGGATGTGAAAACTACTCTCCTTCATGCTGATTTAGAGGAGGATATTTATATGACACAACCAAAGCATTCTATGATGAAAGGTAAAAGTAATTTGGTCTATAATTTGAAGAAATCCTTATATGGCCTCAAACAGAGTCCTAGGATGTGGTACTAGAAATGTGATACATATGTGTTGAATTTGGGATTTGAGCATTCTAAATCAGATCATTTATTATAAATCTAATGGTCATCATTTCTTGTAATTTGTATTATATGTTGATGATATGTTATTCATTAGTAAAGGGAAAAGTGCGATTTAAGAACTAAAGTAATAGCTTGCTACTAAATTTGAAATGAAAGATCTTGGTGCAGTGAAACACATTCTTGGGATGAAAATTAAAAGAGACAGCGTGGATAGAAAGATATGGATAGGCCAAAGTAAGTATGTAAATTCATTTTTACGAAGGTTCAACATGCAATATTATAGACCATTCTGTGTTCCCATTACATTTGGAATAAAATTATCTATTTTAGAGTGTCCTACATTCCCATTAGAGATGGAATGAGAAGAGTGCCTTACCAGAGTGCAGTTTGAAGTTTTATGTATGCTATGGTTTGTACTAGACCAAACATTGCCGAGGAAATAGGAGTTATTTATATATATATGTCTAATCCTGGTAGAGTTCATTAGGATGAATTCAAAAGAGTCTTCAAATATTTGAAGGGTACATCAAAGTATTCTTTGTGTTATCATGGTAATTTGGTAGGAGACATGATTTCCCTTTATATTCCTGGTTATGTGGATTTAGACTAGGTAGGTGATATTGATAGCAAAAGATCCACAAGTACTTATGTGTTTACTTTATTTGGTGGTGCAATTAGTTGGATGAGTAAGCAATAGGTTGTGGTTGCTTTGTCCACTACAAAACTAGAGTATATGGAAGCTACTCATGCTTGTAAAGAATTTATTTGGCTTATGAGATTGTGTTCAAATATTAAATTAAAACAAGGTGTAGTAACATTTTATTATAAAATCCATAGTGTTATCTTCCTAGCGAAGAACTTGACATTTCAAGCCTAGACCTAACACATTGATGTTCAATATCATTTTGTCAAAGATATGGTCGAAGATGATAGGGTGAAGTTGGTTAAGGTAGACACTTTAATGAATGTTACAAACTATTTAACTAAGGTTGTAAGCACGGATAAATTCATATGGTTTTCAAAGTCTATGGGCCTCATGGCCCCTAGCAATTAATTTATTATGTAGATAATCCTTTTGTGATGAATAATGATGAATCTCTAAGATCCTAATCGATACTAAGAGAGGGGGGTAAATAAGTACAAACAAAAATTCACTTCAATGCTTTGATAGTTTAGAACACTGATAATCCGGTTTACTATACCACTGTACTTAATTATAGCAATATTAGTTAACAGAAATACTTAGACAGCTAAACCAGTTAAACAAGAGTACTTCAAATAGCATACAACAAGTCTCAAAGCTAGAAAGAAATTTTACCAGTTTGATCATGCATGAGTTGCATTAGTAATACCACCACCATTAGCTATGCATGCATATTCAACTGAACAAAAACTACTCAATCATCACATGAAAAATGCACTACCCATGACACACAAATTTTTCATGTGGAAAACCAAATGGGAAAAACCACGGTGGGGATGAATAGCCACAAGATTGTTTTGAACTCTTTTGAAGTTTACTTTGTTAGGAGCCTAATCTGGTTAAAGACTTTACAATAAGGTACTGTTAGGAACCAATCCTTTTAGGGATCTCCTAGTTAAGGGATGGCTATAAACCCTGTTAAAGGTTGAAACCATGTTCAAGATTACCTTGCTAGAGGATTTAAATAACCTAATGAACTTGAGTCACTTGGTTAGAGGATTTGCAACAAGCCTATTAAAGCTACCTAGTCAAGGGATTTTCCTTCTATTGAGATGGTTAGAAGTCAATAGGTAAAGCTCCGATTTGATAAAAAAACTACTTGCTAAGGAAGATCCTTTTTAGTTCCTCTCCTCTACAATCACACTCTGCAGATTCCACACCCTATTTTGGAAAGTATCTCAACACACGGACACAAACACAAATTTTTCCAACACAAATAATAACAAACATCATCGACTTTATAGACAACAATTAGGTTGGTAGCATAAACCCTAAACTCTAAGCATTTTAGGTTTATGATTACAGGCGGTCCAATCCTGACCATCCAAACATATTGTATAGGGTGAAATGATCTAAAATAGATCTCAAGTCATTTTGTATTGTCCAATCTTCACTGCATCTAGAAAATAGGAACCCATCACGTGCTTTTCTCATACCTCTAAGAAAAATGCACATTCTCAAGGTATACATTCAATGCATTTGATCTTCATGTGTAGGATCCTCAAAGAGATACCTCACATGCACATAGTTGACATGGCACCTTGATCTCATCCTTATCTCTTAACTAAGTCATCACAGAATGTCATCGGTTGCACTGCACAAGTCGAGTTTCCAAACTGGAAACTCTCGAGCTAAACTAAGAATACAAACCGGTAGTCACACTGAACCCCAACACTAGTTCACACCATCCTAGTTGGCTATAGCCACTTCTAGTCTTCAAACCAGTTCATACCGATTCACATGCTTGAGCATCATATACCAGTTAACTTATTGACATCAATGACAACATACACTATCACTGCTTCATCATATGCCAACAATCTCCCCCTTTGGAATTGATGGCAATACTCAGTGCATCATTGCTCAGTAAAATATATATCGGTTGACACTATACCTGTGCAACTAAATAGATCACCATCACTTGGACTGGTCAGTGTGTACATGCTCAATATCTTCTCCCCAAACAATATATCTTCTCCCTCTTTGACAGCAATGCCAAAGTGGAGGCATAAGATTCCAAGCTCCACTATGTTTCTCCTCTTATGGAGTAGCATCCTTCAACACATCAATCCTGTAAGATTTGTCACTGTAGTACCCAACTGTTGTGGAGAACACATCTTTAATGTATTTCATGAAGGGTCAAAACCCCTTATTCACCTCTCAAATGGGTAAATATAGTCTTCGGTAAGAGATTAGTGAATATGTCTACTAGCTGCTCCTTACTGGAAACATGTTCTAATACAACTTATTTATTCTAAACCTTTTCTCTCAAGAAATGATACTTGAGCTCAATATGTTTGGTCCTAGCATGCAATACTAGATTTTTGGAAATATTAATTGCACTAGTATTCACAGAAAATACTCACCGGTTCATTTATAGGCACTTTGAAGCCATTCAGTACATGTTTCATCCAGATTTCCTAAGTGCAATTCATAAATGCTGCCACATACGTTTCCTCAGCTATAGATTGGGAAATACAACTCTTCTTCTTGCTCGATCATGAGACTAGTCTTCCACCAAGGGAGAACACTCCATCGGTTGTGCTCTTCCGGTCGTCCACATTACCTACCCAATTTACATTGGTAAACACTTTGAGATCAAAGTCGCCATTGTATGGATACCACAATCCATAATCAACTGTCCCTTTTAGATATCTAAGAATCCTCTTGACTGCTACCAAGTGGGATTCTCTTAGACTCTTTTGAAAATGGGCAACTATGCCCACTGCACGAGCAATATCTAGTCTGTTGTGCACCACATAGTGAAGCTTACCAATCATCAACCGGTACTCCTTCTCATCCACCAACATTGTATCATCCTCCTTTGTTAGTTTGTAGCTAGTCACCATCAGTGTTCCAGCCAATTTTCTCTCCTCCATGCCAAAGGTCTTCAATACCCCTTTGATATACTTGGACTGGGTAATGAAGATACCCTCCTTTATTTATGGAATCTATAGACCAATGAAAAACTTTATCTCTCCAATTAGAGACATTTCAAACTCTTTCTTCATTTCATCTATGAATGCATGACTCATTTCATCATCTCCTCCAAAGATTGTCATCTACAAATACTTCACAGATCAGAATGCGATCACCTTCAGATTTCAGGTAGATGTTTTTGTCCTCACTTGTTCTCTAAAATCCAATCTTCACAAGATGAGAGTGTAACCATTCATACCATTCCCTTAGTTCTTGTTTCAATCCATACAGGGCCTTGTGTAATCTACATAGCATATCATTATCTTTTGACAAAGAAAACCCATCTGGTTGCTCAATATACACTTCTTCTTCTAGGATTCCATTCAAGAATGTAGACTTCACATCCATCTGGTATACCTTGAATCCCTTGAATGCAGCAAATGCAAGTAGCATTCAGACACCTTCCAATCTCACCAATGCGGCAAAGGTTTCTCCATAGTCTTCTCCCTCTTTCTAAGCATATCCGTTCCATACAATTCTTGCCTTGTTCCTTGGACTGTGCCTTCTTGTGTTCCATTCTAGGCACCAAGGACCATGTTGCATTATTTTTTATCTAGTCTAGCTCCTCTTCCATTGCCTTTATCCAGTCTTCATCGGTAAGTGCCTCTCTAGTGCTCTTAGGCTCAAATTCTGAAATCATGAAAGAGTTTTCTTTCACCTTTCTCTTTGTGAGTATCCCTGCATCTTTGTCTCCTATGATCTATTGCAGATCATGATGTAGTTTCACATACCTAGGAATAACCCTAGTTGGTTTCACTTGCTTTTCCTCTTCTTCTTGCACATCATCTTCTTCTTCACCTTCTGCAGCTTCTACTGGTATAGGAACACTGAGGTCTTTCTAGTGTTTGCAACTTGTTTCCTTCTTAACCGATTCCCAGAAGGCTACACCTGATTCATCTTCTACTTTCTTCCTACCAGTTTCCTTAGGCTCCTCAAGGGATTCATCAACCCTGACATTGATAATCTCAACAATTTTTTGAGTCCTATTGTTGTAGCATTTGAGAGCTTTTCTTTTAGTGGAATATCCCAAAAATATTCCTTCATCACATTTAGCATCAAACTTTCTCAGATGCTTACCTCTCCTAATATAGCACTTACTACCAAACACTTAAAAATAACTCGCATTAGGAGTTCTCCCATTCCAGTACTCATAGGGGGTTTTAACTTTACCTTTCTTGATGAGTACCTAGTTCATAGTATAGACTACAGTGCTCACCATTTCTCTCCAAAATGTGTGAGCTACATTTCCTTGGATAAACATAGTTCTTGTCACTTCAACTACAATCTTGTTACTCCTTTCTACTATGCCATTCTATTGTGGTTTCTCTAGGGCAGACAACTACCTCTTGATGTCATTCTCTTCACAATACTTGTTGAATTCATCAGACGCGAATTCACCTCCCTAATCGGTTCTCAGGAATTTTATTCTTCTACTGCTCTCCATCTCCACCAATGCTTTAAAGGCTTTGAACTTTCCAAATGCCTCAAACTTGTCTTTCAAGAATGTGACCCACATCATTCTTGAGCAGTCATTAGTAAGAATCATGAAATACTGATCTCCTTGAATACTTCTAGTTTTCATTGGTCCACACAGATCGGTGTGCACTAGATCAAGTAATTTCTCTGCTAAAAAAGACTTACCTTTGAATGTTGAGGAAGACATCTTCCCAAGTTGACATTCTCTGCATAAAGCATTCTTTGGTTTGTTTAGCAAAGGCAATCCTCTTACTGCCTTGATCTTACTATCTTTTACAATATTATCAAAATTCATATGAAAAAGTCTCCTATACCTTATCCAACTGTCATCAAATTTTGCCATTAGGCACTAACTAATCTTGGCATTCAGCGAAAATAGGTTTCCTTTGGTCTATTTACCAGCGGCAATAAGTTCACCACTCTTTCTGATTATTTTACAGACCCCACCTTTGAACTCCAGAATAAGTCCTTTTTCATTCACTCGAGCAACACTCAAATGTTTGTGCTTAAGGCCTTCTACCCAATAGATGTCATCCGCATTGCTATTTCCATTCAATGAGATGGATCCTTTTCCTTTCACCATGCAAGGTGCATCATTGCCAAACCGGACAACACCTTGATCATATTCTTCTAGAGTCAGAAACTTTCTCCAGTCACCAGTCATGTGGTGAGAACACCCGCTATTAGTGATCCACTCATTAGAGTTGTCAATGCAAGAGACAGGGGATTTCTGATCAGACACCTCTTCCTTTATAGATACAAACACTATCTCCTCATTTTCTTCATCCTCAGAGTCTTCATCGGTAACACCTTCATCCACTTCAACAAGACAATTTCTCCTACCTCCTCCTTTATACTTTCTAAACCTTTCCGATTTATCCTTATTGTCATTGTTAGGATAGTTAACAACTATATGTCCTATCTTATTGCAGGAAAAACATTTTAGAGGAAGCTTACCTCTGTATACTCTAATTCCTTTTGGAAGTCTCTTGGCAAGAAGAGCTTAAAAATCCATCAGAATCTCCTCATCATCCAAATCTTTGCTTGTCCTGGATTCATAACTGGTGTTGACCTCTTTTCCTTTTCTGGTTAGTGCAGAGGAAACATATGCTCTAAAGGTTGACTTTGTCTTCTAAACACTACCATCATAGCTATTCAATTCATATGCAGTCAACTTTGCAATAATAGACTCTAAAGATACCTTGGTTTTATCAATAGACCTTATCTCTTGAATAGTGGCAACCCTGATTGCATAGACTGGTAACAATGATCTCATAACTTTACTGAGAATGGTGGCATAATCAATTGTTCTACTAGTGCTCTTGATATCTCCAACCATAGTCTTGATCCTTATGGCATATTGTTGAATGGTCTCTCCTTCAACCATCCTCATGTCTTCAAATTTTCCTTTGAGGCTTTCTTCCTTAGCCTGCTTGACATGCTCATCATTGCCATAAATGGTTTCCAATGTGTCCCATACATCCTTAGGATTGTCCTTATCTTGTACATTAATGAACCCAATATTGGACAAGGCGCTAATAAGGGCTTCCATGGCTTGCCCATTTTATTGAATCTCTATTTTATGATCATCGATTAGAGTGCCAATGGGGATAACATAGGTATTCTCAGCATAGCTCCAGTGTTGAGCACCCAAACTCTTGATATAAACCTTCCTTTTGTCCTTCCATATTTTTAAGTTATCCCTATTGAACTTAGGACCTTCCCTCTTTATCATCAAAGTAGGATGTTTTGCCTCAAGCGGTTAAGCTTATATCACTGAGGAACTAGAGTTTCTCTGATACCAATCGATGAATAATGATGAATCTCTAAGATCCTAATTGGTACTGAGAGAGGGGGGGTGAATCAGTACACACAAAAACTCACTTCAATGCTCTGACAGTTTAGAAAACTGATAATCTAGTTTACTATACCACTGTACTTAACTATAGCAATACCAGTTAACAGAAATACTTGAGACAACTAAATCAGTTAAACAAGAGTTCTTTAAATAGCATACAACAAGTCTCAAATCTAGATAGCTATTTTACCAATTTGATCATGCATGAGTTGCATTAGTAATACCATCACCATTATCTTTGCATGCATATTTAACTAAATAAAAACTAATCATTCATCACATGAAAAATGCACAACCCATGACACATAAATTTTTCATGTGGAAACCCAAATGGGAAAAACCATAGTGGGGATGAATACCAACAAGATTGTTTTGAACTCTTTTGAAGTCCACTTTATTAGGAGCCTAGTCCCATTAAAAACTTTATAATAAGGTTTTGTTAGGAACCGATCCTGTCAGGGATCACCTAGTTAAGTGATGGATATAAACCCTATTAAAGGTTACCTCGCTAGAGGATTTAAAGAACTCAATGAGCTTGAGTCACCTGGTTAGAGGATTTGCAACAAGCCTATTAAAGCTACCTAGTCAAGGGATTTTCCTTCTGTTGAGATGGTTAGAAGTCAACAGGTAAAACTCTGATTTGATAACAACACTACTTGCTAAGGTATATCCTTTTCATTTCCTCTCCTCTAGAATCACACTCTGCATATTCCACACCCTGGTTTGGCAAGTATCTCAACACACGAACACAAATACAACTTTTTCCAACACAAACAATAAAAAGCATCACTGACCTTATAGACAACAATTAGGTCAGTAGCATAAACCCTAAAGCCTAAGCATTTTATGTTTATAATTACAAGTGGTTGAATCTTGACCATCCAAACATATTTTATAGAGTGAAACAATCTAAAATAGATCTCAAGTCATTCTGCATCATCCGATCTTCACCAAATCTGGAAAATAGTAACCCATCACACACTTTTCTCATACCTCTAAGAAAAATGCACATTCCTGAGGTAAACATTCAATACATTTGATCTTCACGTGCAAGATTCTCAAAGAGATTCTTCACATGCACATAGTTGATGTGGCACCTCGATCTCATTCTTATCTCTTTACTAACTCATCACATAATATCATCAGTTGCACCACACAAGTCAGGTCACCAATCCAAAAACCCTTGAGCTAAACTAAGACTACAAATTGGTAGTCACATTGAACCCCAACACCAGTTCACACCATCCCAGTTGACTATAGCCGCTTGCAGTATTCACACCGGTGCATACCTGTTCACCTGCTTGAGCATCATATACTAGTTCACTTATTGGCATCAATGACAACATACACTATCACTGCTTCATCATATGCCAACACTTTTCTCTTGCAAGGTATTTGACAAGTGGGACAATGTTCGGAAAATGGTTTCTCAACCTTGCATTTACATGAGGTTACTATTTATAGTAAGTTTTCATTTGAGCACGAAATAGTGCGAATGTTTCCCCAAGCTTCGAATTGGCTAGATAAGAACACTGGTAAATTTTCGTCAGAAGATCATAACTATTTTTAAAGATATTTAATTTTTTTGTTTTTGAAGGGTGTGATGAAAGGTTTGTTTAATTTTGAGGACTTTAGAGGCTCCAAAACACCCTAAAAAGTGGGCATAACTAGCATAGCCGGTTATGAGGTGACAAAGCACTTCATGAGATTTTTGGTGTTTTAAATGGTTTGTCAATCAGACACTTGGTTCATAAGTTATGGCTGTAGACACTCAAAATTGTCATGTCTAATTAAATAAATATTTTATTTATTTAATTATCTAAGCCTAATTCTTCTATTAATTAAATAAATTTTTATTTATTTAATTAATTCATTTATCCTCTTCTAGCCTTATTTCTCATTTAAATAAATACATTTATTTATTTAAATTATCCCTTTCCTAAATTAAATAAATATTTTATTTATTTAATTATCCTACTTCCTCTATTAATTAAATAAATCTTTATTTATTTAATTAATTCATTATCTTTTTCTACACATGCCACATGTCATTCATCTCTTAATTCATACACTACCTACCTCTTTCATTATTTTATTATTTCCTTTACCTACCCTCTAATCCTAGCCGACCTCTCTTTTTACACCTCTCAATCTTAACCCTCCATTTCTTATTGTGTCTTCTATTTAAGAAGATGCTTTCTTCATTGTCAAACCCTAATGACATATCCTAATGACAAACCCTAATGACTGATTTTGGAGTACTTGGCTACACTACAATTCCACTTGCAACCACATTCTGTTCTTTGTTGAGCTCTTGTGCATACAAAAATCTGAGAGCAAGTATATCAAGCAAGATCAATGGAGATAGGAAGAATGGAGATCAAAACTCTATTGGACATGTGATGGTATAATCTTTGTTATTTAGAGTTATTTTGCATTGTCTTAGGGAGTCATCAACATTGTGTCCTCTTGTCACGAAAAACAGTCGAAAAATCAGATTTGGTCACAGCAAAACAAATTCACAGATAGGAAAAATTGCACTAAGGTTACAGAAATGCGTCTGTGTCTGTTCAAACTGCGTCTGTGTCAGATAAACGCGTCTGTGAAGTACAGAATAGCGTCTGTGATTTTAATAGCGTCTGTGTCTTAAAACCGCGTCTGTGAAGTATACAGAGGCGTCTGTGTCGGGATTTGAAAAACTTTAACAGTCAAGCAAACAAAGAAAATCAGTTTCGGCATACTTGAGCTTCCTAGGTTGTCTCTTCAGATTTAATCTAGCATTCAGCCTGTTCTAAGGTCTTACACAGTCCATCATTGCTTCATACCTCATTTTACATTCATACTTGTCTAAAACTTGAGTCAAAAGGTCACTTGCTTGTCCTCATCATACTTTGTCAACATATTACATACAACTACACTTTGCTAAGTGGTCCCTCATCAAGGTTTCTTACCTTTGGGTCTCATTTGGTCTTACTTAGAGTCAAGGTCAGCTTACCTCATCAAGAGAAACTATCCTCTCTTTGGAAGTCACACCTACTCTACTACTTACATACTTGGTCTTACACTTTGGACATTGCAAGTACACCTCAAGATTCATTTACACTCCATACAACTCTTGGTCTTCCATACTCTTGTCATTTTCGTCTAGTCTCTCACATATTGGTCTAACACCTAGTTCATGGTTGAAACCTGCCTTCAAAAATCTAAGAGAATAGCTAAAGAAGCTCAAGAATCCGTAAACATGAGTTCTTATGAGTATGACAATGATGTATTCTACAATCCTGAGCACACTACATTACCAGACATGAATGTTTATAGACACAATCCAAATGTGGAAAGCGCAAATACTATAAACAATGCTACACACAATGACACCGTGGACAATTCTTCAATACTATCAGCAGACATACAAGAATCTATAATGGATCCTCAATTCAATAGATTGGTTGAAGAGATAATGAGGAGAGATCGTCAATACTTTCTAAACATGATGGCACAAAGTGGAGCCAAAATACCGCATGATTTTGACTTATCTCAACTTATGGAAAGTAGACCTTCACAACAAACTCAACCTAACATGGATCAAAGGAGACCAAATAGTGGAGGACCAAATAATATGATGCCGGAGTCACCATCAGTTTTGCTTCAAAAACTAGCAATCCCACATACACAAGCTCAGGCATATGATACTTACACTCAACGACCATCATGGAGGCCTTATGCTCAAACACATGCTCAAGGTATAGATCCATCAAGACAAGTGGATACTCAAGGACATCCTCAAAATTTTGACACAAGGAGACCTCATGTCAAAATTGGGGGCAACACAATGGAAAATGAAAGGCCTATTGAATATGGTATATACACACAAAACAGATATGGGGTCCCTCAACAAGAAGTTATGCCAAGTGCTCCAAATATGTCGCAACAATATAGACCTCCATATGGACATGTCTACGATCAGTATCATCCATATATGCAGCAAGCTCCTCCTCAAATGGGTGTTTCAAACATGGGATATGCTACAAGAAATCCATCTCCTCCCAAAAATAATTTGGAGCAACAAATTAGAGATCTACAAAAGAAAGTGGAAGATATGGGCACATCAAAACCCACATATACTATGAGAGATATATGCCCTTATCCCTTCAATAAGAGCATTCCAATGCCTCCGTTTCCTCCGCACTTTGTAACACCAAAATTCGACAAATATAGAGGGAGAGGAGACCCCAAGGCACACATAAGACAATTCTTCACAGCTTGCATTGAGGTAGCGGCAGAAGAAACATACTTAATGAGGTTGTTCCCACAGAGCTTAGGAGATCAAGCGATGGAATGGTTTTCTCAATTACCTCCTGGTATTAAGTCATGGGGCGACTTAGCAGAGGCGTTCATTCAGCATTTCTCTTACAACATTGAAACAGATGTCTCAGTTACTACCTTGTGCAATACGAAACAAAAGGAAGGAGAATCTTTCGCAACATTTTTACAGAGATGGAGAAACTTAGCTAGCAGATGCTCTTGTGAGATCCCGCAAAAACAAATGGTGGAGATGTTCACACAAAATGTTAATAAAGCTATTGGCTATGATCTCAGAAAAGCTTGTTTGTCTACATTCAAGGATGTCATTGAAAAAGGCCTAGCAACAGAAAAGGTCTTAATTGAACAAGGAGTTATCAAGCTATTCAAAGAAAACAAAGAGGACTTCAAAGGAAAGTACAAACCAAAATTTTGGAACAAGAACAAGAACACGGTTAATGATGGTGTTGTTGATGCCAACACAGTAAGACCAAAGTTCGTCTTTTCTGGATCAAATTCTACCAACAATCAAGTGAACAATCAAACGGCGGCTAAACCACGAAGGAAGTATACTCCATTGGGAGAACCACTTGAATCAGTATTCAAAAAGCTTGTAGCAAACAAAGTGATCACGGTCCCAGATTTTCCTCCATATGAACCAAAGGTAAAACCGAATTGGTGGAATGATGATGAATTTTGCGAATTTCATAAGAGCAAGGGTCATAAGACAAGTAATTGCCATCGATTGAAAAACATTGTACAAGATCTCATTGACAGAGGAGATATTGAGATTGAGGGACATTCATCTAACCAAGAGCATGAGGTGTTTAAGGAACCATTCCCAAAACATGACAAGGGAAAAGGCAAAGTCACAGATGATCAAGCCAATTACACTAGAGCATCTTACAATTATGATTCTACTATCAATCACATCTCAATGGATAATCATATTTCTACCATTACTATCAAAAATAAAAATCCTGAGAATTCTTCTCAAAGACCCAAAATTGTCCTAAAAGGTGTGGGATCTTCGTCCGAATCTACCTCTGAATGTCATGTTACAACCCGTCAAGGTAAGATCACATTTCCAGGTGCCTCCACTAAGAATACCAATCCTTTATCTACCAAGCCTGAGTACGACCTTGTAGAGCAATTAGGGAAAACACCCGCACTCATCTCTATTCTTGAGCTCTTACGTATATCTCCTGCACATAAAGCTATCCTTGATAAAACCTTGAGAGATACTGTTGTCCCTACTGATCTGAACGTGGACCAGTTTCAAGCCATGGTGGGATACCTTTCCATTCCACATTCCCTTACGTTCACAGAAGCCAATGACGCCTCCATAAGTCAGCCTCATAATGCACCTCTACACATTGAAGCCTTCATACATAAACACCGAATAAAACGAGTCCTGATAGAAGGAGGAGCAGGTCTTAATATTTGTACATTGAGCACCATCAGACAATTGGGATATTCTGACAAAGCTGTGAATTCTACAAACCAAATCACTATTAAGGCTTATGATGATGAAGAGCGTTCGTCCAAGGGCACGGTCATCTTACCACTAAGAATAGGGCCAGTCACAAAGGACGTGGTTTGTCAAGTCCTGGATCTAGACCTCACATATAACATATTGCTAGGACGTCCGTGGATTCATGAAATGAGGGCAGCCCCATCAACATACCACCAGTGCATTAAGTTTCCTCATAATGGAGTCGAGGTAACGGTCAATGGTGATCCAAATCCATTCATATATTGCAATAACTTGAGATCACATACTAAGACTATCATTCCCAGCAATTGTGAGGCTACTCCCTCTTCAGCATATATTGATCCTGAGTCATTAAAGCCCTCGACATCCAAGCAAGGTGGACTTAGAGCCAAGTTTCAAGACAAAGGCATGGGAGAATACACTCTGAATCAAACAATGTTCTTACGACAAGTCATGAACTCCCCCAAGGAATATGGGAGGCCACATCCTAATAAGCAAATCTCCATCATGCTACTCAAATGGGATCCTACCGTCTTTCAAAAATGGGGCGAACTAGAGGAAGAAAATTTATATAAAATGCTATATAAGGACGTTGAAGAGGATACACATGATAAAATTATAATACCCTGTGAGAACTATGGCAAAGGTTTCAAAATTCTGCAAAGATTCGGGTATGATGGAAAAAGTCCTCTTGGACTACGCAAAGAAGGTGTCATGGAGCCTTTACAACCTGAGCTAACTATAAGAAGGGAACGCTCCAAGGGGCTTGGTTTTCTAAATCCCAAGATTCACAATAAAAGAACAAAACAGATATGGCGAGTCAAAGTGGCTGAAGTTCAACAAGAAGATGACTATTCTACAGATTCCAACGAATGGGAATGGGGTTCAGACAAATCCTCCAGCGACTATGAGCTCAACGAGACATTTAGAGAGCCAGATGAACCTACAGAGGAGGAGGAGTTTTACAAGAAATTCAGAGTTGGTCAAGAACCGACCCATAAGGATCCTGCACAGTCGTCATTTCAAGGCCCTAGGTCAAGATCACATAGGATGAGGACACCTATCCCTGAGGATGCTACTAGTGATGATAATTTGGACTCACTCACGATCGAAACTGATGAGAAGAGTGCCATTGACGACCTCGATGACTATCTGGACATACCTGAATATAACCACATCTTCACTATTAGCCTTGTGGACTCTAAAAACACTAAAGACCTTCCCCTTGTTCACCCCCAACTCATTGACTGGGATCAGGATGGACCAGCACAGCTTGATACATTTCAAAATGACGAAGCTATTGTCGATTATCTTGGCATTCGTGATGATCTTCCTCTTGGAGACCATAAAGCAGGATACGCCATAGAGCTTAATAACATGGCATACTTTGGTGAGGGTGTCGGGCCTTCTAGTCGCAAAAATGTGAAAATAAAAACAAAACAAGGGTCTTATGGCGAAAACCACACTGTGGCGCTATCTGACTCTAAAAAAGTAAAAAGAAAGGACGTATCTGAGGGTGAAAACCTCTCTGAGGCACCCGAAGATGGAAGGCTTGACATTCTCCCAGCATCATATGAGGAAAAATCATCCATGTTGGTAGAGGAGACTATAAAGACAAACATTGGTACAGCAGAGGTTCCACACAACATATTTTTGGCTCAATCATTGACAGAGGCCGAGAAAGCAAGATTCATAAGCTTCTTTAAGGAACGACAAGTCAACTTTGCATGGTCTTACGCTGATATGCCTGGGCTAGACCCCGATTTAGTAATGCATCATTTAACAGTCAAACCGGGGGCAAAACCAATAAAACAAAAATTGAGGAAAATGCACCCACAAGTGGCATTATTAGTCAAGGCAGAGCTAGAGAAATTACTGGATGTCGGATTCATACGCCCAATTGATTATCCTGAATGGATTTCCAACTTAGTACCTGTTAGCAAACCAGATCGCAGCATCTGAATATGTACAGACTTCAGGGATATCAACAAGGCTTGTCCAAAGGACGATTTTCCATTACCAAACATTGATTTAATTGTTGATCTCACAGCAGGCCATGAGATGTTATCCTTAATGGACGGATTTTTTGGATATAATCAAATCAGGATAGCACCTGAAGATCAACATAAAACATCATTCACTTGTCCATGGGGAACCTTCTGCTGGAATGTCATGCCCTTTGGGCTGAAAAATGCAGGTGCCACGTATCAACGAGCTATGACTACTATCTTCCATGATCTCATGCACATAACGGTGGAAGATTATGTTGATGATCTTTTGGTTAAATCAATAGACAAAAATACACACTTGGACATACTTTCAGTTGCTTTTGATCGGTTGGAAAAGTACAAGGTAAGACTAAATCCTAAGAAATGTGTCTTTGGAGTAACCTCCGGGAAGCTCCTAGGATTCATTGTGTCTAAAAGAGGAATAGAGGCAGATCCAGCAAAGGTCAAGGCTATTTTGGACATGTCGCCACCCAAGAATATCAGTCAACTTCGGTCTTTACAAGGGAGACTCCAGTCCATACGAAGATTCATAGCACAACTTGCAGATAAGTGTAACCTTTTCCATCACCTGCTACACAAAAATATCAAGTTCAAATGGGATGAGAACTGTCAACAGGCTTTTCAAGCACTTAAAGACTATCTTTTGAACCCGCTAGTTTTGATGCCACCAATTCCAGATCAACCATTGCTACTTTACATATCAGCTACTCCAACAGCACTGGGGGCACTTTTAGCACAGCAAATACGTGACGACAAGGAAAAAGCAGTCTACTATATCAGTCGCACATTGGTGGGATATGAGCTGAACTACACACCAATTGAGCGTGCATGTCTCGCTGTGGTCTTCGCTTCACAAAAATTACGACATTATATGCTCACTCACAAGACTAAGTTGATTGCCAGAATTGATCCACTAAAATATCTTCTCAACAAAGCTACACTTACTGGGCGGCTAGCCAAGTGGGTAATGATCTTAAGTGAATTCGACATTGAATACGTGGACAGAAAAGCCATAAAAGGACAAGCAATTGCAGATCAATTGGCAGATGCTCCCATGATAGATGATGTTCCTCTACAATCAAAATTTCCAGATGAGTCCATTCTAACAATATCACCTGCAAAGCCATGGCAACTATACTTTGACGGCTCATACACACAGCACGGGGCAGGAGCAGGTATACTCTTTATAACTCCTCAGGGCGATTCTATACCAAAGTCATACCGCTTATCATTTCCTTGCACCAACAATATAGCGGAATATGAGGCATTAACAACTGGGTTAAGAATTGCAGTTCAGTGGAAGATCCAAGAACTTCATGTTTTTGGGGATTCTCAACTGGTCATCCATCAAGCAACTGATGATTATCAAACAAAAGATGAAAAGCTAATGCCTTACAAACAACTGGTAGATGATCTGAAATAGCACTTTACAAAGATAGAGTTTGAGCAGATACCAAGAGAACAGAATTGTGCTGCTGATGCCATGGCTACAATTGCTTCGCTCATTGATCTACCGCAAAATGAGACCTGCTATGAGTTCCTGGTAGACAACTTGTTGATTCCTTCATATGAGATCACTCCTACGGAAATGATATGTGTTGTTGGTCCTGAATCCCAGTTATATGGTTCCATATTCACATACCTTCGCGACAATATCTTACCTCCCGATCTATCGAACAACCAACACCGCACTTTCATTCGCCAATCCTCCCGATACGTTATCCTAGCTGATATCCTATACCGACGAGGTCTAGATGGCACCCTCCTTAGATGTTTAGAGAGTGATGAAGCTCAGATTGCGTTACGAGAAGTACACGAAGGGATATGTGGTCCGCATACCAGTGGTCCTACCTTGGCCAAGAAACTCATCAGGACTGGATACTACTGGCCTACTATGGAAAAATATGCATATCAGTTTGTCAAGAAGTGTAAGCAGTGTCAAATTCATGGAGACCTCATACATGCACCAGCATAGGAACTACAGCCACTTGCATCTCCTTGGCCCTTTTGTCAGTGGGGACTCGATCTCATAGGCAAGATTCACCCTCCTTCTTCCAATGGACATAAATTCATTATCACAGCCATAGAATATTTTACAAAGTGGATTGAAGCCGTGCCTCTCACACAAGTTACTAGGAAACAAATCGCTACTTTCATCCTGAACTACATCATTTGCCGATACGGGATTCCTACTTCCATTATCACTGACAACGGGCGTCCTTTCAAGAATCAGGATGTTCGTGAACTCTGTGAGCGCTTCCATATCTCTCACTGTTTCTCCACACCATACTACCCCCAAGGTAATGGCCAAGCTGAGGCGTCTAACAAAACAATTCTTAAAATCCTTAAAAAGACAGTCGACGACGTTGGCCGTAACTGGCATGTCCAACTCAATCTTGCACTTTGGGCCTACCGCACAAGTGTCCGCACACCTACAGGAGCTACACCCTACTCACTTGTCTACGGCGCTGAAGCCATCTTGCCTATTGAGGTTGAGTTACCTTCTTTACGGGTCTCCTTGAGAAACATAATCAACGATGAAGACTACAGGGTCTCTCGCTTAGAAGAACTAGAACTGCTGGAGGAACGACGACGCACTGCTTTTAATCATCTCAAGGCTTACCAACAATGAATGAGTCACAGTTACAATCACAAGGTCAAGCCTCGCAAATTTGAGGTAGGTGACTTAGTCCTCAGAGAGAACCCCAAGAATCAGCAAGACAGAGATAAGAAGGGCAAATTTGAACCCAACTGGCTTGGTCCTTACATCATCACAAAAGCATATGGATCTGGGGCATATTAGCTCTCAACTACAGAAGGTGAACCCTTGGAGGATCCTATCAACAGCATGCACCTTCGCAGGTTCTACACATAAGCTCTTTTGGAATATCCTAATTCAAAAATACAAAAAAATCAAAAAATTTCAAAAATATAAAAAAAGTTATAAAAACACAAAAAAATCGTTACTTGGTGAAAACCTGGCAAACAGGCGCCTTGTGACACAAAAACATTGAAAAATCGAAAAAAGTAAAGAGAAATGATTTCGTCCAACGGTGAAAACCACTTCGATGGCACCCTGGGCAAGTACCATGGTGAAAACTGGGTTCCTAGCGCCATGCGTAGAGACATTGCTCCTCTCCTTCAGGATTCTCTTTCATCTTTCACATTGCACACACTCACAACCTATTCACTCACCAATAAACTTACACATTCCCATCATGGCTTGTTATTGATCTACCCAAGATTGGTTAGCCATCCATAAATCTCCCTTTTCACTCCCTTTCCATCCATAATAAATCAAATCCTATCTGTGACTACGGCCAATTCCTACGTCTAGTAATGGGTGTGGAACTGAGAACATCACATGTTTCGAGGAGTACAGTTTCTTCCAGCTTCCTTCAAGTCTATTCGTGCACAATCCGTAATAAAGCAGCATCTGCATCGAAGATCCGCAATAAAGTTCCATTTTCTCTGCAATAAAAGTATCAGTTTCATGGATTCAGTCAGTTTCAAATGAGACACAGCAGCAACAATGGGCTTCAACAAAATTAAATCTTTCAACGGACTCAGACAACATATGGTTCAGTGCTATCTATCCTTTTTGTGAAAGTGAACATTGTGACCACAATCGAATAAGACTTATACAAGTGACAAGAGACACTAAACTTGAGGACTACAGTGGATGTTGGTGTCGAGTCTTGGTTTTCTTTTGATTTTATCCTTTTGGTGACATGTCTTTTAGCTTTTTCAGGATGTCTTTGACTAGAGATTCTATCTCCAGGATGTCTTTGACTAGAAAGGCAAGGATGGGGTATCGTCACCCAATTTCTTTTGCTGTCTGTGGATTGTCTTTTAGTAATGCTATGACTTGTCCAAGGATATGAGGACACTATGAGTCTAGTATGAATTGGGGCATTCCTTGTTTGTGACTGTCTTATCTCCATGCAAATAGGTACAATGACTTTCTGGGCCGAACAAATGCCTAGATTGTCATAACCTATTTTTCCATAATAAGCTCAATGATGATAACGCACAAGAAGCTCTTTCACGTTCATATCTTCTGTCTTCCATCCCCCTTTCTTGATTGACTTCCATTGTCCTTCTCGAGTCCGCGTAGCCCGCTATCACATGACTGAGTATAATGACACACCAAAAAATATTTGCATTTCATATAGTTACACCTACATCACCACATATAAGCATTTCATACATACATATAGATATCACAATTGCATACAACACATGTTAGCACATCTCACATTTTCATTATGTAAATAATCATTTGCATTATCATATTAATTTGCATTACATACATTCACATTTGCATCATGCATCACATATACAACATAAAAGAACAAAAATATATTGCATTGCATCATATAAGCATCCATATCATAAAACATGTATCACATAAGAACATTTCATCACATAAGGTACACATGCATATAGCTGCCGCAAAAATGGATCATCTCATATATATAATCAAAAGTGTCATGATACAATGATGTCTACAATACAACAATGGTACATATACTGATACAATGGGGAGCCCTCTATGGCTATGATGAACTCCCTCCCTCGGAGCCGCCTGGCCTCGACGGAGTCTGAGCTATAGATGGACCCACTCCAGGATCCCCCTGTCTCTCTGGTGGTGGTGGAGGCCCCATGACCCCATCGCTGGATGCCTGTCTCCTACGACTCCCTCCCGTAGCCATCGCTGTGTGCGACGATCTATGGAAGCTCCTAGCCCGCTGATCTGCTGGCACGACTGCATAGTACAGATCCCTCTAGTAGGCGATCTCCTCTCCGACTCGCAAGACATATGCATAGACTGCCCCTGCATCCTCTGCTGCCCGCCTCCCTGCCCTCAGAGCTGTCTCGGCCTCAGTGTATCTCTGGATGGCCTGATCCCTCTCCCGCTCTGTGTCTCTGACCCTGATCCTGAGGTGATCTCTCTCCCGCACCAAATCCTCAATCTCATCTGCCTGGCCCTGACAGATCTCTCATAGCCTCAACAGCTCGTCCTCCTCAGGATCCCCACCCTCTGCCTCTGCCTGTGGCTCCTCCCCTATAGGTGCGTGTCCCTGTCCCTCTGCCTGCACCTGTCTCGGTCCCTATCTAGGACCCTGTGCTGCTGGTACCTGTAGGGGCAGTCCACCCCGTCCTCTCACCACCGAAGCTGCTCTCTCCTATCCTCCCTCCCTCCGAGGTGCTACTCGCCTCTCCCCCACCACTCCTCTCTGCCTCCGTCTGCCCCTGCCTCCATCCCCTCCACCATCATCATCATCTCCTCCACCCTCTCCCTCTAGTGGCTCTGCCGGATCTGTCAACCTGGGAAACGGATGCTCTGCCCAATACGCAGAGTACTCTGCGTCCATCCCTGCATCATCTACCTCTGGCCACATGTCCCATGGCATCGGCATCATCTCTGCTAGCTGTGTCACCGCCTGATCATATGATAAGAGTGGGCCAAACTACATCTGATCTCTGACCGTACGGGCATACATGCCCGAGCCTCGAGGCATCCGCTGAATCCTACCAAACTGCCTGCATACCCTATCAACAAGCTGCCTCTCCAGAATATAGGACGTCCACCCCATCAGATACCTGCTCCTGAAAACATATGGTAGCTCCAACACGTCGTCCTCCCACTCCTCGCACCCCAGGTACGGCCTCCAGATGACCATGTCTATGTCATTTATGACACGCCTCCAATGCTCCAATCTACCAATATGAGGCTGGGATGTGATCATGTCATACAGGTGCATAAAACTCCGTCCCTATCCTCTGTCTCTGAAATGAATGGGTCGTGTGATGGGAAGGTGCTCATAGGCCCACACCTGCAAGAGAGTCACGCCGCAGCCCAAACCCACTGACCCGTGGTACACAAACTGATGTAGCTCATAATATAAATGTGCCAGGACACATGGCCCCCATGCATAACTGATGTGCTCTGTCACCAGCGTCTCCAATGCCCCTCCCCAGCCCACTGCCAATCCTCGTGTGGCCCTGTCAGGACACAAGTACCCACTGATCGCTCCTCCAATAACTGCCGGCAATGCTAAACCTGTGGCAGTCATGGTATCCCAGGCTACATGACCTGCTCGCATCTCCAACCTGGGATCCTGGAAAACCCGTCTCAATGCCTCCCTGTCACCATCACGGTCATAGGGAATCAACTCTCCATCAATAGGAACATGCAGAATCCTGTAGACATCCTCTAATGTAACTGTCATCTCACCCATCGGTAGGTGAAACGTGCACGTCTCTGAGTGCCATCTCTCAGCTAATGCAGTCAGCAACCCCATGTTTGCCCGAAACTCAGGCACATAGAGCACATGTGTGAGACCCATCTCCTCAATGGATATCCTGTCCTGAATCGACAACTCTGGTCGCAATCGCTGAGTAGACGGGAATCTCTCCCGTGACTCCAACATAGGCAAATACTCCTGCAGTCACACAATCAATTTTGTCAGTTATCGTGGCATTCATTGTTTATCACAAAATGCTACTTGCTACCTAAATGCATCTGGTTATCTACCCTAGTGACACTCACTGTTCATCACAAAGTGTTGCTATCTACCCTAGTAGTGCTCCCTGTTTATCACAAAGTACTACGTGTGTGACATTCCCTGTTCATCACAAAGTGTCACTCACATTCGCACTCCCTGTTCATCACAAAGTGCTGCCTGTCTTGGTGCTCCTTGTTCATCACAAAGTGCCTTGATCTATCCTACTCTTCCTAGAGGACCTGCTTGAGTGTATCCTCTCAGCAGCTTATCCAATCGACAGCATATGTTCATCACAGAACTGCCAGTTTGACCTAAAAGACTAAAACCATGCATTTAAACACACAAACGCACTTGTAACTCACAAACGCGCTTTTCAAATCCCAAACGCGCTTATAGACTGCATAAACGCGCCTCTACAACACAGACACGTTTTCTAAACGCAAACGTGCCTATGACATGCACAAACGTGACCAGGGAACACAGACGTCCCTACATGACATAAACGCTCCTATAAAGCATAGACGCTGCTACATTGCACAAACGCGTCCGCATTCAACACAAACGCGGTTCCAGGCACAGACGCGCCTGGACCCGACACAGACGCACCTGTTTGACACAGACGCGCCTGGCACTGACACAGACGCGGTTGCGCGTTTTTGCATTTTTCAACTACCCTATTCCTAGCACATTTATTGCTCCTAAACATGCATTTATGACAAAACTAGAAATGCGTGAAAGTGCGAGGAGGTTTTCGGGTACTTACCGGCTCTCCTGCATCGGCTGGTCGCTGGAATCGGCGAACACGGTCGAATCTATGAATGGATGCCATCGCTGCTGACTGCTGCTGCTCTTTTCTCGCTCTGCACTATGATCTTCTAAGGGTGTGGATGACAATGAGGATGTCTTTTTCCCGTGGTCTATCTTATAGCTTACCCTAGCCCTCGCCCTCATTTCCCGAGTCAGTATTCTTCATCCCGTGACTTTGTCACTTTATCTGATCAGGCCATTCTAGTGTTTCTTTCTTATTGAGAGATTGTCTGCAATCTTTTCAGACATTTTCATCCAATCTCTCGAGGGGGCATATAATTCCCATCTTGGGGCAACTCTGTATCAGTTCATCTTATCTTCTTTGAAACAACGCGACAAGCCGCATTGTCTCAAAGAGGGGCAAAATGTAGACACTCAAAATTGTCATGTCTAATTAAATAAATATTTTATTTATTTAATTATCTAAGCCTAATTCTTCTATTAATTAAATAAATTTTTATTTATTTAATTAATTCATTTATCCTCTTCTAGCCTTATTTCTCATTTAAATAAATACATTTATTTATTTAAATTATCCCTTTCCTAAATTAAATAAATATTTTATTTATTTAATTATCCTACTTCCTCTATTAATTAAATAAATCTTTATTTATTTAATTAATTCATTATCTTTTTCTACACATGCCACATGTCATTCATCTCTTAATTCATACACTACCTACCTCTTTCATTATTTTATTATTTCCTTTACCTACCCTCTAATCCTAGCCGACCTCTCTTTTTACACCTCTCAATCTTAACCCTCCATTTCTTATTGTGTCTTCTATTTAAGAAGATGCTTTCTTCATTGTCAAACCCTAATGACATATCCTAATGACAAACCCTAATGACTGATTTTGGAGTACTTGGCTACACTACAATTCCACTTGCAACCACATTCCGTTCTTTGTTGAGCTCTTGGGCATACAAAAATCTGAGAGCAAGTATATCAAGCAAGATCAATGGAGATAGGAAGAATGGAGATCAAAACCCTATTGGACATGTGATGGTATAATCTCTGTTATTTTGAGTTATTTTGCATTGTCTTAGGTTATCTTCATATGTTATGGTGGATCTTTGTTCATTGTTAGGCTAGGGTTTGGTGGTTGAATCCATTTTAGTCTTTCAATATTGTTGTTATTTGTTATCCATTTTCACCATATACAATGGCCTCTAGAAGTTTCGACTCGTAAAATAGGAAATATAAAAATGCATCAAACACATAAATGAGCTGTAAAAGGGAGGTATGCATGTTGATGTGTGTTTTGACACATCATAGTTTTTGCAATTGACACTCTTTCGGTGGATGATAGTGCATGGATAATGGTTTATGGTTGTCATTGATGGAAACTCTCCTCAGAAATTCTATCCAATAGTCATGGTTTTTGGTAACCAGTAGAGGAAATGGCCCAGTAATCTATCTCCCGTATTTTAGGATAAGAAGAGCATTTTTGTTTTGGAATCTTTATGGTGATTGAGGAGGTGAAATCTATGCATGGTATGATAGGGTCAACATGTAGAAATCATTTAGACTCTATTTGGTTGATCTACATATATTTTGGTGATCTGATCTAATCTTACACCCGGTTACACATTACATTGCATATTATGGTTGGTCGAATTAATGAATGTCTTATTTCTTATTACAAATATATATGACCAATGTAGAAGATCATTTTGGTGTGTAGTATGAGCAAGTAGTGACTTGAGAAACCTATTTGGTGGAGTTTAACATGCACATTATTTATCTGGTAGCTGACCGAGAAGCATAATAGAGTAGAGTTGCAGAGGTGTGATAGTCAGAATTTTTTCACTTTACTAAAACTCATCTAGACATTATTTGATTCTCTTTTGGGGTTAAATTATTTTAGTTCTCATTGTAAATAATCTATAAGTTAGTGAGCCTTCGATATTGTAATCTGAGTAGTGAGCTCTAGGGAGTGAGCTTGAATGCATGTTCATTCCCCCTTTGTAATATTTATGTACTCCTTATCATAGTATATGAATATTGTGGGTTCCAATCACACCATATTTTTTCCCTTTCCAGGTTTCCACGTAAAAATCTTGGTGTTATGATTTTATGGTTGATTATCTTGTGTGTTTGAATTTTACTTTCTTTCGTTTTCTTTCAGTGGTCTGAGAATAAGTTTGACAGTTTATTTACCAGTAAAACACTGATTTACCCCCCCCCCCCCTCTCAATGTTCCTTGATTCCAACAATTGATATCAAACCCTACTTCCTTTGAGGAAGCCTAACCACTTGAGGAAGGTTTGGGAGATTGAATCAGTGGATTCTGGTTTGCATAGATAGCTTTGTGTGGCACTTGAAGATCTTGATGTAGCAAGGAATGAAATAAGTTTGTTAAAGAGAAACTTGAATGCAACAGAAGACTTCATTAAAGATTTAAAAGATCAAGTGAACACTTCAAAAGACAAGAGTAAAGAGTTGATGGATAGGCTAAAGGAGAAAGAAGATCAAAGCATGGAAAATTAGGACCAAGCTAATGAATTTGATAAGATTTATAGAGAGAATGTTGTATTGAAGAATGAGATGCAATCCATTGTGATGAAGCTTACTAAGGAGATTGAAGACTGGATGAAGAATGAAGAAATTTTGGGTCAATTATTCAAAGAGACATCAGATGAATGCTTTAGGATTACCTATGAGAATGATTAGTTGAAGCTTGAGTTGACACAATCAAGGAATGATGGTCAAGAACTTGAAAGATATATTATTTCCCAAAGAGATGAAATTTCTACTACAAATGAGTAAAAAGACAAATTCAATGCTAGCTTAGCAAGGCTGGATGCAATGCTAGATAGTCAGAGACATGGAAAATACATGAGAGGACTTATATTTGAGAAAGGAGAATCCTCTGGCTTTGGATAGAGCAATGCAAAGCCTAATCATAAGAAGAGAAAGAATCCTCTTGTAAGACAACCTAATGCCTGTTAATTCAATGGTAGATGTTTCACTTGCAATAAATAATGTAGAGCCCTACACACACACCTAAGGAAAATTCCAATAGGGTTAGGCTTTGACCCTTCAAACGGCCACAAGGACCCTACAAGGAAGGACTCCACACCTTTGGGTAGAACTACTCACAAATCCACTAGGCCAACACCTCCTCAAGATGAGTAAAATGCCTCAACACCTTCAATACACCATTCCATGATTCCTGCTCTTAGGGGATTTGGAATTGGTCCATTCATGACTACTACGAACTATTCCAAGCATTATTTTAAGGTTTTATCTTCAAATCCTTATGCCTCCTTTGGAAACCTACTTCCTAGGTTAATAGCCTTATTTAGCAAGAGAATTGACCTTAACTCCAAAATATTCCACACACTCTAAAAAATTACTCACCATTATAGATACCCTTTTGGGATTTATACTCATCCCCAAAAATGGGTTGGAAAGATCTGCATTTTCAAGGACTGAACCCCTTAGAGGCCTAGAGATCTAATTAGGGTGATTAGGCCTTGTTTTATAAGGAAACTATCATTTCTTGAATCCAAAATAGAAAATAAAATTCATGAGAATGTGGGGGAATGGTGAGTAACCTCTAATTCAAGGGTGATGACTGTCCTAATATTGCTCAAGGTAGTCACATGGAGATGCCTACCTAGATTTATCTCTTTCTCCACAAAACTGAGTCTCCCCTACAAAACCCCATGAAAATTCTAAAATACATAGGCCAATCCTACACTCCACCAAAGGAAGAAACTTCTAGATGGAAAGAATGCAAGATATGGCCATTTTTGGCTAAAACCCTAGTCAAACCCTAACTTTCCAGTTATAGTCAGAAAAGTGAAGGGTTCTCCCTTCTTAGAAATAATCAAAGCCTCAGACCAACACCAAAATAAATATGTTTCAACCCTCAAGCTACTCCATGAATATTTTTTCTCAATTCAATCCATACAAGGACATACAATCTCTGCAAACTTAGAATTTTTGGGAAAACACAGTTTTGTTTGTCTTCTTGCATCAAAACTCCAAACCATAAATTCTTATACCTTGGGAATCATGTCCAAAAGGCTTATATCCCTTTGCAATGGTTACCAACTAGATTTGGAAGAGGTTGGAGTCATTGAAAGGCTTACATCAACTGCATTTTGAAAAGTTGCACTTTTTCTTTGAACAGTTGTATTTTCACATAAAAGTTGTCAGACACTACAAGTTTGGGATCCACACAACTTGGATCAACCAAACACCACTAAGACATCCTAAAAACCTATCAAACATAAAAACAAACATCCTACTACCCCTATTGACCATATTGTCCCAATTGGCTTATCAAGTTGCCTAATCAGTGACATTGGTTTACATGGTGGGGTCTTTATTGAATAAATGAAACTTGCATAAACACAAGACACTAAGACAAACAATATAATCCTGGTCTTCATCCTCTGATCCATGATTTTCTTGCTCAAGAGGTGCCCCTGCACCATACTCCCTGAGAGAAGAGATCTCAAGCCCACTTGAGATCATATTTTGGAGGTCTGGACCATGGTTGGAAAATTATTTATTTGTCATCCAAACTGTCTCAGAGTCTAATTTGTTCTGCCAAGACACTAAATACTCAATGTAATCCCTATTCCTTGTCCTCTTTGTGATTCTAGTGTCTAGAATCTTGCTCAACTTTGGTGATTCATGCCTTGTCTGCTGCAACTTGCATTGGTTCCTCCACTTAATTGCTATCACCTTTGAAAAGTGTAAGATCATGCACATTGAAAATCGGTGACAATCCAAGATTAGGAGGAAGTTGGATATGATAGGCATTCTGTCCACATTTCTTCAAAATATGACATGGTCCAATCTTCCTTTACATTAGCTTGGTGTGCTTACCCTTTGGGAGTCTCTCCTTCTAATGTACCCATACCAAGTCCACAACACTAAACTATGCATCCTTCTTTTTCTTATTAGCATAAGCCTTGCACTTCACTTGGTCATGAACCTCCTTGATGGTTGATGCAAAAGCTTCACCATCTGCGCTAATGGACTCTTCCTTGGGAAAATCCCTTAACTCCAATACAACCCTTGGGTGGATTCCATACACAATTTGGAAAGGAGACCTTCCTGTGCTCCTACTTATGGTTTCATTGTATGAGAACTCTTCCTATGACAGAATGTTGTCCCATTTTTCTCCATGTTGTCTTGTCAAACATCTTTATAGGTTCCCCAAGGACCTATTGACAACTTTAGTTTTCCCATCTATTTGAGGATGGTAGGCTGATGAGAAAGCTAGGTTAGTTCCCAACTTCTTCCAAAGGGTCCTCCAAAAGTGACCTATCGACTTCACATCCCTTTCTAAAACTATGTTTAGAGGCAACCCATGTATCCAAATTATTTCTTTGAAGAACAAGTCTGCAACATATGAGGCATCATAGGAGGTTTTACATGGCAAAAAATGAGCCATTTTGCTAAACTTGTCCACCACTACAAGACACTGTCAAATCCCCTTCTTGTCCTAGGCAAACCCAACACAAAATCCATGCTTATGCTTTCCCATGGCCTAGAAGGAATGGGTAAGGGTTGGTACAAGCCTACATTGGTGGATTTTCCCTTGACTTTTTGATAGATTACACATGTCTCCACAAACTTCCTTACATCTGCTTGCAACTTAGGCCAATAGTAATATCTTTTCAGAAGGTCAAGGGTCTTATCAAGACCAAAATGACATGACATTTCTCTACAATGCTTCTCCCTAATCCCTAATGATATTCAGTCTCATTCAACACTTAGGAATGCATAATTGTCCACCTTTGGATAGCAATCCATCTTGAATCAGAAATTCAGAAAATTCAACATGATACCTCTCACCAAAAGTTTCACATACCTTGTAGATCTCTCCAAAGTCTTCATCAACATCATACATGTTCTTCAAGGAGTCAATTCCAACACTTTCCATCTTGATTTGATTGATAGTTAAGACCCTCCTGCTCAAGGCAACTGCAACTTTGTTCTTGACTCCCTTCTTGTGCTTGAGGTTGAAGGTGAAGGCTTGTAGGGTCTCTACCCAATTCATGTGTTTGTGGTTTAACTTCTCTTGATTGTTTATGAAACTGAATGCTTGATTATCAGCAAAAACTATGAACTCCTTAGGCAATAAATAGTGCCTCCACTTCTTCAATGACTGAACCAAAGCATACATCTCCAGGTCATAGGATGAGTATCTCCTCTTGGCATCATTTAGATTTTCACTAAAGAAGGCAATTGGCATTCCTTACTAATTGAGTGCTGCTTCAATATCCATGTGGCTTGCATCACATTCCACCTCAAATATCTTGTTGAAGTCTGGTAAGGCAAGGACTGGTTGTTATACAACTTTCTTCTTCAAGGTTTCAAATGAGTCATCTACCTCCTTGGTCCAACTGAACTTCCACTTTTTTCCTCCCTTTATGGTGTCAAGCATTGGTGCACAAACATGACTAAATCCCCTTAGAAACTTCAAATAAAATTTTTCTAAGCCATGGAAACTTCTGACATCATTCTTAGTTTTAGGTGTAGTCCAAGACAATATGGCATGTACCTTCTCCTAGTCCATTTTCAACTCACCTTGTGAGATTACAAATCCCACGTAGATGATCTCCTCCTGCATGAAAAAACACTTATCCAAATTTATCATTAGCTTCTCTTCATGTAACCTTTTGAGGACCATATCTATATGTTTGAGGTTCTCTTCCCTTGAGTGGCTAAAGATCAAGATATCATCAAGGTATACTATCACAAACTTACCTATGAACTCCACCAAGACCTCATTCATCAACCTCATAGAGGTAGTAGGGGCGTTGGACAACCCAAATGGCATGGCTTTCCATTCATACAACCCCTCATTGGTTTTAAAAGTTGTTTTTCATTCATCCCTTCACCTTATTCTAATCTTATGGTATCCACTTTCTAGATCCATTTTGGTGAAAAATTTATCACTCCCCAAGCAATCAAGTAAATCCTCTATCCTAGGGATGGGGAACCTATACCTTATAGTTATCTTGTTGATGGCCCTTGAGTCTATGCATAGCCTTGAAGTTCCTTCTTTCTTGGGTGCAAGGATAGTAGGTACTGCACATGGGCTTAACATTTTGCCAATTAGCCCTAATTCAAGTAACTCCTCAATTTGTCTTGTCATCTCAACATTCTGATCTGGAGTAAGTTTGTATGTTTCTTTATTTGGTAAGGTAGATCAAGGGATCAGATCTATGCAATGGCTTATGTCTCTTACCGGTGGAAGAGATTTTGCTATTCCATCAAAGATGATGCCTTTGCACTTTTCAAGTAGTTGTCTGACTATAGGTTCTATGTGCCTTTGTCCTTCTTCTTTCCTCTCTACAAACTGCTCCTTCTTTGTCACCTTGGACTTGGGAATGAGGGCATAGAAAAATGCATCCTTCTCTGCCATCTCCTTCATGAACTTCTTCCCTTCTATCAATAATACTTTGGCATCCTTCCCCTTAGGTTCCATCTCATTCTCCATTAGGGGTAAAAGCTCTATCACCTTACCATCCTTAGCGATTGGATAGGTGTTTCTAACTCCATCATGATAAGCCTCCAAATCAAACTACAATGGTCTCCCAAATAGGAGGTGACATGCATCCATCTTGGATATATCAAATAGCAATCTATCCTTGTATGATGCAATCTGAAACTCCACCGATGCCTACTCATCTACCACTACTTTTTGACCTTGGGTGAGCCATGAGACCTTATAGGGATAAGGATGAGGCAACCTTCTCATTTTAAGCTTCTCTACCATTTCATGTGATACAAAATTTTCAATAGACCCAGAGTCTATCAAGACCTTACATACTTTTCCTCCTGCCTTATAGGTAGTTTTGAAAAGAGAGTTTCTTTGTGGGGGATCCTTGTTAGGTACCTTCATGGTGGTTACTTCTATCCTCATCATCAAAGCCTCTTCTCTTTTAGGGTAGCCATATCTATCAGGAGTATTAACACTTTAATAGGTGTTTGCACTTTCCACACTTTGGCAATGAGATTTCTGCACCAAATTGCTCCTCCTTTCTCCCATAGATCTTGTAGCCTTCTTCAGACATCTATTGGCAATGTGCCCTTCCTAGTTGTAGTTGTAGCATCTAGGAGGTCCTCTACATTGGGATCTTCCTCTAGAGAATGGTCTCCTACCCCTAAAGTTCCCTCTTTGATTGTAGCCTCTTCCTTGGTTATAATTTCTCTCTCCTCTGGTGGCCTCTTGATTAGACTCACCTTGGTATCCAAAACCACTTCCTTTGCCTCTGAAAGAACTTCTTCCCCTCGTTGTTGTCTCCCTTTACCTCTACTATTTTATTCATGCCTTCTCTTTAGCTTGTCCTCCACCTTGAGTGCCAACTGAAAGCACTTTTGGACTGTCTCCGGGGTGTGAAGGTTCAAATCTTCTTGGATGGAAAATCTCAATCTATTGAGATATCTTTCCACTTCTCATCTTCACTCTCCTTTACCTTAGTCTTCACACACAACTTCATGAACTCCTCTATGTAGGAACTCACATCCATCTCCTTCTACTTCAAATTTTGTCTTCTCTTATGCAATTGGACATTATAGTCCACTGGAATATAGGCTTCCTTCACCAAAGCCATCATCTTCTTCCAAGTAGCCACTTTTCTCTTTCCCTCTTTCAACATCTCATCTTGGATGAAAGTCCACCAAGTCAGCGCATCCCCTTTCATTTTGGATTGGGCCATCTTCACCCTTTGGTGCTCTAGTACGTCTTCACTCTCAAAGATATTATCTAAGGAGTCTATCCACTCCATCATAGTATAAAGCTCCATCTTTCCTACAAACACTAGCAAATCCAAATTCACATCCATTGTTCTTATTTCCATGGACTTGAGGACACTCATCAGGGGTCTCTGGTCTATAGGAACCTCTAGTTCTTCCTACCTATGAATCTCCTCTTCATCCCCTTCTTCATCTCCTCTAGAGTCTCTCTCTCCCCTCTCCACTTTTCCCTTCAACTGGTCCATTTGATTTATCAAGGCCTGATTCTTAGCCCTGACTACTCTGCTCTCTCACATCTACTTCTTTACCAGGACATCCAACTCAGCATTGGTCATCCTTGATGGGATATCTTGGGATCCCTCTTCCTTTGACATCTTATCTTTTTCTCCGGTCCAAAGTACACTCCTAAGCTCTGATACCACTTGTTGTAGAGCCCTACACACACACCTAAGGAAAATTACCATAAGGGCCTTACAAGGAAGGACTCTACACATTTGGGTAGAACTACTCACAAATCCATTAGGCTAACACCTCCTAAAGATGAGTAAAAGGCTGAAACACCTTCAATAAACCATTCCATTATTCCTACTCTTAGGGGCTCTAGAATTGGTCCATTCATGACTTCTAAGGATTGTTCCAAGCACTGGTTTAAGGTTTTGTCTTCAAATCCTTCTACCTCCTTTGGAAACCTACTCCCTATGCTAGTAGCCCTATTTAGCAAGATAATTGACCTTAACTACAAAATATTCCACACACTCTAAAAAAACACTAACCATTCAAGATACCCTTTTGGAAGTTATACTCATCCAGAAAATGGGTTGGCAAGATCTGCACTTTCAGGGTGTGAACCCCTTAAAGGCCTAGAGACCTAATTAGGGAGATTAGGCCTTGTTTTACAAAGCAACTACAATTTCTTGAATCCAAACTAGAAAATCAACTTAATGAGAATGTGGGGGATGGTTATTAACCTCTAATTCCAAGGTTTCATACCTGGAATCCATCACTATAAGGTTTTATGACGACTATCCTAATATTGCTCAAGGTAGTCACATGGAGATGCCTACCTAGATTTGTCTCTTTCTCCACACAACCAAATCTCCCCTATAAAAACACATTAAAATCATAAAATAAATAGGATAATCCTACACTCCACCAAAGGAAGAAACTTCTAGATGGAAAGAATGCAAGATATGGCCATATTTGGCTAAAACCCTAGCCAAACCCTTACTTTCCATGTTACAGTCAGAATAATGAAGGGTTCTTCATACTCAGAAATGATCAAAGCCTCAGACCACCACCAAAATAAATTTAATTCAACCCTCCAACTACTCCATTAATATTTTATCTCAATTAAATCATTAGAAGGGCGTACAACCTCTGCAAACTCAGAATTTCTAGGAAAACTCAGTTTTGTTTGTGTCTTATTGCATCAAAACTTTAAACCATAACTTTTTCTACCTTGGGAATCATGTCCACAAATATTATAGCCCTATCCAATGGTTACCAACTAAATTTGGAAGAGGTTGGAGCCATTGGAAGGCTTACATCAACCACATTTTGAATAGTTGCACTTTTGCTCTGAAAAGTTGCATTTTTGCATAAAAGTTGTCAAAGACTACAAGTTTGGGATCCACACAACTTGGATCAACCAAACACCACTAAGACATCCTAAAAACCTATCAAACACAAAAAAATACATCCTACTACCCCTATTGACCACATTGTCCCAATTGGCTTATCAAGTTTCCTAATCAATGACATTGGTTTACATGGTGGGGTCTTTATTGAATACATGAAACTTGCATAAACACAAGACACTAAGACAAACACTATGATCCTAGTCTTCATCCTCAGATCCATGATTTTCTTGTTGAAGAGGAACCCTTGCACCAATAAATTTAGTCATATGAAAAATCAATGCAAAAGTAGGATGAACAATGGAATGAATAATATGAACAATAGTCCTATCTTTACTAGTCAGTGTTTTATATACAATAACTTTGGTCACAAGTCAAACATGTGCAGAGTAATAATGAATAATTTTTAGAAAAAGAGATGTTTTTTTTGTGGGATACATATTTATAACCAATCTAGGATGAGACCAAATTAGATGAATTTTAGACCTATGTAGAGAAATGTTGTTTGTGGTGCATGCAACAAAACCGGTCACATTGCAAAAGTATGTAGAAGCAAGAATGCTCTCGTAGACAAGAACATAGTTGATGAAAAGGGAAAGGTGAAGGTAGAAGAGATCAAGAACAAGAATGCAAAGATGTGGGTTAGGAAATATGAATCCAAAATAGACAGTGGATCTACACCTGAATCTAGTGTAGGGTCTTCATCTGGTAACTAAGGCATTTGTCCTTAGTGGGTGGCATCTTCATGCACAATTTTGTAGAACCCCCTGAAGAGATTTATGATCAATCAAGTTTTATTACAGATGCTTGGAGAAGATTTTCACATCAATCTTGGAATCAGGTGGAATAGGTTATGCTAAACAGGACATCCGATTGAGCTTTAAAGTTGCATTTATTTCAGCCTAAATTTAGGGTTTTCAAAGTTAAAAGGGGAAAAATGTGAATCATTTCTCACATTGGAGGTTAAGAGTTGAAGCTATTGAGAGAGGTGAACCAGTTTAGAATGTGATAAAAAGGATTGAGGTGATCCATCAAGGAGTTTTTGTGCCTCTGATAGAAGAAAGAGGTATTTACTGAAGCGTGTTTCATCTTTTAAACCATAAATTTCTCAAAATGGCATATTCTTCTAATGATAATCCTCTAGTAGTAGAAATTTCTGAGCAAGGCCTTAATTTAAGAGATCCTTTTAAGTCTATTGAGGATGATCCCAATGGTTCTTTTTTGTCTGTTCCATATGGAGTTTTGCACGTTGATGATGTAAGGGCATACGTTCACTACACAACTAAGAAAACTAGAAATAAGGACATCTTAACCCTGTATACTGATCAGATAATGGATGAAGTTGGAAACCCCAAACTGGAATATGCATAGTTACAGAGAAAGGGTCTCACATAGTTTTTTCACTTTATAACATTCTATGAGGATGAGTGGGTAAGGTACATCTTGAGTCCTTATATGATGAATTCATATGGCTGGACAAAACCTACAAGATAACCAAGCAGGAAATCCATTCAGTCACATTCTTGAATCAAACTAGTGGAAAACCTAATTTTAGAAAGGTGACAAACCCAACCGTCACAAAGCTAACTGGTGCTCAATTTGACAGTAGTTCAATGATGATTGATGACATCTTAGAGTATGATGTCAAATTTGCATCAATGATTATTGCATACAAAGTTTATTAGTGTAGCATATTGAATTCAGTCTCTGGTAGTATGATATATACTACTTATCAGATGGTGAAAGAAGATATGCAATATGACTTGTGCATTGTTCTTCTTGAAGAGCTCCTGAGAAAATTGAAGAAAATCAAAATTGATAAGAAGAATGTTTTCAAATTTAGTTCTCTGATTGTTTGTCTTGCACTGTAGTTCATGAATGAGATCCCCAACACAGGCAGAGCTGAATGTGCATATGACTTACTGGTAGTCACTCACATCAAACAAGGTTTGTAGATATTGGGAGATAGAGTGAATCAAACAACTTCCCTATGGAGTTTCTTCAAAACCTTCCAAAGAAGAATGAAGAATAGAGTAAGGATCCCTAAGGAAGTGGTGGATAAATATGTTGATACTATATGCTTCATGGTTCACAAAGACTAGTGACACATGGAGGTAGTACAACCAAGAATAGTTTGGATAATTCTGATAGGTTATGAGGTTGATAATCAAACTCTTGATAGCTATGCTCAACATCTATTGAGAAAACTAGTTGACCCTTTAGAAGAAAAATTTGGCACATTGGAGGAGAAAGATATGGAATTGCATAAGAAGTTCACTTAGCCTAAAAGGAAGAGGAAAGTAACAAAAATGGCTAAGGTTGTAGCTAGACTGATGGGATTTACCAAATATTCTATCAAGAAAGATAGTGATAAGAAGGATCAGATGGAGGCAGAGATGGAATCAATGAAGCCTAAGACTGAACTGGTTCCCTCCAAAGAAAAGCCTAAGGAGACAAAGTCTTCTCCTACTCTGGTGAAGTAATCAACAACTCAAAGCTCATCTAACAAAGGAGTATTAAAGCAAAAGAAGAAACCAAAAATAACCTATGTTGTTGTATCTCCTATTTCATTTGAGACAGACTTTGAAGAGGAAGCAGAGAAAAAAATAAATAAAGGAGAATTTGCTAGAGTAATTAGGAAACCCCAGTCCAATGGTGAGTAGAGTAAGAAGACAAAATTTGAACCCTCTCTAACTAGAAGGCCTAAAAGAGGAACGAGGCTAAGGATAGAGTTTGATAAGGATCTTGAATCCGGTAAGGTGGAAGGTAAATATACCTTTGTTTCCCCTTTAACTGCAAAAGAATTAATTGATGAAATAGTTAATGATGGCAATCTCAAGAACATCATCGCACATTATGAAAATCTTGATGTGAATGAGTAGAGGGAAGTTGAGGAAGTTGATGTGTTGCATTTGCATAACTTCAACAAGTAATTAATTGAGTTAGAATGTAGTATTCTAAAAGATTTATATAACATTCATGATGCAAGAAGGATAACTGCAAGACAATTGCATAAGGGAATGAAAGAGCATGAATTGATAAATATTAGTGTTTGCATATCTCAAGAAGAAGTTGATAGACTCGTGGATCTAGCCAACAAAAAGGAATTCAAAAAAAAATATAGAGTAAACAAGGATATTGTTGGTAGGGTTGAGGAATTAAGAAAAGAAATTGAAGGGATTTGGAAAAGGTTCTTCAAAGACAATCGATTACTAGTTAATGATGATAAACCTCAGAAGGAAGATACTACTCATCTAGTAGACTAGGCCAATGTAACCCTTGATGTTGTAGATAGTCAAAATGTTTGGGTTGTTCACTAAGAGGTGGTGGAAATGAAAGGTGAAGAGGCAAAAGAGACACCTAAAGATAATATTGCACCAAGTGGTGACACCGGTGCACAAGCTAAAGAGAAAGACAAGGTACAGGACAAGGAAGAAGAGGTCGATAAGGGAAAAGTATAAATCTAACAGTGTATCGATAATCATGGCAATTAACACTCCAAAGGACAAATGGAAAAGAATTCTCCTATATATTTCAATCAATTTTGATAGACCGCTTGACATTGGGCAGACATCTCCTATTGGCAAATGCACACTCCAATGAGATAATGTAGGTGATTGAAGGTTTTGTCATTAATGGCAACCTTACAATCCTATGACACCGGCAAGACAATTTACCGACACTGGCAAGGTCAGACTCTACACCAGCACACAAACCACTGGTAGTGAAAGGAAGTATACCAGCACAGAAGCCGACAGGAATTTTGTTTATAATATATTTTGTAAATTATTGTAAAATCATTGTAAGCCAACTTGGCAAGTTGTAAAATGACTCATATATATAAGAGATCATTGTAGAACATTTGAGCATGGATAAAAGGAAGAAGATAGGGGAAATAAGGTAGACCTATTATGTGAATTATAGGTTAAGGGTTTATGTATGAAGAAAAGCTATAAACCGGTACTGGATCTGGCATAGTAGATGTTATTTTGAAGCAGTACAAGACATTGGATTTATATAATCCATTTTGTAAGTCAGTTAGACTTCCCATTTTGTAATTGAGCAGTGAGCTCTAGGCAGTTGGCCTTCCTACATGTGCAGGCCCCTCTTGTAGCAGTAATATTCTCTTATTGGCCAGTAAGTGAATATTTTGGGTCACAAATCCCACCGAGGTTTTTCCCACACTCGGTTTCCTCGTTAAACTACTATGTTATGGTGTGTTTTTCATGTGGTTGCTATTATCTCTATTTATTGCATTATTTCTTGTTTACCGGTATACAGTATTGATATGCTCTACATGCTTTGAGTTAAGAAAATCTTATAACCTGATAGATACTAATTCACCCCCCCTCTCAGTATCTTTGGGAATCCTAACAATTGGTATTAGAGTTTGGTCCTCTATTTTCAGAAGCCTAAAAGCTTGAGGAAGATCTTGACACCGGTAGAGATGGAAAACTTGATGAAGCAATTAGAAGTAGATCTCTCAGACTATGATGCAGAAAAGTTAAAAAATATTAAACTTGAAGATGATCTAAAGGCTGCACAGGATATTATTGAAGCACTTCAAGAAAATATTACCATTGTAAGGAACAAGAGAAGAGAACTTTGTGAAAAGATGCAAAATGAGAATGATGAAAAGGAAACTCTTAGTTATCTAATGAATAAACTGAAACAAAAAAACATGACAACAAAGAATGAGATGTAGGATATGACTATGAGATTTTGTAAAGAAATTGAAGATAGGAAGAAGAATGAAGAAGACTTGACTAGAAGACTGAATGATGCTGCAAATGAAAACACAAGACATAGTTATGAAAATGATATGTTGAAGACAGATCTGATGCATGCACAAAATAACTCAAACGAACTCATGAGACAGAAAGGTATTTTTAAAAGAGAACTAGATACTACAAATCAGCACAAAGAAAAATTCAAGAAAATCTCAGAAGAACTTGGTGACTTGTTGAAGAATCAGAAACCTAATGGTGACACTAATGGTCTTGGCTTTGAAGCTGGTGAAAGCTCTGGTACTGCAAACACACAAGATCAAGACAAACCGGTAAAACAACCTACAGCTTATAAATTTAATGGCAAATGCTTTAACTGTAACAAGTATGGTCATAGAGCAAATCAATGTAGATCTAGAAATTATTAGAATACTAATACACCCACTAGTCAATGTTCAAAATGCAACAAAGTTGGTCATAATTTAGAAAATTGCATAATGAATGTAAGATGTTATGTTTGTGGAAGATTTAGACACTTATCTAATCAGTGCAGAACAAAAACTAGCATAGGTTATGGAAAAGCTATTCATAAAAATAATGTGACTTGTTATGCCTATAACAAGATTGGACATATTGCTAAATTTTGTAGAAGCAAGTCCTCACCAATAAATAACAAAGGTCCTAGTTTGAAAGGTAAAGAAAAAGTTGAAGAGGTAAAGCAGGAATTCTCAAAACAATGGATCAGGAAATCAAAACTAAATGGTGATAGAAATACTCCTCCACTAGCAGAATAGAGTAACACTCCATCGATAGGAGACTCTTCATCCAACTAAAGAAAATTCCTTTGAGGGTTTGACAATCAAATGTGAAACATAATATTATTCCCTCGGTTGATGGTGAGAAGTTGAAATTACTTCTATACTAACAGATAACTTAAGTCATTACTTAACTAACAAGCATTAAATGTGGTGGTTGGAAAAAATAACATTATAAAATAGTGTTTTGGCTCCGTTTTCATTTCACCAAGCATTCAAACCTTCGAGAGCGTGAAAATTCAAGAGAAAAGGCATTCCGAGCAAAGAAGTGAAGCAACTCATCAAGAAATCATTCCTAAGGTAGATAAAGGTATTTATAATCATGGCTTCTTCATCTGTTCCTGAATTCATAGAAAACCCTATTGTTGTCGAAGTGATTAAATGCCCTAGACCCATATTTCAGTTAGTTCTTGAAATTGCCAAGAAAGATGATAATGTTGGTTCTTTTTCTCAAATCCCTAAAGGAGTAGTTTTTGTTGAAGACCCTAGAATATATATTCACTGTCATATAGAAGAATTAGGTGATGAGGAAATCAAGAATATGTATAAGTCTATAATTTGTGATGAATCTGGTAATGTTAAACTTGAACACAAGATAGTAGAAACCCTAGGTTTCACTGAAATTCTCAGTATTCCAGATTTTCCTAAGGATGTTATAAGGATAGTACTAAGCAGGGTACATGGTGCATTCTTCTGGTTGGACTTAGTTCACAAAATCACTAAAGAAGCAGTAAAAGCTATGACAGGGTTACCCTCCATCTGTAACAGACCTGATAAAACAAAGAAGGTCTCAAATGACCTAGTGATTAACTAACCGGTGCAACATTTGACAAGAGATCTTTAAGGGTAAATGAGGTAACAAATATCAATGTCAGATTCATCAGTATGATCTTAGGCTACAAAACCACATGCAAATAGGTTAAAATCAATCTCTAGCCTATGCATAAAGAGTGCCTATGACATGAATAATGATAATGCAAAAATAGATGTGTGTGAATGGCTTAAAGATGAGCAAATTGACTATTTGGGAAAGATTAAGAAAGACAAAAAAGGGACATTCAGATTTGGAAATCTACTTGTCTGTCTAATGCTACACATAACCAAACAAGTACCCAATATAGGTAATACAAATCTTGGTTTTGACATACCGGTAGGCAAACCGTTGTCAGATTTACTAAAAAACATGGGAGAGAACAGTGAAAAGAACATAGATGAGTATTTTCAGGCATTAAAGGCCCGAATGAAGACCAAAGTCAGATTGTAACAAGAAATTATAAACAAGTATAAGGATGAAATTTGTTTTGTTATAAAGAAGGACAAAATTTGGATGGAGGCAGTTATCCCAAGAACCATTTGGGTTACTGAAATGGGGTATGAAACTGATGACCACATAATAGAAACATATGCAAAAGCCCTCCTGGAAGCACCTAAGGAACCTAAAGAAGAGGTATTTGGTAGTGCTGAGACTATTGAAAACCAAATTAAATCAAAGAAAAGGGTTAAGAAGGTTGAAGCAACAATTAGAAGAGGATCCAGGCAAGAAAAAGCTATTAAGGATGATATACTCAAACAAACTGGTATTACTAAAGATGAGTTAGAAGCACTTCAACTGGAAACTCACCTTTCACCAGTTGGGAATGCTTCAAAAAGTGATATACTAGCTACATTCAAAAGAGTTGTGAGAAAAAGGAAACCTTCACTGGTATCTACACCCTCTCCTAGAAGAACTAGACAAAAACAACAGGCAGTAAGGCCCATAGCTAGGAAATTGACTCCAAAGAAGAAGTTAACCCCCAAGAAGAAGACTCAACAAACCATTGCTCCAATTGACAAACTTCTCAATGAAATAATAGAGGATGGAAAGCTAAAAAACATCAAAAAAATATATGACTCATTATCAACTGATGACAAGGAAAAATTTGAAAGCAGTGTAATCCTACACTTGGATATTTACAAGAAATTTTTGATGCAAGTTGTGGATGAATTACTGACATAACTGTTCAAAAGACTTGAAGCTAGAAGGAAAGCTATTGTAGAGCTTGATAAGAAATTAAAAATAGAAAAACTACTTGTTGTATATCCAATCAACTCACCAAATGAGATAGATAAACTGATCTCAGAGGCTAACCGGTCAATATTTTCAACTACACACCGACATGTAGCACTTATGGTTGATAGAGTGAATGAGGTTGTAGGGGAAACAACTAATGCATTGGACATATTCCTTGTAGAAAAGGAAAAGCAAGAAGAATATCAAAATCCTAAACCCATCAAAGTATACCAAAAAGATAAGGATAAGGGAAAAGGTAAGGTTGGTGGACCACCCAACATAAAAATAACAGATAACTTATCCCCACCACCTCTTGATACTCCACCGGTAGTTACCATAGACAATCAACCAGCTAGTGAGAGTATGGACACACCACATGAGGACACAAATCTTGATTCTGAGGTGTTATACACAATGAATATTGACACTCAAAAAGTCAATATTGTGGTAGATAAGGATTCAACAGGAAAAACAAATGTGGAAAATAAGCCACCGGTAATAGATAGCTCAGAAGGTAAACTAGCAGGTGACAACACTGAGAAATAGGTAGAGCAACAGGCTCCTTCACAAGAATAGGTTCATACAGAGACAGTGCCACCGGCAACAGCCAAGCAATCCAAACCTTTGCTTAAAGAAATGCAAACACAAAATGACCTACCAGAGGTCACTACAAGAAAGAAGTTACTCCCACCCGCGGTATACAGATTGTTGGTTCTTCCACTACAGATCTCAAATCAACAAATGTGATAGAAGTTATTTTGGATCCTATCAAGAAGATAATAGAGTGTAGTTCACAAGCATACAAAGCAATTGATGACACAATTCTAATTTTGAAAATGATAGCACCTAAGTGCAATGTAGATAATAAATATTCTTTGAATCAACTTGACACATTGTTTAAGTATATTACTGAAAACACTTTGACAGTTGAACAAATAAAATAGGAAGCATTCAAGGAGAGACTAGAGAAGGAAAAACACAAATTCTTTGAAGAAGAAATAAAGAAGTGTACAAGACAATTTGACACACTTTTACCATAATTATGTAGTACATTGAAGGAATTTAAAACCTTGTATAAAGATACATATAAAACTAACTTTTTGACAGTAGATATAGACTAGAAGATCAGAAAGATATAGGAAGAAATAAATCAACTAGCTAATAAATTCATTAATTCATCTGAACCATTATCAGTTTTTGAGCAGAAAATAACAGGTTTCGAGGAGGAACTTCTAAAGTTGGAAAGAGAAAAGGAGAGAATAAAAGGAAAGGCTAAAGATCTAAAATGGAGACTTAGTCCAAAATTAGATTACCTCACCTCCTTAAGAAAAGAAATATCTGATGCTTTAATTCAAGGACATAAAACATCGGTAGAGCAAATGCAACACCTCAAAGGTACAATTCAGAAGACAAAGGCCACATTAAAAGATAGTGAACGGTTCATTCAGAGCCTGAATTTGGTACTGGAAGATCTATTTTAGATTGTAACCAACCAGTTACAAGGATGAAACAGGAAACCACACTCAATTGACACTTTGACAACCTTTGCCATTGATGCCAAAGGGGGAGTAGTGGACTGAGAAAAATAACCAGCAAATGACTCATCAGCTCAGGGGGAGCACATATTCTTTTGGTGCACAATTTTTGGCAAGACAATTCTCGTAGATTCTTTTTGGATGACAATTTTTGGATTTTTCTCATGAGTGTTGCCATCAATACCAAAGGGGGAGATTGTTGGAAAATGCACACTCCAATGAGATATTGTAGATGATTGAAGGTTTTTTCATTGATGGCAACCTTACAATCCTATGACACCGAAAAGACAATTTACCAGCACCGGCAAGGTCAGACTCGACACTGGCACATAGACCACCAGCAGTGAAAGGAAGTATACCGACACAGAAGTCGACAAGAATTTTGTTTATAATATATTTTGTAAATTATTGTAAAATCATTGTAAGATGACTTGGAAAGTTGTAAAATGACTCATATATATAAGAGATCATTGTAGAACATTTGAGCATGGATAAAAGGAAGAAGATAGGCGGAATAAGGTAGACCTATTATGCAAATTATAGGTTAAGGGTTTATGTATGAAGTAGAGTTATAAACCGGTACTGGATCTAGCATAGTAGATGCTATTTTGAAGCACTACAAGACATTGGATTTATATAATCCAATTTGTAAATCAGTTAGACTTCCCATTTTGTAATTGAGCAGTGAGCTCTAGGCACTTGGCCTTCCTACATGTGCAGGCCCCTCTTGTAGCAGTAATATTCTCTTATTGGTCAGTAAGTGAATATTGTGGGTCACAAATCCCACCAAGGTTTTTCCCACACCAGGTTTCCTCATTAAACTACTGTGTTATGATGTGTTTTTCATGTGGTTTCTATTATCTCTATTTATTGCATTATTTCTTATTTACTGGTATACAGTATTGATATGCTCTACATGTTTTGAGTTAAGAAAATATTATAACTGGTTAGATACTAATCCACCCCCCCCTCTCAATATCTTTGGGAATCCTAACAATCTCCACCTGAAAGGCAGACGGTTGTTGTATCAATCCAGGCTCAAGCTAGTCAGGACTTGGTCAAATCAGAGACTGAGAACAAGAAGCTGATTGAGATGTCGGTAGGTGTTTCACAAAAATTGGTAGAAGAACTACAAATAGATCCAAATTCTAACCCCTTTGGCAAGCTCTTATAGTTAATCAACAATATCAGTATGAATTTTGAGTCATTCGAGAAGGAAATCACCAAGAAAGTACTAGACAAATTTAAGGAGGTGTGAATGCACACCTTCTAGAAGATGATTGTAGATGACAAAGTTCGATTGAATAAAGGATTGTAGACTATCTCTAAGGCACTAAGTGAAGGAGGAAAGATATACAAGGCATGCCTTATATTTCCCAAATTCACCTCAAATATAGATAAAAAGATAATTGTTTTCCAGGGAAATCTTGATAGTATATCTAAGTCATTTGATTCCAATGTTTCTGTGTGTGGTAAATGTGGGGTAAAGAAATGTAAAATTTGGTCTCCAAAAGATCCACACACCAATGGGACTCTTGGTTTAAGTTAAGGAGCTATACTGGATAGCTCAACTTCCCAAGGGGTGCTCCATTGTTATCTATCTTAGAGGATCCCTCAAGTCAATGTCTTTGCCCTTAGATCATTGAGCAAAGTGACTGAGGAATGACAACTCCAAGAATGATTGATGTTTGATTAATTTAGCATGAATGCATTCCTATATATGTATTATATTGAATCTATGATGATTTAAACTAGCATGAATATGATGTTATGATGGAGATTAGTAATCCTATCCTAACAATATATACTAGTCTAACATGGATATGCTATGATATTTAAAATTATTTCTAAAATTCTATTTAAGATGATTTTATCAAAGAGAGGCTAAATACTTAGTAAAATGACTATAGATTAGATGAAGGAAACTTGGATCTCCCAAATGAGAGAATGAGAGCTCTATTTATAGGAAAAATAGGGCAATGGATGGTCAAGATTGGATAATCTTAATGAGATCCAGGATTGAAAGTTATCAATCCATGTTTACAATTCTCACCAATGAAATGGTGACAATTGTCAACAAGAGGTTGCTTGATAGGAGATGAAAGAAGCATTAAATGCTTCAGAAGACATGATGGTTACCTTAGGAAGTAAGGGTTAAGGTTAGGTTAGGGTTATCCAATGGATAAAATATTTTATCCAAGAGGTAAACTAATATGGAAGGGTTAAAGGGATAACCAAGGTTAAAGCCATGAATGCTTGATGAGACCCTTTGGTTAGATCAGGGTTGAGTTAGAGATAAAGTCTCTAATCATGCAAGAAGGTTGAGTTAACCATTAATTCATATGAAGAATTTGAAGGTTAACTTGTTGAAGACATAAAGCCTTTAATGTTTATTGAAGACTTTGAGGGTTTGAGAAGTGACTTCCCTTTGCTTAGGGCTGTGACAATATTTAGGAGATGGATTAGGGTAAATTAGAAGTGATCAGCATAATCTAGAAGGGGGTTTAGAAAGGCAAGTGAGAGATGTAGGATTTTGCAAGTGGATGGAGGGTAATTTTAATTAAAATAAATTACTTTATTTCAACAAAAATAGATGCAACTTGCATAAATACAAGTGGGGAATTTAAATAAATAAATTACATTTATTTACTTGCAAGGATCAATTCAATTAAATGTAAATTTAATTAAAAGGGGAGAAAGGGAAATTAATTAAATAAAGTGATTTATTTTAATTAATGGTTATGAAAGGCTTAGGTGAACTTAATTAAATAATTTAAGTAATTCATTTAATTAAATAGAAGAATGAGGTTAAAATGAATATTAAATATTCACTTAGGAAAGTGGTCATTTCATACATCTACATTTTGCGCCTCTTTGAAGTGATGTGAGTGCACATGTTGATTCAAAGAAAATTTGTCGGATATGCTGTCAAAATATGATCGATATACTCCTATGTGTTGAGATGTTGATATGATGCCCTAGATTTGATGAACGATATTGATGATGCCCCCTTGGGAGATGAATCAAGGATTTTGAAAATTTTATTGATTTAATGAGCATTTTTTGAATTAATTGTATTTTGATTATTTCAACTATGTTGAATGCTTTGTTTTTTATTCATCTCCTGAAAATGATGTTGATAATGTTAAAAGTGAGAAAAATGAGGAAAATACATGCCCCACTTACTAACCTTGTTGAATTTTACCCTATAAAAAGGTAAAAAGTTATTTTATTCTTATCATTTGCACCTTTGTCTCCTTGTGATTGTGACACTTGAGCTCTGACAAAAATGCCTATTCCCTATGCTTCACACCAATTCGGGCGCATTCATCGATACCAAAGGCCCGCCACATATGGCCCACCTATAAGTCATCTAATTTTTGCCACATTTTTTTATTGATTTTTATTTTTTTCATCACATGTTTTCATTTTTTAGTTGAAAATTTGTCATTTTAGTGTGTAGGGGTCGAGTTTTAGCATTTATGATAGGAACAATAGCATGTAGGGTTAAACTATCTAGGTTAGCATTTAGGTTGCATTTTGCAGCACGTTAGTAGGTTAGGATAGCATGTAGGATGTTTTAGCGCATAGGGAAGAAAGGTCAGCGCACGAGGTAGATAGAGTAGCACATCGGGTAGATTAGTGATTTAGGTGAGCAAGGTAGCGCAATGGAAAAACAAGTTTGCGCATAGAGGATTTTAGTGTGTAGAGTAAAGTTTCTAATGCATTGGTGAAGAAAGATAGTGTATAGGTAGCAACTTATTGCATGGGAGGTCTGTTTTGGTGCATGGGGCAACAAAATGGGTAAAAAAAGATTTGGAAGAATGCATCGTGGGGGGAATAGATGAGTTAGATGGTTTATGAGTGGATAGGTGTCTATTGAGTATTTTAAGATGGGCTATGAGCTAATGTTTTTCTTATTGTGATGATGTCCGAGTCTTGATATAATGATTTGGAGTCGGTTGTTGAAATTGATTTTGATATGGAGTGCCAAGTTGATTGATTGTTTGATGAGGATCCTCATTTTCTTTTGATGTGGATCTTTGATTTTTGCCTTGTGATATGAATTTGATGTCCGATATGAGTTCTGATTCCTAATTTCTAATATAATTCCTGATGTGATGCTTGCATTATGGATTTTGAATTGCTTTCTTGATATGATGTTGATTTTTGATATGGATCTTTGATTTTAGATATGGTGCTTGGATTTTTGATATGGGTCTTTGATTTGCGATATGGTGCTTTGATTTTTGATATGGGTCTTTGATTTGTGATATGGGTCTTTGATTTGATGCTTCATTGTTTCAAGATAATTTTGTTTTGATTGGATATATTGGATAGATATGGGAGTTGATGATGGACACTTGTTTTTTATAGGCACAACTTGGTGTACTTCAGTCACGAGAGCGATTTTCAAGAATGTGGTCATTTATTTCGTGATTGTCACAGGCTGATAGGGATGTGATTGAGAGATGCAATTTATTCTCTTTACTAAACATACCTCAATATATCATTAACCGGAGTTTGGTGACAACTTTGGCAGAGAGGTGGCACAGTGACACGAACACCTTCCATTTAGCTACTAGCGAGATAACAATCACACCAAAGGACAGTTATTGCATTCTGTGGATTCCGATTGTTGGGGCCTTGTTGCCATATGAGAAGACTGAGGAGGGTGGTCACATCTTCTAGGATGATCAGATTTGTGGATATGAGATCCCATGTTTTTGGATCTCGATTATGCTCCCTTGCCTTTCGTACTAGCAAGTTTCATTGGTGTATTTTTCTGTCCTGACCATAGGTCGAAGGGACTAGCTATGGGATAGGGATTGGTTTTGGAGGATATGGTGACACAGGGATGCAGGTTTGCATGGGGGTCATGTATGTTAGCCCACCTTTATAGACAGCTTCACTAGGTGGTGTATCTAGGATACAACAGTTTGTCCATGGGGGTGACATTACTATAGGTGTGGGCCTGGTAGCACATTCCTATGTTGAGACCACTTGTAGATAGGGATAGGCCAGTTGGTTGAGCATATGCGTATAGGTATATAAGTATAGTTGTCTAGCGTAAGCTAGGAAAATTAGAGCACTGGCAAAGAGCATTGGATGATATTGATACAGTCATTTGGAGACCATATATGGATTGTGAGGTGTGGGATGAGGACAGGCTAGAGATGCCCTATGTGTATATGTCAAGATATTTGATCAGTCGGATGTCCTTTATCATTGAGCAATTTTTGCATACCCGTTTTTAGTGGCAGTATGGGAGACAACAAGGGATACCATAGGGAACATGTTTATATGCTCGTCGGAGATAGGATGTGCCCGAGTGGGAGCCCACAATGGATAGTCTAGTGACAATAAAGGAGTACATGACATTGGTAGGCCAAGTTTGGGATTATAGAGATGGGGTTGTTGATGCTTGGATGATAGAGGAGTTCTCTACCTACTTCATGGAACATGCAGTGGCATGGATATCGGATCCAGTAGAGATGTTACCTTCTTTTGATGATGATGAGGATGAGCAACCAAAGAGGCGAGGGAGAGTTAGATGGAGAGACGAGGAGGGAGAGGAGGTAGGAGATGGAGGCGGGGATGATGGAGGAGGCAATGGAGGAGGTGGTGGAGGAGGTGATAGAGGAGGTGATAGAAGAGGTGGAGTCAAAGATAGAGGAGGTGATAGAGGAGGTGGAGGGAGACATAGAGGAGGTGATGGTGGGAGAGATAGAGGATGCAATAAAGGATGAGGAGCGGATGGATGGAGAGGAGGACTTCTCCTTGGTGTTGGTGGTGCTAGTAGGGTAGGTGTAGTGTTAGCGGTGGTGGGGGGGATAGAGGATGTTAGGCAACCCACCTAAAGGAGGAGATCAGATGTTCTACCTCCACCAGTGCCTCAGATAGGGACAGGTATGGGTGGGACCATGACACAGGTACTTGTTCAGATTAGGGTACCCACCCATCGACAAGACTCATAGATTAGATCCCTATAGGTCACCATGCAACAACTATAGGCACAGGTTCTAGCACAATAATGCCAGATTACACAGATTATGGCAGAGCGAGATACGGAGAGAGAGCATCAGGGCTAGGCAGAGGAGCTTGCAGAGTGATTGGAGAGAGAAACAAGTGGCACCCTGATGCAGGATACACTCAGGGAGATACGGTACATGGCTAAGGAGGCCGAGTACTAGAGGCGGTTATATGAGGAGCTAGTCCCTAGAGAGCACAAAGATCCTAGCTATGAAGCTAGTCTATTTGCTCATAGTTAGACAGGGACAGAGAGCAGAGGTCTTACGAGGCCTCCCCGACATGATCCACCTCATGGAGATCCAGGAGTTGGGACATCTATTGCAAGACTATCAATCTCAGGAGATAGTCATACTTGAGAGATGTGTCTCTGTTGTACTTTGATCATTTTTTTGTATTTTGACAGACATGATACCCCTTTAACATTTCGACCATTTTTGAGAGATATTTATATGGCATTGATTTCTCTGATTCACATGTGATGTGTTATGGATGAAGATTTACGATATGCATTGATATGATGTTTCTATGATGATGATGTAATGCTTAGATAGTAATTCTTTTGATTTAGATTATGATGTATGAGCCATGATGATGCTTTGTTATCTTGATTTCTTTGATGTATGATATGATAATGATGAAATGATACTTTTAAAATGATATGCAACTAAAATCCAAGATTAAGATGATATGAAATTAAATGCAATTTTAAGATGATATGTAATTAACTGCAAGATTTTAATGATATGCAACCAAATGCAAGATTTTAATGATATGCAACTAAGTGTGAGATTAAGATGTTATGCAACCAAATGCTCACCTTCATTTTGTTGTTGTCATTGCTGTTTAGTCACTTTTTTTTCCTCTATTTTGGTTTGTCATCATTGAGATTTTGATATGTTGGAAGTTTATACAAGAATAATGGAATGATTGAACCATAATGACCTTAGTAACACTTACATGGATTTTGATATTGCAAGATGACACAAGTGTCAAGGTATAATTAAACCAAGATGACTTGAGTGTTGCTTGCATAAAATAGACAAGAGTTAATCATTTATATGCACAAAGTGGAACAATATCTTCAATGATATGTTTCCAATCACGTTGCAAGAAAAACTTGCACCATACAAGTGATCGCCTCACTAATAGAAAACCAAGAAAAATATCAGATTCCCCTGTTGCCTCCTCTAGCTCGATGCATCGTTGAGAAATTCAAGAGATCTAATGATTCAAATTTTTTAAGATACAAAATAGTCAAAGACTTATGTTAGATGTAAACAAATTATAATTCAAAAAATCATCCATCATGTGTATGTTAAAGTTGTATTTGGATAATTGTCTTGTTTTCTTGCCTGATGAGCTGTTGTTGATAGGATTTCCTTGGCGTGCTATGATTTTTGTTTGTTTGTTGTTTGGAATGGTTAACTTTGAGACGAATGCTACCCCTAGATATAGATATCTATCAATGTGGATATACACAGTGATCACCAAGCCATGGTGGGAGATTATGAATTGATCTTTAGATAATCAAGGACAATGATTACGCTAAGTAAGTCAGAGATAATGCTATGTGAAAAATGTTGGACGATGGCCATTAGATTTGAATTTGGACGGATGTAAAAGATATGAGTAGTGATAGATAGAGGAGTTGTTATCTCACAAATAGCACCTGTCGCTAGGTTCTCACCACTTGTTTTTATTGCACTTTTTTTTGTTTTTTTTATTTTTTTTGTATTTTTCACTTTTTTCATGCACTTAGTCCACTCAAGTGTAGAATTAATTTAGATGAATGTTGTTGGTTGGTTCTTCAAGCACATCTCCTTCTTAAGTTGTTAGCTAATAGGTGCCTGATCCATAGGCTGATATAATGACATAGGGACCTAACCAATTAGATTCAAACTTCCCCTTCTTTTTGCAATCCTATTGATTTATGGGATTTTATTTGATTACAAGATCTCTGAATTCAAAAATCCTAGGGATGACTCTGTGGTTGTAGCTTTTGCACATGAGCTATTTGTATGCTTTGAGATGATCATAGGCATGTTATTCTGCTATGTTATTTAGCATGCCCAGTGGGACTCTTATCCCTTTTGCATTTAACATCTTTTGTTGCAGATTTTGTGTTTTTAAAGTTGGAGATCTGACATTTCCGACAAACTTTTGACATATCCACGTCTACGCATCCTGTAAATTTGTTTTTGCTTTTCTTCCACGTATGTGACCTTCATAGGCACGTTTGCATTTGACATCATTTTATCTTATTTTGAAGATTGGGGGGTTGTGTTTGTGATTTCAAATCGTGTTTATGAATCTCTCAATCGCGTCTACGTTTGGAACTCACGTTTGTGTGATCTAGGTGCATCTCCAATGAATTTAGACACGTTTGTGATTTTTTGTCACATCTGAGTTAGGTTTAATTGTGTTTGTGTCTCAGATCTTGCATTTTTAGTTTTTGATTCAGTTTTGAGGCTTTATTTCGTCATTTGGATTTTAGATTTGGTTTATTTCGGGCTAACATCTTGTGATCTAGCTAACAAAATTGGTGCATCTTGTCTTGAAAGCAAATAGTTTTGTCAAAGGCCCCTATTTCATAAAGACTTTTTGGATTTAAAATTTACCTAACTTGTGTTTTGGAGGGAGGGGTAATCATTTCAAACGACCAAAACTACTAACAAATCTTTGTTGCAATATATTCATAAGGGTTTTTGATCTGCATTTCTATGCCTTGTTTTTATAGACTAGCAAATACTTTAATTGGTGCACTAAAATTGAACCAATCTGTTTTGTGTCTTGGGCAATAGAATCTTTTTGTTTCATCTTTAGAGGGCCTGTCTCCCCATGTGGTCATTAGGACTACTAGTGAGGAGATAACGACCCAAGTGGTAGCAAGGAAAACCCAACTCTTCCAAACCACTATAAACAACTATATACATGATGAAAGCCATGGGTACGTGTGTTGATTAGTTCATACCGACACTATGTCTCCCCATAAACCCATTTGATCAAATTTATTTGATCAGTTGTAGGGCGTAACCTCTACCAGCTGGAAGCCTTTTGTATTTACAGAGCTGAAAGTGCTACATGTATGGCCACATGATCAGATGCCCTTACTAGCACCTTTTTGTTTTAGAAAGCCAAAATCCTTCTAGTTGTTGGGGCAGGAGGTCGGACCTCTGGAGTGGCCCACACACATATGGTTCTTAGTAGAGATACAAAGTTTACAATGAGGAGTTTTCATGGGGACTGATGCTTGTTTGCACTGAAGAAGTGAGTGTCTAGAGTGGAGCTAGTGGGGTCAAGCATCTAAGTATCTGCTCTGAATAGTGTAGCCTTGGGGGAAACCCCATGTGGGATCAACAACTATTGTCCTAGCCAACCATAAGAATTGTGCTTGTCTTATTTCGAACAATAAAACATTCAAGATCAATCATCAAAAGAATTATCTCTTATGTGTCTTCAAGTGTATGCAAAACATTTTTACATCAAACAACGCACTTTTCTTTGAGTCATTCTTAGTCTAAACACTTGCTCACATTGAGTCTTTATCAACATTGTGTCCTCTTGTCATGGAAAAATAGTCAAAAATTCAGATTTGGTAACAACAAACAACTTTACACATTTGATAGATTGCACTCAATTTCTGGAAATGCATCTGTGTCTGACAGAATTGCATCTGTGTCATTTAGCCACGTCTGTGAAGGGCAAAAATGCATCTGTATTCTCTTAAGCAACATTGCATTCAAAAAATCTTAGAAACATGTTTGTGCAGTTTTCAACCATGTCTATGTCATTTAGCCACATCTGTGAAGTATATAGGCACGTCTATGTTCAGAATTGGAAAAATTTATAGTACAACAAACAAGAGCAGTCAGTTTTAGACTTATTGAGCTCCTAGGTTATCTCTTCAGGTTTTCATCTAGCATTCAACCTATTTCTAGGTCTCACAAAGTCCATCATTGCTTTACATCTTGCATTACATTCACATTTGTCTAAACTTGAGTCAAAAAGTCACTTGCTTGTCCTCATCTTGCTTTGTCAACACACTACATACAACAATATTTTGCTAAGTGGTCCCTCATCAAGGTCTATCACTTTGGGTCTCATTTGGTCTTACCTAGAGTCAAGGTAAACTTACCTCATCAAGAGAAACTATCATCTCTTTGGAAGTCACACCTACTCTACTACATACATACTTGGTTTTACACTTTGGACATTGCAAGTAAACCTCCGATTCATTTACAATCTATCCAACTCTTGGTATTCCATACTCTTTTCATCTTCATCTAGTCTCACACATCTTGGTCAAGACCTAGTTCATGGTTGAAACCCATTCCCAAAAATCTAGTACAGAAACTAAAGAGGCTCAAGTGTCTGCAAACATGAGTGCCTATGAGTATGACAATGATGTCTTTTTCAATTCTGATCATACCACATTACCTGACATGGATGCCTATAGAAACATTCCAAATATTGAGAACATGGACACTACAAACAGTTATGATACACAGAATGAAAATATGGACAACTTTTCTATGCATTTAGCAAAAGTGGAAGACTCCATTATGGATCCCCATTTCAATTGATTGGTTGAGAAAATAATGAGGAGAGATAGACAATATTCTTACAAGTGAGGGCACAAAGTGGAGCCAAGATTCCTCATGATTTTGATATATCTCAAATAATGGAAAATCAACCTTTGCAACAACCTCAACTCAACATAGATTAAAGGAGGCCTAATAGTGGAGGAAATAGAGGACCACATCTTGTCCCTTAATCACCATCATCTTTGTTTAAAAAACCTAAGGTCCCATACACACATGGTCAAGCATATTATACTCACCTTCGCAGACCATTATGGAAGTCTTATGCAAAAAAATACACTCAATCACATACCAATGCTAAGGACCAACCACCAAAGCAATTGGATATCCAAAGGTATGATCAAAATTTGGACACAAGGAAACCTCATGTCAAATTTGGAGGCAACAAACTAGAATAAACTCATGACATGCATGTAGAGTATGGTATACATGGACAAAACGGATATTCCATTCCTAATCATGATTCTATACCAAGTGGTTCTTATAGAGAGCATCATTATAGACCTCCTCCATATGAACATGTGTATGATCATTAAAATCCATATATACAACATTCTCCTCCTCCACTCAGTGGTTCAGGCATGGGGTATGGTCCAAAAAGTTGTCTCCACCTCAGAACAATTTGGACCAATGAATTAAGGACATACAAAAGAAAATTGAGGACATAAATACACCAAAGCCAACTTACACAATGAGAGACATATGTCCCTATCCATTTGACAAAACCATTCCAATGCCTCCGTTTCCTACACACTTTGTGACACCTAAGTTTGATAAGTAAAGAGGAAAAGGGGATCCTAAGGGACATATAAGATATTTTTTCACAACTTACATTGAGGTAGAAGCAAAAGAGACATATTTGATGAGATTATTGCAACAAAGCTTAGGTGATCAAGCTATGGAATGGTTCTCCCAACCTCCACATAGAATTAAGTCATGGGGTGACTTAGTAGAGGCCTATATCCAATATTTATCATACAACATAGAGACAAACATATCAATCACTACTTTGTGCAACACCAAACAAAAGGATGGAGAGTCTTTTTCATCATTTTTACAATGATGGTTGAAATCTAGCTAGCAGATGCTCTTGTGAAATTCCACAAAAACAAATGGTAGAAATGTTCACCTAGAATGTTAACAAAGACATTGGCTATGACCTAAGAAAAACTTGTTTGTCCACCTTCAAGGATGTCATTGAGAAAGGCTTAGTGATAGAGAAGGTCCTAATTGAGAAAGGCATCGTCAAAATATTCAAAGAAAACAAAGAAGACTTTAAAGGAAAAGACGAGCCAATATTTTGGAATAAAAATAAGAAAACAGTCAATGATTGTGTTGTTGATGCCAATATAGTACAAACCAAAATCATTTTTGCAGGATCAAGCTCTACAAACAATCAAGTGAATACTCAAACAACTTCCAAATCACAAAGGAAGTACACCCCATTGGGAGAACCACTTGAGTCAGCTTTCAAGAAGCTAGTGGCAAACAAAATAATAATGATTCCAAATTGATCTCCATATGAGCCAAAGGTCAAACCAAATTGGTGGAATGATGATGAGTATTGTGCATATCACAAAAGCTAGGGACACAAAATAGGAAATTGTCATCGGCTGAATAACATCATACAAGATCTTATTGATAGAGGTGACATTAAAATCAAAGGACACTCATCCAATCAAGAACATGAAATGTTTAAGGAACCATTCCCTAAACATGACAAGGGAAAAGCCAAAGCCATATATGAGCAAACCAACTATACTAGAGCATCCTATAAATATGATTCAACTATCAATCACATTTTGATGGACAATTATGTCTCTACCATTAGCATCAGGGACAAAATGCCTGAGAATTCTAGCCAAAGACCAAAGGTTGTCAAAAAAGGCATTAGATCTTCTTCTGAACCTACCTCTAAATGTAATGTCACAACCCATCGAGGTAAATTCACTTTGCAAGGTGCTCTAGCTAAAAACACCACTTCCTCATCAACCAAACCTAACTATGACCTTGTAGAATAGTTAGGGAAGATGCCTGCACTTATCTCAATCCTTGATCTTTTACGCATATCCCCCACACTTAAATCCATTCTTGACAAAACTTTGAGAGACACTTCAATCCCCACTGACTTGAACATGGACCAGTTTCAAGCTATGGTGGGATACCTTTCTATTCCAAACTCCCTTACATTCATAGAAGCTAATGATGCCTCTGTGAGCCAACCACATAATGCACCTTTACACATTAAAGCCTTCCTACACAAATATTGAATAAAGTGAGTCCTAACAGATGGGAGGTCTGGGCTCAATATATGTACTTTGAACACAATAATACAATTGGGATATTCAGACAAAGCTATGAATGCTACAAACAAAATTACCATCAAGGCATATGATGATGAAGAGAATTCATCCAAAGGCATAGTCACCTTACCTCTCAGGCTTGGGCTAGTTACAAAATATGTAGTTTGTCAAGTCCAGGACCTAGATCTTACATACAACATATTGCTACAATGTCCTTAGATTCATGAGATGAGGGCAGTCCCATCTACATACCACCAATCCATTTATATACTACAATAACTTTAGACCAAAATCTGAGGCAATCATTCCAAATAATAGAGAAGCTATTCCTTCTTCGACATACATTAACCCTGAATCATTGAAACATTCAATGTCAAAATAGGGTGAGCTTAAAGGGAAATATCGGGACAAAGGCATGGGTTAATACACTTTTAATCAAACCATGTCTTACAACAAGTTATGAATTCACCAAAAAAATATGGACGACCACATCCTTCTAAACGAGTATCTATCATTACACTCAAATGGGATCCTACTATCTTCCAAAAGTGTGTTGAAATGAAAGAAGAAGACTTATACAAAATGCTTTACAAAGACCTTGAAGATGGTATGCAAGATCACATCAGCATACCATGTGAAAAATATGGCAAAGGGTTCAAGATCCTACAAAAGTTTGGGTATGATGGTAAAAGTACTTTAGGTTTAAGAAAGGAAGGTATCATTCAACCTTTACAACTAGAATTGACATTTAAAAAGGAGCACTTGAAAGGGCTTGGTTTCATGTCTTCTAGGGTAAATACTCAAAAAATAGAAGAAGCATTACAAATCAAGTCTTCCAAAGATCAACAAGAGAACCACTATTCCACTGACTCCAATGAATGGGAATGGGGTTTGGAAAAAACCTCCAGTGACTATGAACTCACCGAGATATTCAAAGAATTGGGTGAACCCACAGAAGAAGAGGAATTTTATATAAAATTCAAAGTTGGTCAAGAAACAACCCCTGAGGATCCTACATAGTCTTTGCCTCTAGGTTCTAGGTTGAAATCACAAAGAATGAGGACACTCGTCACATAATGCACTAGTAGTGATGACAATTTCGACTCATTCACGATCGAGATAGATGAGGAGAGTTCCAATGATGACCTCGACAACTACCTTGACATACCTGAATATAACTGCATCTTCACCCTTAGTCCTGCTGACTTTGAAAATATTGAAGGCCTTCCCCTTGTTCACCACCAACTTATTGATTGGCACCATGAAGGAACTGTATAGTTTGACACATTCCAAAATGATGAAGCCTTTATTGACTATCTAGGCATACGAGATGATCTTCCTCTTCGGGATTATAAGGAAAGATACACAATAGAACTCAATAGTGTGGCATATTTTGGTGAGGGTGTTGGGCCTTCCAGTTGCAAAAATGTAAAAATAAAAATAAAACATGGGTCTTATGGTGAAAACCACATTGTGACACTATCTGACCCCAAAAAAGTAAAAAGAAAGGACCTATATGAGGTTGAAAACCTGTCTAAGACACCCTAAGATGGAAGGCTCGACATTCTCCTAGGATCATATGAAGAAAAATCATCTATGTTAGTAGAGGAGACAATCAAAACAAACATTGGTACAAAATAAATTCCACAAAACATATTCCTGGCACAATCTCTGATAGAGATAGAAAGACCAAAGTTCATAAGTTTCTTCATGGATTGAACAATCAATTTTTTGTGGTCATATGTTGATATGCCTAGACTGGATCTAGATTTAGTAATGCATCATTTGACTGTTAAACGAAGGGAAAAACTAGTAAAATAGAAATTAAGAAAGATGCATCCACAAGTGGCATTATTAGTCAAGGCAGAGCCTGAAAAATTATAGGATGTTGGATTCATATGCCCAATTGATTACCCTAAATTGATCTCCAACTTAGTACTAGTCACCAAGCCAGATTGTAGCTTCACAATATGCACAAATTTCAAAGACATCAATAAAGCTTGTCCCAAGGATGATTTTCCATTGCCAAATATCAACCTGATCGTAGATCTCACAGTAGGTCATGTGATGTTATATTTGATGGATGGATTCTCTACCTACAATCAAATAAAAATTGCATTCTAGGATCAACACAAAACAACATTTACTTGTCCCTGGGGAACTTTCTGCTGAAAAGTCATGCCCTTTGGGCTAAAAAATGCAGACACTACATATCAAAGAGCTGTGACTACTATCTTTCATGATCTCATGCATGTAACTGTAGAAGACTATGTTGATGACCTCTTGGAAAAATCAATAGACATAGATACACATTTGGACATACTTTCAGTTGTTTTTTATCAGTTGGAAAAATACAAAGTAAGATTAAACCCCAAGAAATGTGTCTTTGGAATAACCTCTAGGAAGCTCCTAGGATTCATTGTCTCAAAAAGAGGAATTGAAGCCGATCCAGCAAAATTCAAGGCGACCCTAGAGATGCCACCACTGAGAAATATCAATCAACTTCGATCTTTACAAGGAAGACTCCAGTCCATATGAAGATTCATAGCGCAACTTGTAGATAAATGTCATCCTTTTCAACACCTGCTACACAAAAACATCAAATTCAAATGGGATGATAACTACCAATAGGATTTTCAGATACTCAAAGATTATCTTTTGAATCTACTAGTATTGATGCCACAAGTTCCAGAACAATCCCTGTTACTCTACGTATCAGCTACATCAATAGAACTGGGGGCACTCTTAGTACAACAAAATGCTAAGGGCAAAGGAAAGGCAGTCTACTACATCTTTCATACTTTTTTAGGCTATGAGCTAAACTACACACCAATTGAGCATGCGTGTCTCACTATGGTCTTTGCTTCACAAAAATTATGATACTGCATGCTAACTAAAAAAATAAGTTGGTCACAAGGATCGATCCATTGAAATAACTTCTCAATAAAGTGATGCTTACTGGTCGACCAGCCAAATGGGTGATGCTCTTGAGTGAATTTGACATTAAATATGTAGACAAAAAAGAAAAAAAAGGACAAGCTATCGCAGATCAGTTAGCAGATGCTCCCATGATAGATGATGCTCCTCTAACTTCAGAATTTCTAGATGAATCCATCTTGATGGTATCACACAAGAAGCCTTGGCAACTGTACTTTGACGGCTCATAAACGCAGCATGGTGCAGGCACTGGCATCCTTTTCATCACACCTCAAGGAGATTCCATACCAAAATCATATTGATTATTATTTCCTTGCACTAATAACATAGGAGAATATGAGGCATTAACAACTGGATTATAGATTGCAGTTCAGTGTAAGATCCAAGAACTTCATGTTTTTGGGAATTCTCAAGTTGCAATTTGTCAAGGAAACTCATGACTACCAAACAAAAGATGAAAAATTAATGTCTTACAAGAAAATGGTGGATGACCTAAAACAACATTTTACAAAGTTAACCTTTGAGCAGAATCGAGCCACAGATGCCATGACTACTATTACTTCACTGATAAATCTACCATAGAATGAAACCTGCTATGAGTTCTTGGTGGATAACCTTTTGGCTCCCTCATATGAGATCACTCCTACTAAGGTTATATGTGTTGTTGGCCTTGGTTCCCAGTTATAAGATTCCATTTTCACATACCTTCATAATAATATCCTTCCTCTTGACTTATCCAACAACCAATGTCACACTTTCATTCGGCAATCTTCCCGATACGTTATTTTAGCTGATATCCTATACCGTCAAGGTCTAGATGACACACTTATTATATTTAGAAATGGACAAAGCTCAGATTGCGTTACGTGAAGTTCATGAAGGGATATGTGGTCCAAATTCTAGTGGTCCTACCTTAGCCAAGAAACTCATTAGGACTGGATATTACTAGCCCAATATGGAAAAAGACTCATATCAGTTTGTCAGGAAATGTAAGCAATGTCAACTTCATGGAGACCTCATTTAGGTGCCAACACAAGAACTTCAACCAATTGTGAATGCTTGGCCCTTTTGTTAGTGGGGACTCGATCTCATAGGCAAGATTCATCCTCCTTCTTCCAATGGCCACAAATTCATCATCACTGCCATAGAGTATTTCACAAAATTGATTGAAGCCATGCCTTTTACCCAAGTCACTAGAAAACAGATTGCTACATTCATCCTCAACTACATCATTTGTCGGTATGGTATTCCTATTTCCATCATCACCGATAATGAACGTCCCATAAAAAATCAGGATGTTCATGAACTTTGTGATCACTTCCATATTACCCATCATTTATCCATGCCCTATTACCCCCAAGGTAATTGTCAAGCTGAGGCATCTAATAAAACCATTCTTAAAATTTAGGAAAAGATAGTCAATAACATTGGCCACAATTGGCATATCCAGCTAAATCCTGCACTTTGGGCTTATCACACAAGTGTTCACACACCTATAGGAGCCACACCTTATTCACTTGTCTATGGAACTAAAGCCATCTTTCCTATTGAGGTTGAGTTACCATCTTTACGAGTCTCTTTACAAAACATTATCAGTGATGAAGACTACAGGGTCTCTCGCTTGCAAGAACTAGAACTATTGGATGAATGAAGACAAACTAGTTTAATCACCTCAAGCCTTATCAACAATAAATGAGTCACAGTTACAATCACTAGGTAAAGCCTTGCACATTTGAGGTGGGTGACTCGTTTCTCAAAGAAAATCCTAAAAATCAGCAAGACAGAGAGAAGAAGGGTGAATTCGAACCAAATTGGCTTGGTCTTTACATCATTACAATGGCCTATAGATTTGGTGCATATCAGCTTTAAACTCTAGATGGTGGACCTTTGGAGGATCCTATCAATAGAATGCACCTTCGCAGGTTTTACACATAGCTCTTTAGAGTATCCTAATTGAAAAATACAAAAAAATAAAAAAATAAAAAAAATCATAAAACATAAAAAATCATTATTTGGTGAAAACCTAGCAAACAGGTGCCTTGTGACATAAAAAAATTGAAAAGATCAAAATAGTAAAGAAAAGCATTTCATCCAATGGTGAAAAGCACTTTGATGGTGCCCTGGGCAAGTGCCATGGTGAAAACTGGGTCACCACCGCCATGTGTAGAGACATTGCTCCTCCCTCCTTCTGGATTCAATCTCATCCTTCACTTTGCACACACTCACAACCTTTTCATCCCTAATAAATCAGCTCCTCTCTATGGCTAAGGCAAATCATATGTCTAGTGATGGGTGTGGAACTAAGAGCATCACACGTTCTGAGGAGTATAGTTTCTTCCAATCTTCTTCAGTCTATCCGCACACAATCCATAATAAAGAAACATTTGAATCACCAATCCACAATAAAGTTTTGTCTTCTCTACAATGAAGTATCAATTTCATGAATTAAGTCAGTTTCAGATGAGACACAACAACAACAATGGGCTTCAACAAATCATTCTTTCAACCGACTCATACAACATTATGGTTCAATGCTATCTATGCTTTTGTGAAAGTAAACATTGTGACCACAATCAAATAGACTTATACAAGTAAAAAGAGACACTACACTTGAGGAATACAGTGGATGTTGGTGTCGAGTCTTGGTTTTCTTTTGATTTTATCTTTTGGTGACATGTCTTTTAGCTTTTCCGAGATGTCTCTGACTAGAAATTTCATCTCCAGGATGTCTTTCACTAGAAAGGTGAGCATGGGGTATCATCACCTATTTTCCTTTGATGTCTATGGATTGTCTCTTAGTAATGCTATGACTTGTCCAAAGATATGAGGACACTGTGAGTCTAGTAAGAACTAGGGCATTCTTTGTTTCCAACTATTTGATCTCCATGCAAACGAGTACAATGACTTTCTGGGTCGAACATATATCTAGATTGTCATAACCTATTTGCCACAATAAAAGCTCAATGATAATAATGCATGAGAAGCTCTTTCACTTCCATATCTTCTATCTTTCATCCCCCTTTCTTGATTGACCTCCATTATCTTTCTTGAGTCCGTGTAGCCCATTATCACATGACTGAGTATAATGACACACCAAAAACATTTGCTTTTCATGTAGTTTGCACCTGCATTATCACATATTAATCATTTGATACATACATATAGATATCACAATTGCATCACATCCTATACACAACACATGTTAGCACATTTTACATTTTCATCATGTAAAAAGTCATTTGCATTATCATATTCATCTTCATTTCATACATTTACATTTGCATAACATTTAAAAACATAAATGAATAAAAAAAATTGCATTTCTATCATGTACATATTTGTATTTATATAAACATGCATCACATAGAAAAATACATCACATAGGTACACATGCATATAGCTTCCACAAGGATGAATCATCTCATATATATATCAAAATTGTAAGTGTCATAATACAATGATGTCAAAATCATATGGCTACAATCACTCGAAGGTGTCATCATACAAAGTGGTACAAAACTGATACATAGGGAGCCCTCTAAGGCTATGATGAACTCCCTCCCTCAGAGCCACCTAGTCTCAATGGAGTCTGAGCCCTGGAAGGACCCACTTGAGGATCATCTCTCCTACCTCTCTATTTTGTGGTGGTGGAGGACCCATGAACCCACTGGTAGATGCCTGTCTCTTGTCTCTCCCTCCAGAGGTTGTCACAGTCTGTGATAGTCTGTGGAAGCTCCTAGCCTACTGATCTGGTGGTACCACTCCATAATATAGGTCTCTCTAGTAGGCTATCTCCTCCCCTACCTACAAAATATAGGTGTATCTGGCCCCTGTGTCCTCTATTGCCTGCATCCCTGACCCCCGTGGCATCTAATGTATCCTGTCGAACTGCCTGCCCACCTTATCTACCAAATACCTCTCAATCACATACGTTGTCCAACCAATTAGATACCTGCTCCTAAACACATATGGAATCTCTACTGAATCAACCTCCCACTCCTCACAGTCCTAATACAACCTCCATACCACACTATCTATCTCATCGATCATCTGATGCCAATACTCTAGTCTCCCAATCCATGGTAGAGATGTGATCATATCATATAAGTGAACATAGCTCTGCCCATGTCCTCTACCCCTAAAGTGGATTGGTCATGTAACCGATAGATGCTCATAAGCCCATACCTCCAATAGTGTCACCCCGCATCCCAATCTTGCTGATCCGTGATACACAAACTGATGCATCTCATAATACAAGTGTGTCAGCAGACACAGTCCCCATGCAAACCTGGTGTGCTATGTCACGAATGTCTCTAGAGTCCTCCCCCATCCCATAACCAACCCTCGTGTCGCTCTGTGTCGACATAGGAACCCACTGATCACTCTTGCCAGTACTGCTAGTAGTGCTAATCGAGTCCATGTCATGGTATCCCAAGACACATGTCCTACTCTCATCTCGAGTCTTGGATCTAGGAACACACATCTCAGTGCATACCTATCTTCCTCTCAATCATAAGGAACTAACTCCCCATCGATCAGTATCCTCAGTATCCTATACACATCCTCTAAGGTGACTTCCATCTCGCCCATCAGCAAATGAAAAGTACAAGTCTCTGAATGCCATCTCTCAGCCAACGTAGTCAGCAATGCCATGTTTGCCCAAAACTCAGGCACATACAAAATATGTCGCAAGCCCATAGCCTAAATTACTACTCTCTCCTCGAGTGTTAGCTCTGCTCATAAACTCTGAGTCGAAGGGAATCTCTCCCATGACTCCAGCATAGGTAGGTCCTCCTACAGTCAAGCAAATGAACTATGTCAATCATAGTGGCATTCCCTATTCATCACAAAGTGCTTCTTTTTATCCAAGTGCTTATATCTATCATATGGTGCTCTATCCTAGTAGCACTCCTTGTTCATCACAAAGTGTTTCTTCCTATCTGAGTGCCCTATTCATCACAAAGTACTACTCTCTATCCTAGTGGCATTCCTTGTTCATCACAAATTGCTGCTCTTTTTAGTACTCCCTGTTCATCACAAGGTACTACCTTTTTTGCATTCCCTATTCATCAGAAAGTGCTGATCTTTTAGTATTCCATGTTCATCACAAAGTACTCCTTTTTATCCTAGTAGCATTCCCTGTTCATCACAAAGTGTTTCTTTGATTCTATCCTAGGGCCTCTACTTGAGTGTATCCTTTTGAGTAGTTTCCTAATTGGCAATATATGTTCTATCACATAATTATCAATCCTAGCCCTATCTGTTATTCTAGTCTTCCCTAGAGGACCTTCTTGAGTGTATCCTCTTAGTAGCTTATCCAATTGACAACATATGTTCATCATAGAATTGCTAATTTGGCCTTGAAGACATAAACATGCTTACATACTACACATATGTGCTTGCTCTATATAGGCGCACCTGAAAGACATAGACGTGCCTTTGATCTACCTAGACGTGTCTGTCCTACATAAACGCACTTGAAAGACAAAGATGCACTCGCATCTGGCACAAATGCTGCTAAATTTGTAGACACGCCTGGCACAGACACAAACGCGCCTAGTCTACCCAGACACGAAAGGCACCAACACAAATGTGCCTTAACATTTTTCCCCCTGCTTGACATACCTAAAATGCATTTATTACCTACCTAGCATACATTTATGACAAGAATTAATGCAACACAAGTACAAGGAGGTTTTGTGGTACTTAACGACTCTCCTGCATCTGCTAGCCTCTTAAATCGGCAAACGTGATCGAATATATGAACCAATACCATTGTTGCTGATTGCTGATCACTCTTTGTACTCTGATCTATTGGATGTGTGGATGAGAATGAGGATGTTTTCCCCTCACGGTCTATCTTATAGATTTCCCTAGCCCTAGTCTCCCGTGTTAGTCTTCTTTATCTCATCACTCTGTCACTTGATCTGGTCAGTCCATTATACACTTTCTTTCTTATCAAGATATTTTCTATGATACGAGGCATTAACAACTGGATTACAGATTGTAGTTCAATTGAAGGTCCAGGAACTTCATATTTTTGGGGATTCTCAACTTGTAATTTGTCAAGCAACTGATGAATACCAAACAAAAGATAAACATTAATGCCTTACAAGAAAATGGTGGATGACCTGAAACAACATTTCATGAAGTTAACATTTGAGTAGATACCAAGAGAACAGAATCGAGCTACTGATGCCATGGATACTATTGCTTCACTTATAGATCTACCACAGAATGAAACCCACTATGAGTTCTTGGTGGATAACCTTTTGGTTCCCGCATATGAGATCACTCCTACTGAGATAATATGTGCCATTGGCCTTGGTTCATAGTTATACGGTTCCATTTTCACATACCTTCATAATAATATCCTTCTTCTTGACTTATCCAACAACCAACATCTCACTTTCATTCGCTAATCTTCCTGATACATCATTTTAGTAGATATCATATACCATCGAGTTCTAGATGCAACTCTTCTTAGATGTTTAGAAAAGGATGAAGGTCAGATTGCGTTATGCGAAGTTCATGAAGGGATATGTGGTCGACATTCTAATGGTCCTACCGTAGCCAAGAAACTCATTTGGACTAGATATTACTGGCCCAATATGGAAAAAGGCTCATATAAGTTTGTCAAGAAATGTAAGCAATTTCAACTTCATGGAGACCTCATTCATGCGCTAGCACAAGAACTTCAACCGATTGTGACTCCTTGGCCCTTTTGTTAGTGGGGACTTGGTCTCATAGGCAAGATTCACCCTCCTTCAAATGGCCCCAAATTCATCATCACTGCCATAGAGTATTTTACAAAATGGATTGAAGTCGTGCCTCTTACACAAGTCACTAAAAAACAAAT